>NW_026000153.1:1818086-1831471 GCF_001458135.2 Marmota marmota marmota
AAAAAAAAAAAAAAAAGCAATTAGATCTTTCCATTGCTCATAGGACAAATCTACTCTAGAAGGTACACCCTGCACTCACTGTTCTCCATCTGCTTCATCCTCTGTACCTCCCCTTCTAGACACTTCCAGAACTTATGTACCAAACTGTGCCATGCTTCTATCTCCCATCCATACCTCAGATAGCCTTCCCTTTCCTCAACCTTGTCCAACTAACAACTTCATGTTATTCATTCCTTAAGACCTACCTTAAGCAGCTCCAACTCCACGAATTTTCATGAATGATTTATGTAATTGAAATTTTCTCCTTTTCTGTGGCTATTATACTTTTATATATAAAACATAATTAGTTCCATCCCTTATATCATGGTAGTGTGGTAACTATTTGTATGCCCAGTTTCCTACCAGAATGAGTTTACTAACAGTTAATTTCAAGGATTACATAGCCTTACATGGCCAATACCTACCAAACATTTTAACACTAACTCCTCAAGGCCACATCTCAAGTTAGACTGAATATCATAAAATGAACTCACATCACATAATTAATATAACTTTGTGCTATATTTGTAAAGGATTTTTATAATCTAGCTTTAAAAATATTTAAGTACAAGTAACTGGTATAATTGTTACATGGCTCTGATTTCTAGGCAATTTATTAAGCAGATTCAAAATTCTCCCCAAGTAGAAAACCTAGCTTAGAATAATTTTTAGATATAATGAAATACAAAATTAACTGTATTTTTAACAGAGATTTAATGAAACAATTTTTTATTTTGCCATGTTTTTCTTTTTAATTTTTTGGGAACAGTAAGTCTCAAGTATTTTGTGCCCTTGAAAAGTTCATGGGACATAAGGACTGTTCTTATGTTATAGTTGACCATAACATCGTTCTGCCAATACATGCGAAGTACTAAATAAATAATAGGTGTTTTGATGAATTAATAAATAACTCTTTTGTATTTTGAGATTTTGTCACCATTTAGACTTTGCCAAGTACCTGGCATTATGTGTAGTGTTAGTGTATGTGTGTGTGAGACAGATAGATACACACACACACACACACACACACACACACACATATATATATATATATATATATATATATTCTTTTTTGTAAGCTCACCATTATTTCCATTTCCATAGATGAAAAAACCTGATACTCAGGAATATTAAGGAACTTATCACCCAGTAAATTAATGGCAGATCCAGGATCCACCAGGTTGTAGGACTTTAAGATCAAGTCTTAACCACTATTTTATATAACATTTAGTTCATTAAACAATTTGACAGCTTCATCACTCATAAATAATTATGTATTTCTCAAAATACATAGCATCTAGGAAAGTATTTGAAACATAGTTGGTACTCAAAAATAATTTGAATAGTTTATTAAGGATCAAAAATAATTGCCTTGTGCTTGAGTAGAAATAGGTGAGCTTGGAGTTTCTATCATGTACACCCATAGCAGCTAATCTTTCCTTGTTGGATGCCCGGATTGAATATAATAAACTTGCTTCTTCCATTGTCTCCCTTAAACTATGAGCTCCATGAGGACAAGGATCATGTCTATCTCAGTCACCTTTGTACCCTAGTTTCCTGCATGCTGTCTGACACATGTATTCATTGAACTGGTTAGTTTCGTAAGTACCTACCTGGTACAAATGATTGTATCAGGAAAGGAATAAAAACTAAGCCTTTTGTCAATAAGTAGCCTATACTCTAGTTGGGATTAAAGAATCATAGCACAATATTTCTAAAGCTAAATGTCATCAAATCAGTTATATGGCAACATCTCAAAAGACTTCCCCACTTTTTCCTATCTATAGAATCTCATAAAGGGCATAATATTAAAAAATTGCCATAATTCTACTAATATTCCTTTAGCATATGAAGATATGATTAAGATGTAAGAAGAGAATGAAAAACATCAAGTTCATAATGATATGCAAATTATATTGATCTAATCAGTCATGTTTGCTGTCATAAAGAAGTCCACATGATTATAAAATATTTCACATATTGTGTGAATGTTATTATAGTGTATATAATCATCATTAAGCACCCATCTGTGTAAGGCATCCTGCTAGGTACTATGCAAAAGACTTTAATTAAAACACTTTTAATTTCTATACTTTGCAAATCAAGATCACTCGTATAATTATCTCTGTTCCCCAAAAAGTTCACTGATACTTTGTTTCAAATTATTTGAGTAATCAGATCCCATTATATTGACACTTTCACTTACCTTCATAAATTAACTGTAAAAGGTGAATCCTGAAGAATGT
Organism: Marmota marmota marmota; assembly: GCF_001458135.2. Taxonomy (NCBI): domain Eukaryota; kingdom Metazoa; phylum Chordata; class Mammalia; order Rodentia; family Sciuridae; genus Marmota; species Marmota marmota. The sequence goes on from NW_026000153.1 coordinate 1,820,372, forward strand.
TGATTTAACTAAGCTTATACATGTCATTTTCCAATTTATTTATTCATATTTATATTGATTTTTAAAAGGAATTCCTTCTATGTTACTCAACACTTAGCCATAGCTTTCATTTTTATTTCTAAATTTATCATTTGATTTACAGCCTTTTTTCCTTAAGACTTCATATAATCACAATTTTTAGTCTTTTGGCTGTAGTTTCTGTCTTGGTGTGGATTTTTTTTGTTGCTGATGTTGTTTTGTTTTTTTAATTGTTTGTTTTAGTTGTAGATGGACACAATACCTTTATTTTACTTATTTGTTTTTATGTGGTGCTGAGGATTGAACCCAGTGCCTCACACGTGTTACCACTGAGCTACTTATCCCTATTGTGTTATTTTTAAATTCTATTTATAATTATATCTTTTGGATATAAATCTTCAATTCAATTAGAATTTATATTTTGGATTATAATTTGAAACTGTTTTGCCAGTTATCTTCACATTATTAATTGAGGTTTTCATACTTTCTCTACCAATTAGAAATAATAACTTTTACATTCCTAAATCTCCATACATACATTAATTATTCATTAATCTCCTTATTCTTTCTCTAATACTGTGTAATTAACTTACTTTGTCTTCATGTATCAAATTCTGGTATAGAGCACATTTCTGTTGCAATTATGAATGGAGTATTTTCTTTGTCAGCCTAACTTTCTGTCTTCTTATTACACATATGGAAAATAAATCTTTCAAATCTTTGTCTTTAGTTCTATTAGCTATTTTAGTTGATTAACTTGGGTCATTACAAGAGAAAATTTCATTACCAATAAATAATGATAACTTTATCTCTCCTTTCCAATATTAACACCATATTGCTTATGTATCACTTCCCATAAATAATAACTATCCTTTCCAATGCTTATAGCATATCACTTTATCTCTTCCCTTTTTTGTCTTATCACACTGGTTAGAACTTTTAGATCAATACTCAACCCTAATAGACAAAATGAAAAAATTGTCTTCTTTGAGAGGGAAAATAATCTAAATAAGAGCATTATATACTAAAAGTAATTAGCAAATGACCATTTGCTGTTCTACAACTATTATGAACCCAGTAATAATCAACAGTCACATTCATCTCTGAGAAGCAACTCTATCAAGCATTCTGTAGGTTTTGTTGATAACCCCTAAAACATTCTACCAGGTAGGCTTATTATATCCATTTTGGAGATGAGGAAAGGAAGGTTCTTGTCTATTTAAAACATGCCTGCTGGGTGTGGTTTAAGCATACCTGTAATCCCAGTGACTCTGGAGGCTGAGGCAGGAGAATAACAAGTTTGAGGCCAGCTTCAGCAACTTAGCAAGTTCCTAGGCAACTTAGCAAGACTCCTTCTCAAAATACAAAAATTTAAAAAGGCAGGGGGATGTGGCTTAGTGGTTAAATGACCCTGGATTTAATCCCTGGTACCCCCCTTAAAAATTATAAAACCATACCTAAAGTCCTCAGCTCATAAGTAGTGAATCCAGAATCTTTTCTACCATATTACCTGTACACAATGACTTAATTCTGATAGGTGTAAAATGATATCTCTGATCAATTGACATAATGATATACTTTCATACACCTTGAATACTATTCAACATGTAAAAATTATATTTTGATTAGAATACAGTGAATTATAATTTTTATTTCTTAATTTTAAAAATTAGAATGAATCAAATAAATATTAAATATCCATAGTATGTGAATATCTTCATAACTATTTACCTAACCAGATCATGTAATTGCCTACTGATTACTTTGTAACTTAACATCTCATAAATATATAACTTTTCCCTTAAATCAATTGTCTGTAAGTCAGAACTCTATTCATGACCAGTGATAGAAACACATCTCAAATTAGCTTAAATTTAAAAAAAGATCTCATGAATTTATGTAACCAGGAAGTTCTAGGTAACATAACCACTCCTATGGTTTATGGGTATAGGAAGGGTATGGTGATTAGCAGCCCTGTCAGAATCTAATACAATGAATAAGGACAGATATATTACCCCAAGCAGAGAGATGGGAATTCTCATTGGTTAATAAAAATGACAAGTGTTCATTATAAATTATAAGCTCTTTTCTATAGTTTAAATGCATGCATTTTCCCTGAACTCATGTTGAAACCTAACTCCCAAGGTGATGGTATTAAGAGATGTGCCCTCAGGAGGTAACTATGACATAAGGGTGGAGCCCTTGCCAATGGGACTAGTGCCCTTGTGAAATAGGAGCATTTTGTCCCTTCTACCATGTGAGGACACAGAACCAAGGTGCCATCTATGAAGCGAAGTCCTCACCAGACACTACATCTGCTTATGCCTCCATCTTGGAGTTCCAAGGCTTCTAGAAGAAGACTTCAACTTCTGTGAGAAAATGAATTTCTGTTGTTTATAAGCTCCCCAGTCTGAGGTATTTTCTTATAGCAGCCCAGATGGACTAAGACAATTCCTTTTCAATCAACAGTTTCTTTAACTTAGTTGTATTCCTCAGTGACAAAGAATTATACAAATATACACATGGATATACTTCAATAGATCCTGTTAACTATGAATCTCCCTTAAAACGATTGAAAGAACATCTATGACTTGCTTATGTTTTCTCACTGAGATAATGTGTGATGCATGAATCAGAAGGGGTCCTTTTTCTTGTTGCCTGCTATGTTCTCTTGAGACCAATTCTGAGATACTTTGGTGTGGAGCTTACTAGGTGCCCCTGCATCATTCTGTGGAAGGAAAGGGGACAGTAGCAGATTTGGACAGAGGGAGAAATCATTGTGCAATGCAGTTCTGAATGACAGCCTCAGTTTACCCACAGTGGCTACCCTGGAACAAAAATGGTCTCTCAGACTTGCCACACTGAGCTATCATGACTGGGCCATTATACTTCCATCTCCATCAGTCAGTCAGTGTGGACCATCCTAGGAAGAGCTGGGGTCATGTGTTTGATCACAGCAGGCTAGCTGCAGCTGATATGATATGATAAGATAAGGACTAACATCTGAAGGCTTTCCTTTGACACCTCCTCCAAGGTTGGGCAACAAGTCTTTTCTTGAAGGAGGCCTCATGGTGCATATTTGCATCTAGCATTCTCTACAAAGTTGAAGCCAATGGATATCAAGGTGGGAAAAGCAAGATAATAGTTTTTTCAATGCTCTGTTGCACATATTTTACATAAGTTGTGTTTTAAGAGTATTTCATTTAATTCTAGTACTATTTTTTTTCCTGGTAGAAAAGTGGATTTACATTTGGTAAGGCTAAATTGATGTTCTCTATTCCTGTATTACTTGGCAAATTCCTGTACTTTAAATTTTCAGTGGAATGTATTGAGCCTTAAATAATTGCCATATCCTACTAAACAAGTAAAAGATACTCTTTAAAAACAAAACAAAAAACTCCTTTGGGGCTGGGGTATAACTCAGTAGGTAGAACACTTTCCTGGAATGAGCAATACCTGGAATTAGATTCCTAGCACCCCCGAAACAAAACAACAAAAAATACACACACAAACTCCTTTCAGTGTATTATTTATTTTTATTACTTACTACTTTTACTTTTTTATTTCTTGTAAAGAATAGTTAAGAATTTTTGCTTGTCTATCATATAGTTCTACTATAGCAAGAACAAAAATAGCCTTTGCACAAATTCTACATTGCTAAAATGCACGTGTACAATGAGTTTGCAGATCATGGTGATGAATCTGAGTTAAATAACATGTTACAGAGAACCCTTCATTGTGATGACTTTTACTGTAATTCATTCTGGTTGAGTTGACCTGAAAGCTACAAAGCATTCTGTATGAAGTGAGGGAAAGGCGGGAGTTTTGCACCATGGTTGCCTTCCATACTTCCTAGTGCCAGAGCCTGGGCAGGTGAACTTAACCCCTCTTCACTTGCTTTCTTGTTTATAAAACAAGGATGATTATGATTTTAATGGGATGCTCTACCTGAAGAGATATGGTAGTGTCTGAAACATAGGTGTGAGCTCATTAGATAGTTGTTAATCACTATTATGACCAAAGCAGAATTTTCCCCATATTTTATTAGCGCATTATAATTATATATAATGGTAGAATTTCTTGTTATGCATTTGTACATGCACATGATTATAATAATATAATTTGGCTAATATCATTCCTCAGTCTTTCCCTTTTCCCTCCCCTCCTCATTCCCTCTGATTTCTTTCCTCTACTCTATTTAAGTTTTTACAACCCCCTCCCATCTTTCTTTTCCTTTTCTCTCTCTAGCTTCCACATATGATACAGAAAACATGACCCTTGACTTTCTGAGTTTAGTTTATTTCATAAAAGCAGGATTCCTAAAGACCTAGTCTTCCATATTTACCATAGCAGATATTTTAAGAAGGAACTAAGTGCCCTGTACTTTCTACCATGAAGGCTGTAGTATCACTTTAACATGAGCTATGAACTTTCTGGATTTTGAACAGCCAAACAGTTTTCCCTGGCTGTGTGTTCCCATATGCACCTACTTCCATCTTTGTTTGTAGATGGAATTCTGACCATATTTCAGTCATTTTATTTTTAAACACAAATGCATTAAATGCTTACTGTTTTAGGACTGTTTTACCCTTATGACCTCTCTCTGATCTTCTGGAGGAGTTATCAGCTATACAGTTTGACTCTGTGTTTTGATGCTTAATCACTACTAAGAGACTCTTTTGTTTATCTTGTCATAGGGTTTTTCAAAAACTGCTCTCGGGGACTTTATGCCTCTTTATCCCTCCAGTAAGATCAGGACAGTATCCTGGCACAATAGATATTTGCAGTTTTTTTTTTTTTTAATTTCCATTTTCATATATTTTGGGAGGAAAGGATACCAGGCTTTAAACCCAGGGATGCTTAACCACTGAACCATATCCCCAGCCCTTTCCATCTTTTATTTTGAGACAGGGTCTCACTAAGTTTTAGGGCTTTGCTAAGTTGCTGAAGCTGGCTTTGAACATGCATTCCTCCTGCCTTAGCCTCCCAAGCTGCCAGGTTCATAGGCTTGCGCCACTACCTGGTTCCATACAATTTTCAAACCTTTCTTTTAATACCTGAGCAGAAGTGCCCCACCCCCAAAACTCACATATATACTAGTGGGAGAGATGAGTTTAGAAGTCAATCTTAAATGAGAACCCCAAAGGATTAATTAGATATGCATGTTGTCGGCCAGCAGGATAACCTCAAGCAGCTTTACTATGGTCCTCACCTTATCTGATTGTCCTAGTAAGAGCTTCTCAACTGCAACCCACATATTCAGGAACAAGCATTCAATTATAATTAACAACAATTTTTTTCACTCAATTTTCTTTAATTTTGGCAGTCCATCAGCTAACAGCTTTGTTTCAATAAATGAGCTCCTACTATGTACAGCACTGTGCCAAGCACAGCAGACTTTCTTGTACACACCACCCTGGGCTCACTCCTACCTGCAAGCAAGAGGGGGGTTGGAAACTGGGTTGCAATGAAAAGAACATAAAGATAAGTATTTCAAAATATAACTGATGCTATTACAAAGCAAAATAAAAAAGGGCTGTAAGAAGTAATCAAAGTATTACAGAAATCCAAATGAGAGCAATTACCTCTGTTTGGGTGAGGAGGAAAAGTAGGGTATAAGATGGACATAAAAGCTTGGATTTTGACCAGCAAGAAAGACATTCCTGAAAAAACCAAGGGATAGAAACATAATGGTGCCAAGAAACGGCTCACTGTAATATTCAAACAGGAAACCTTGAATGTCATTGTGAATGACCTCAGGACAGTAAACACAGAATGACTGTACCATAGGCAGTTAAGGAGATGGGACAAAAATGACTGGCCTCTTACAGTCAGGTGCAGATTAGATTAGGCCAAGGAGGCTTTGAGGTAGGAAGGAGAGCAAGGAGATCCTATAGGGCCAGAGGAAATAGACAAGAAAATCCATTCCCATATCTTTGAGGAAGTGAGTTTCAAGAGAACTGGGAGCAGGCTAAATATATGCCTTTTAGGGAGAAAATAAGAGACGTAATAGAAAGGAAAGTGCCAGAGAAAACTGAAGGCAGGCTTAGGATGGCCAGAAGCAGTGAATTTGATTTTAGACATGTTAATCTGAGCTGTTATTGGCTTATCCTGATAGAGATACTCAACAGGGAGTTGAAAACGTGCCTCCAAAGAAAGAAGAGAGAGATGTGGGAGCACTGGTGCAAGAGCCCCAAGGCTCCAAGAAATTCCTTTTTAAAGGGTTTTCCTGGTTCTGGGGATTAAATTCAGGGGTGACCTACCACTGAATTACAACCCCAGACCTTTATATTTTTGAGCCAGGATCTAAATAGCCCAGGTTGATATCAAATTTTCGATCCTCCTGCCTAGCCTCCCAGGTAGCGTGAATTGCCCTGACCTGCAAATCCATGAGATTCTTGAAAAAACCAGGACTATTTTCTTTATATATACTTTCAGAAATCTCTTACACTCTTAGTGAAACATATTTATTTAAGAAGTGGGAGGAGATTAAGCAACCAGATAAGGGTCAGAGATGGAACAGAGAAGTAGGAGGAGTTTGTATAGTATCAGGAAAGGAGAGGTTCAAAAACTGGGAGTGGGTTTTACCTCCTCAAACACTATAGAGAGACTGAACTGCATGAACACTAAGCAAAGACCCCAGGCTCCACCATAATTCCATTATGTCCTACTAAGATGACTGGCATAGCACTTACCAAGTGATATTATAATTGCTTAGTATTTATCCACCATTAGGTAAAGGCTATTTGACATTGTTAATTGTTTTATTCCTAGCACTTATCACCAGTAAACTGGTAAATTAATAAGCACATGAATGAAAATGTCAGGTGTGAAAGTCAAATTCCAATGCTTAAATTAATAATGGTAAGAATAGGTAGGGATATGCCTCCCAACACACAGAGTTTTTCTTTTGTAAGAAACAACCCAAAACTTTTAAATTCTTACAACTATTGGCTTTAATAGTAATGATTTTTTAAAATGAACTGCTATTGTGCTTGGGGATGTTATTTCAGGTAGCTAATTTAGAGTAGAAAATTCTGCTAAGAATAATATTTTTGTTTATTTTTGATTATCTGTCAACCCGGTGGAATTTTGAAGAGATTTAGATTACAAGAAAAGCCTCTGACAGATATCTATGAAAGCAAGATTAAAACAATAATATACACAGTTAACTGTGGTTCAAGGTTTTGTAAACCAGTACCAGTAGGAATGCTCAGAGAGGTGGGAACAGTGATCTTCAGGCAGCCAGGTAAGACTAATCTAGGGAAGCTTTAGGAAGGAGATAAATTTAAGCTGTTTTGAAAGGGGACTATTCTAGTCAATTGGCAAAGAGTCTTAAAGCACAGGATTAGGTATTTTAATTTGATTACTTGAGATAATTTGGAGCTACCCCAGTGTTCTGAAAAGACTTGGTATAAATGTTGTCTAGAAGATGATTCATTTCCACAGTTCTTAAGTCTGGCTGCATATTAGAATTACCCGGAGAGGTTTGGAAAGTCCTGGTGCTCTGACTGCACTCCAGACCAATTAGATCTAGGGGTGGGACTCAGGCATCAATGTTTAAAAAGTTCTTTGGATGATTCCAATAAACAGCCAAAATTGAGTGTAGAGTACATTGCTCTGAGTGTAGGGTAAAATGCAAGCAATTAAGAGAGAGGCTAGAATTGGAAAGGGTAGCAAGGAGTCTGGAAATGGGAGTCTGACCTAGCTTTGGTACAGAGATAAAAGAGGCTAAGCTAAATAAAATATTCTGGAGGAAAATTTGGTTGGACTTTGTGATGCATGTCAGTTGCAATTTTTCATGAAGTTTTCCTCCAGGAGCATTTCTGCTCTTATTGTGATGGATTAGTTGGAAAATGAACAGATAGGACTTGCTTTTGCTAAAATTTGGGGGTTCTTAACTATTACACAATTCTTCATTTTGTTGTAGCAAAGCAGGTCAGAAAATAAAACAATCATGTAAACCTTTTGGTCATATTTGAAGGAGGAAAATAAAAGCAAATGATGATGTTCTCCAATTAAGAATCAAAATACAGATTTTTAAATTGAATTATGATTAGGAGATAGACTATGGCAAAATTTTGATTCCTTTAGAGTAACCTTAAAGGAAATGAAAAGTAAGAACCTCAAGGACACTAAAATGAAAGATTCACCATTATTTTCAATCATAATGTTCACCTCTCCTACAATGAAGGCTTTGTAACAGGTATGGGAAATGAATGGGTGGTGTCTTAGAAATGATGACCTCTCAGCAAGGTGAGCTGGCAAGCAGTGATAGGAGTTCCAGGGTTCACATTAGATCATTTTACATTTGCTCTGATATGTTCCACCTTTAAAGTTTAGAGGAAGGGCAGAATGTCATAAGGTGGGGCTATTACTTATATAAAGACGTAATGTTTCATAATATAACCTATATAGCATTTGATAAAATATGGATACTGAAAGAAAAACTTCACTGGCAAGAGCTCCCTGGAAGGGAGTGATTGAATATAGTTATAGGAGGAAAATCATTTTTCTGATTCTGAGGATGAGGCTGAGACTTAAAATGATAAGCCTCTAGTAGCTGCTGTCATTATTTAGAGAACAGTTTTGGAATTGAAAGTAATAGATACTTGTTCTTGCTTCTAGATGTTGAGTCCCTGGTACACAGAGACAATGATGTTGGTCAGGGCTTATTCTAGATGTAAGTAGAGTTCATGTGCATGTTGTGATTTAAGGAGTAGAGACTACCCTTATACCCTAAAACTTCCCAAGCTAACTTTATCTTACTTGCCGTGAGTGGAGGTGGTGGACTAGGACGTTGGAACATTGTTTCTACAAGATCCTTGAGAAAATAAAAATGCACTATAAGGGATCAGCAACACACCCAGAAATGTCACCCACACCCCAGACCTGCTCCAAGAGCAACTTAGGGCAAGTACACTAGCTGGGTAGGAGAGGGTGTGGTAAGGTGGGAATAGAAGAAGAGAGGTTTACAGAGTTGAGGTAGGGTGAAGCAGGGAAAAGCCATTGGGAATTCTGGGGCAGCAATTACCTGAGAAGAGAAGTCTGCTGATTCCCTGAGAAAAGAAACCACATGCTTTCCTACTGCCTCTACCTTGACAGGCTACTGGACCCATTCCATGTTATTTCATCCAGCTGGCCTGACTACAGGGGGTCACAACATCTGCCCAAAGTTATACTGTGCACTTTCGCACATTCAGGTTTCCTTAATTGCTTTCAATTTCCCTTCCTCAGGTTTGCTGTTCCAGGAAAGAAGGTTCTAAATTAAAACTCTAAAAAGTGCCCCTATGTATTAGTTTGCAAAATTAATGATCCTCATGGAAAAGCAAATTAATCTTTGATGTCTGGTTGAAGCTAAAGACAAAACTCACTGCTTTGAGCACTGGGCCCTCTTAACACCCACATCCCCATGGCATTATCTTCCTCCTTTCCATGCCTGCCACGTTAACATAACTCCGTCTCTGAATCCAAAGGGCCATGATACATTCACTAGTTTTATAAACATTTATGAAAAACCTGGATTGGGCAGCAGCTGTGCAAAGGTGCCTAAGAGAAACCAGGAAAGGATGCATAGAGGAAGCCACCTGATGTATTGTCACATGAGAAGTTTTACTCGCACTTTCTAAGTTCATGGTTTGAAAAGGCTGCAGTAAACATTTTGTTCCACTGAAATAACAACTTAATAGCTTCTTCAGCTTTAGGAAGAACACGACAGCTTTTCCAAAAGCATCCATCCTTGGGCTGAGGGTTCGCAGAAAAGTCCAAGGGGATAGGGATCGGAAGTGCTTTGACTGCGTTGCTGTGGTTTTGTAGCTAGAAGCCTCTGCTGTACTGCGTTGCTCACTTCCTTTGAACTGAAAAATTAAATCTGCACTCCTGTCAAAATGTGTCATCTGCACACCCGGACAGTCCACAATTCACTACGCTCCACGAGGAGCCAGGACTGAAAGGATGGCGAATCCCCTCCGTTCCAGGTCTGGGAGGGCCAGATGTTTGGGAGGAGCTGAACAACTGTGTCCGGGGAGTGTCTGGCAAAGCCGGCTCCAGAGTTCCATGGGAGCTTTGGTAATATGAAAAGAACTAGTGTCCGTCCATTTCCTAGGGTGTGAATCACACTCTCCTGTTGAGCCTTTGGGAGAAAATTCATGAAGGACATGATGCTGCAGAACCTGACAAATACACATCAAAGTCAGGGGTGTGTAAGGGAGAAGGGGCAGATTTCCCGTAGGCTTTTCTTCGAGGTTTGTTTCTCCTTTGTGTCCCTTGACTGGATACTTTCACTGTAAACTCTCAGAAAGGGCAGGGAGGGGCCTCTTTCATGCCGGGTGGAATATCTTGGCCAACAGTAAATGCTGAATGACAACGACGATTTCGGCCTGGAAGATCAGCGTGGACTGGGTGGGACAAACCCTCCTGCTAGACTGCGCGGCGACGGCTGTGCCCGGACTGCGAGCCCGAGGCTAGGCGACTGGGCGCGCGCGGGTAGGCAGGCCGCGCGCTCAAAGGGGGCTCCACCTGGCCGCCGCGCCGCGGCCGAAGGGGCGGGGCCCGGCTTCCCGGAGGCGGTGGCGCCTCCTCGCGCCCGAGCGCGCGCTCCCCGGCGTCCCGCGCACGCGCGAGGCCGGGAGGGAGCGCGCCCCGGCGGCGGCAGCAGCGGCGGGGAGGAGGAGGAGGAGGAGGAGGGTGGCTGAGGGGAGGTTGGCCGCGCGCGCGGTGGCGGTAGCGACCGGAGTCTGGGCGGAGTGGGTGGCGACGAAGGGGGCGGAGGGAGGGGAAGGCGGGGGACAGTGAGAGACGCATTTCTAATACCCAACTACAAGCCCCGAGTTTGTAGATGGGGCTGCTCAGCGGCGCCTGCGGCTGAGGGAGAGCAGCGGCGGCGGCGGGAGCAGAGGAGCGGCGGCGCGGAGGCGGCTGAGGTGCGAGCCGGTGAGTTGCTGGGGCCCCAAGCCACTCGGGTAACGGTTTCGGCGCTCGCCGGCCGGCCTGGGGGCGCCCTGTTGCTTTTTTGCAGCGCCACGCGGGACCCTGGCCCGCCCCGCCCCTGGGCACCTGGGCTTCCGCGGAGGTGGGGGCGGC
>NW_026000153.1:1831496-1877276 GCF_001458135.2 Marmota marmota marmota
CAGTCCCGAGAGGGGGCGATTCCGCCGGTTTCTTTCTCTCTCTCGAGCTCGGAGTTCGGCGGGGAGGAGGCTTTCTGCAACTACTGCTGCTACTTCCGAGGCACGAGCTTCCAGTTGTTTGGCCAAAGTGGTTGTGGGCAGAGCACGCACTGCTCCGGGGGCGTTCGCTGCAGAGACCGTGCCCCCTGATTTTAGGTACATTTATCCGGAACCAGAAAGGTGCCGGGCCCCCCTCGCCCTCTCCCTCCCTCTCTCTCAGGGCGGGGGGTGGGGGTGGGGTCAGGAGGGAGTCGGTTGAAGGATCGGACAGTGTGATGACAGCTTGTGGATTGATTGGTGGGTGTTTTTTTTGCAGAAGACTTTTTGATACTTTATTGGGAGTTTAGTCTCAATCCTATCAGCTCCTGGGATTATATCTATTAAACTTCATCTGTTGAGGCGTGCATTTGTGTAGGTGGGGGAGGGAGAGGCGAGGAAGAGAATTGAAGACTGACCGGGAGGCTCAGAAAATTCTCCGCATTACTTATAAACAGCCGGTTAAGGTCAGGTTAGCCACGTTTTCCTCTTCCTATGGCTTTGAGAATTGTCGGAATATTACTTCATGCTTGCTGAATTGGCTACCTTGTAATATAGCCAAGAACATTGCGGGGGAGGGGGGTGGCGGCATTAAAATGCTCTTCAATTGGAGTATGATTTAGCATTCATTTCTTCCCGTGAAATCTTTGAAATAATAGATCAGAAGCTTACATTTGTCAAATGCATTAGGCGAGATAATACACTGTTATTAATGAGGAGATAGTTTTGGTACATAGGTCTAACAAGGGACCTCAGCTAATAACGTACTGCTTATTTTAGGTGTCTACTGTGCAATTATGATAAGCATCCAGGCCTGATTATAGTTGTCTTCAGGGCCTGATTACTGTAAATAAAGAACTTTAGTGATTGTGTCATTTTGAGGTCATTTGTATCTTAAATCTATCATACATTTAAATACATATTTAAATACATGTTTGCTCAATGTTTTACTCCTTAAGGCCCATGCTTTTTTTCTTCTAGACTACGGTTACATAATACACACATGGTAACACTTTTAATTGCTCTAGTTTGTCCTATAGAGACCACGCAGGGTGAAAGGAGTGTGTATGTCCTTATTGATACCACTGAATTCTTTTTCCACCTAGAAATCAAAATGACTGCATGTCCACCTCTTTACACAGTACAGAATTCCCCCACCCGCTTTAGGGTAACTGTTGGATTTTCAAAAATGAATCATTTTTCTTAAACATTGGAGGGAGCAATTTGCTTTTTGGAGTCTCATTTCAGGCTGAAATTGTTCTATCAGACCACCCAGACTGCTTCTCCCCACCTTGTTTTAGCTTGGGATAAGCAAGAAAAATCTTGAGAAGCTGTGTTACCTTAAAAACAAACAAACAAAAAACTGTTTTTAACATTAAGTTGGCTGTTTGAAAATTTACCATCCCTTTATATTATTCTTCAGTATTGAATAATGAATGGTTAGTGAAAGAAAACAGATGTTTAAATTAAATCCCTTTTGCATTTTTGACATTTGAGCCTTATTAAAAGTGGGTAGCATCAGCAAATTATTGCTGAGGAAGTTTCAAATAACACAAGGTTCATGTTAATCAAAGCCTGTTACAAAAATACCAATAAATAAATAAATAAAAGAGTCAAGAGGACTCATTTGAAGTTTTTACATGATTTAATGTAAGTTACCTAGTTTTCTGGTAAAGAAAATTTTGTTAATTTTACTTTCCAAAGTATTTCACATGATGAGGGATTAAATTTGTATCATACCTCTGCTTCAAGTAAATACTTAAATTGGAAGGGATGTGCTGATCTTTATTTCAGAAAGAATGAACACATGCCTTTTTCTCTGCTGCTTTGAGATATTGTCAGCTCTGAAAAAAATTATTCTAGTTTTGTTTTACCCATAGGTTCTTTCTTACCAAAATTAGTCTTCACATATGTAAATACTGCATCACAAGAGCAGATAACAGGAGAGATAGCTCTACTGATATGGTGCTAGTGAATTAAAATTTTTATTTTATTTTGTAGGGATCATTTTTGCTTAGAGTATATTGGTCAGTCTCAAAGAAGCTGCAGTGATTTTCCCACACTTTTTTTCTTTTCTTTTTTCTGTTTGTGTGTGACCACTGGGGGGAGACTTTACAGTTTAGCTTGACCAAATCCCTCCTTTGCCTACACTGGCTGCTAATTATCTTGGGCACTTTGCCAAACTGCTGGAAAGTATGTACTAAGGAGGATGCTCTCAGAATCCAGTCTTGATCAAGGTGTTTAATGACTTTTCTTTCTTTAACTCACTCCACACACACAAAGTACCTCTCTTTATATGCTGTATTATTTTAACAGTGTTCTTCTTGGACTATTACTAAGTGGGCTAACTGAGGATCTAACATAGTATGCAAGAAAAGAATCATGACTGTTATAGTTTTCAAAGATCTAACTTTACTGACATTAATCTTAGAAGTACTGTAGCTTTAGTTACATGCTTGAAATACACAGATATTGTCTGAAAGGATCTGGAGAGATTATCTCTCTTCTGTGAGGTATATTATATCCAAACCTCTTTAAGCAGATTGGTCTGCTGTTTTTAAAAGCTTTAGAGGAGGAGATATTGAAATATCCCTTGTAACCAAGTTTAGTGTTCATTTCACTACAAAAGAGAATTTCATCCTTTATCAGAGTCATAAAGATAAAGAGTAAAGCCTACACCTTGTTGACCATTGAACTGTGGTTATTCTTATAAAGTATAACAAAGTTGGAAGTCTTGTTTTTTACTCTTTCTATACCTGATGGTATTTTACTTTGCCAATACTCAATTCATAGTAGTGAACTCAGTAAACAAGCGATTTGGCATTTATAGTAGTTTAAGACAACTCAAGTTTTATGACTTTCCTTAATCATGATAGAATAATTTGAAGATGTTTTTATAATTCTTATCATTGTAAATTCATCTATGGAATAACAAAAAGGACAAAATTTGGAGTAGTGCCTATCATTGTGGATTGTTCTCCTTTTTTCCCTTAATATGGTTTTTCTTTTGTTCTAAAGTTCCTTTCTCTTCCTTCCTTTCTTCCTTATATAGTATTCTAGTAAAAATATATTTCTCACTAACTTTCGGATTGTGTTAAATACTTGAGGATGGTAATTTCTAAAGGCTTATAAATTGAAATTATCAATAATTAAGAAAAAATGAGATTAAAAGATAGTACAGTGAGTTTTCTTTAAAAAGTTTATTTTCAAATCCTTTCACAACTCATTAGCTCCTATACATGATCTCATCTCTACTTACCTTATCAACGTATGTGTTTTCCTCTTAGACCTTCCGGTCTCTGAAAACTTTTTTTCCATTCTCCTTTTTACTGTATTCCATCAAAATCCTGCAATTCTTTTTTTTCCCAGTAATACCAGCGTTTACTCGTAAGACTTTTGGACTCCTTGTTTGCTTGGTCTGGAACTCTTTTCCTAATCATTACATGACTGGCTTGCTTCCTAGAGTAGAGTAGAGTAGAGTAGAATAGAATAGAATCTAGTCTCAAAAGCATTGCTATTTAACCGTTCTTCCAGAATGATAGCACAGACTAATCTATCTCATTACTTTTTTTGTAAATGTTTTTTGTAAAACATTTTCATTATTTGGAATTTTTATAATATTATCTGTGTGCTCTCACCAGAAGGTAACCCTGTGACACTAGTGATCTGGTTGTTTTTGTTTTATTCTGTGTTTCAAGAACTTAAGACATGTTCCTGGCACATAGCTATCATCAAATGAATAATCATTTTTAAAACTCTGAGATTATGGCCTGCCTGAGTTTTTGCTGTTAAAATATTCTATTATAAAATATGAATATATGGTAGGCTTTTTTTTTTTGGTCATAAGTAATTAAAGTCCATTCTATATAAATAATAGGGGAGTTGGGCATGGGTGGTACACACCTGTAATCCCAGTAACTCAGGAGGCTAAGGCAGGAGGATTGGAGGATTGCAAGTTTAAGGCCAGCCTCAGCAATATATAAAGGCCCTAACCAACTTAGCAAGACCTTGTCTCAAAATTTAAAAAATACATAAATAAAAAGGGCAGTGGTAAAGTACCAATGAGTTCAATCACCAGGATGGGGGGGGGGTAAGGCCTGTTGCAGAGTGGGGAATTATTATTAAAATGTAGTGAATGCCTCATGGAATCTCAGTGCTGGAGCTTGGGAACTCCAGTGCTAGTAGAACACACTACATCTTTTTATTCTGTACCATGCTTTTGCCTTATTTCTTCTCTGGCTACAGAGGACCAATTCCTATTCCTCTTAATGGAAAATATGGCAGCCAGCAGCTTCTATGATTTCATGGTATTAGCCCAGACAATTAGAAATGGAGTCATATAGTACCAATTTCTTCCCTGTTTGACAAATTATATTGTATTACCAGATCTTGGTGTACTTACTGTGCCCCTGTGATAATTGATATATATCCTTGGTCATTCCCCAAAACTCATCTCTCCCCCTTCTTACTTGATCTTCAGGTCTAAAGCTCTGAAAAGTACTTTCCTAGGGATGTATAAAAGAAATGTCCTTCATGGGAGGAATTTACAGTTTGGTTAAGGAAGATATATATATGTATGTATATACACATATATGTACATGTGTATGTAAAGGGGGAAAATATCATGATAATAATGGAGAAACTGGGAAAATAATTGCAATTTGTATCACAAAGACTAACTTCCTTAATATATAAAGAGTATCTGCAAGCCAGAAAGAGAAAGATCAACCATCAAATGGGCAAAGATCATGAACAGATAATTTTCAGAAAAGAAAATTCAAATGGTTCTTAAGCATATGTTAAGACATTCAACCTCACATAAAATACAAATATTAAGCAAAACAATGAGATACCATTTTCACCTGTTAGATTGTCAGATTTAAAAAGTTCCATAAACACTTTTGAAGAGGATAAAGGTTCACAAGTGCTCTCACATTGCTGGTGGAAATATAAATCTGCATAAAGTTATATAGATATTTATGAGAGGGTAAAGAGCTAGTGTACAATTTATTTATCTGAACACTAACATTTATTGCTATGTTTTGGTTTTACTCATGTGCTTTAGTTGGCTTTTTCACTGCTGTGAATAAAACACCCCACAAGAACAATTGTAGAGGAGGAAAAGTTTATTTGAGGGCTCAAAATTTCAGAGGTCTCAGTCTATACACAGCACTCCATTCCAGGGCTCCAGGGGAGGCTGAACATCATGGCAGAAGAGTGTGGCAGAGGGAAGTGCTCACATGATCAGAAAGCAGAGAAAGAGATCATTTGCCAAATACAAATATATACCCCAAGCCAAGCCCCCAATGCCCCTTCTCCTCCAGCCACACCCCACCTGCCTCCAGCTACCACTCAGTTAATCCCATCTCAGGGATTTATTCATTGATTGGGTTAAGGCTTTCATGACCCAATTATTTCTTCTCTGAACCCTCTTGCATTGTCTCATGTGAACTTTTGGGGTACACCTCACATCCAAACCATAACACTCATGAGACTACCTCATTGGGCCTTTCCCTCTTCTTATCCCCACTAAAAAGAGATTCCTTTTAGGGTCCTATTTAGTTTTTCTCCCACCTTCCCAGGCCCCCTTTCTTCTAGTATTTATAAGGTTGCTTACTGTGCCTGTGTGCCTGTGTACCTGCACACATGCTGGTGCATCTACTGATGCATATTTGGTGACTGAACCCATCTACTGGTGCATATTTGGTGACTGTCTCAGGCTAAGCAGGCTTTCTACCACTGAACTCCAACTCAACCCCTACAAAGGTGTTTCTAAATCACTTGAAATTTTCGTATTCTTGGTATCCTTCATAGAGCCTAGTGCTTTGTTAGCTATTTAGTAGCACTGAGTAAAGATTGTATAGACCCAGTTCATAATTTTATATTTTTGGAAGAAATATTTTGTAAAATGTGGTAAATGTACTTGTTTATTAAGACAAGTGTGTGTCAAAGCAGTTTTCATAAATTTTGATGTATTATTTGTTATATTAATGGAACTTTACTTTTTCGTGGTTCCTCTGTTCTGTATATATAGATCTTAGTAGGGTCGGATAGATGTTGTTAAAAGCTGGAGGCACATAGGTCTGTTTCCAAAAATTTGTGAGAAAGGAGGAGGACAATGACTGAGTAGATTAAAGGCCATATATTTAAGAAAGGAAAACTGAGGAGTGAGAGATTAGTTTAAGGAATTGGTGAAACTCAGAGGGACTACATTTTTAAAATAGGAAAATGCTAAGCTGATTTAGTTAAATGCATACATCAAGAATACATATTTAGTGGAAGCTGGGTGGGGTAATCCCAGCCTACTTAGGAGACTGAGGCAGGAGGATCACAAATTCAAGACCAGCCTGGGTGATTTAGTGAGACCCTAACTCAAAAAGGCCCTGGAATGTAGTTCAGTGGGTAGAGTGTTTGGTAGCATGCACCAAGCCCTGGGTTCAGTCCCTATTACCCCCTGCCTACCACCCACTGTTTATGATATCTATTTTGTTTTATAGATCATTGGTCATTTTGTCATAAAGTAACTCTGATGTGGGAGTTCTCTACCTAAGTGGGCATCAATCCTTTGGAACTATCCTACACTAAAGGATTCTAATTAGTAGGTCTGGTGTGGGGCAGGAACATGTTTATATTGTTGAAGTCCCCAGGAGGCATTACTTGAGTGAAAATAATACACACTATGGAATATTCTATTTAATAATCAAATCATTCAGCACAACTTATAGGTCCTATATCATTTAGAAAACCATAACCCTAGAATTTAGTCTGCCTTCCTGGTCTGTATTTAAGCCAGATCCACACTGTGACATACATCTCATTGGTTAGCATTGCTTTGCTCATATCCATACTCTTTTCGTCCTTTGCCCTCTTATTTTTTCTTCAAGAAGCCATCACTAATTGACCTCATCCACAATTTATCTTTTCAGCATGGAACAAATTATAATACAGCACTTATGTAAATGGCAAGTATGGAAGTGAGTGAATGATTTAAGTATTCATGTGAGTGAATGATGTAAGTATTTTGTTCATTGGAACCTTGAATATATATGACCAGTTTTCCTATTTGGACTTACCTTTTTTTCCCTTTTGTTATGTTAAATGTTCTCTACACATTATCTCATTTGCTCATTGTGGATCCAAAATCAGATTTAAAAATCAAAATGAAATCCTTATGATTCTAATAGTTTCCTATAGCTGCTGTAACAAATTGGCACACTTAGTGATTTATAAATAAAAGCAGAAATTTATTCTCTCACAGGCCAGATATCAGAAATCAGTATTATTGAACCAAAATCAAGTTATCAGTAGGACCATGCTCTCTCTGAAGGATCTAGAGCAGAATCCATTTGTTGGTTCTTCAGGTTTCTGGTGCCTCTTGGTATTCCTTGGCTTGTGGCTGTACCACTCCAGTCTTAAAGGCCAGCATTTCTAATCTCTCAGCTCTATTTTTCTCCTTTCTTTTCTCTATGTGTCTCTTACTTTCTCGTCTCATAAGATCTTTTACTTCACATCCAGAAACTCCTTTTCTTAATAAGGTAACTTTTATAGGTTCTAGTAATTAAGACATAGATTTTTAGGGACAGGATATTAATCAGCCTCCCATCATGATAGTTCAGATGGTTCAGAAAAAG
The DNA here is from genome assembly GCF_001458135.2 of Marmota marmota marmota. Classification (NCBI taxonomy): domain Eukaryota; kingdom Metazoa; phylum Chordata; class Mammalia; order Rodentia; family Sciuridae; genus Marmota; species Marmota marmota. Next base: position 1,839,203 of record NW_026000153.1, read on the forward strand.
GAACAGGGTCTAGTAAAAGTTCTTTTTCCTCATCCTCATTCATTTCTAAACTAGTGTTTCTCAACCAGGGATGATTTTGCTGGTCTTCTCCCCTAGGAACATTTGAATGTCAGAACTAAGGGGGATTGCTTCTAGTGTTCATGGGGTTCAGGGGTTCTGCAAACAATTTTATAGGACAGTCCCCCACAAGAAAGAATTATCTGGCCCCTAGTGTCAGTAGTCCTGGGCTTGAGAAACACAGTTGTAAAGGTATGTATTACCAATTTTTGTGTATCGTTCCACAAAAAATTGTACGCCTATATCAGTATATATCATGATTAAAACCCTCTAATATAATTTCATCGGATTGGTGGTGGTTTTGGCTGATTGAAAGTTGATTTAGTGAAGAGTCATAAAGTACCTTATATAGTACATAATTACTTAAAAGTATAAATATATGTTCATACGTCAATCTTTTCTTGAGGATGCATCTTGGCAGGAGCTCTGGCTCATCATTCTTAACTAGTGTGTTGTCCTTGATAACCAGCTTTGGAATGTGAAACAGTGTATTTTATGACTCCTTAATTGTTAACACTTACCTTGTTCACCCTTAAGGGTTTTTTTTGTTGTTGTTTGTTTGTTTTTTGTCACTTGGTCTCTTAAAGTCTTTCCAAATCATTGAACTAGGTTTTAATATAAAGACCAGTATAACTACCATGGTCTTGCATCAAATACATTATACATAAAGAAAAAGAAATTATATTTTGTACAAAAAAATGACTAAGGAACTGGAAGAACTACTCCAGTTGAAGTTCATACACACACACACACACACACACATTTTTTTGTACTGGGGTTGAACCTAGGAGCACTTTAACACTGAGGTACATCCTCAGCTCTTTATTTTTTCATTTCTAGCCCTTTTTATTTTTTATTTTGAAATAGGGTCTCATTAAGTTGCTGAAGCTAGCCTTAAATTTGTGACCCTCCTGTCTCAGCCTTCCAGGTCACTGGGATTACAAGTGTAGCAGCACCATGCAGGCTCCTTTTTGTATCTTCTAACATAGTGATATAGTGAGAACTAATGCCACAATTGTTCACAAAGTCTTGGAAGTTTCAGGAAATTTTATTTAGTACTATACTGGAAGTTTGTAAATTACCATAGACTATTACTATAAATATTGTTCTAACATGACTAGTTTAATGATGAGTTCATTTTCTGCTAAGAGAAATACTGATTTTTACTAATCATGAAAAATATTATTTAAAATCTTATTTACTGGGAAAATAATGTTCATAAAGTTTTTTATATAGTTCAATCATACAATTCCTTGAAATTAGTTAATATAGTTTATTCTTTGATCTCTTAACATGGTAGGGGAGTTAGAGACGAGGTTATAACCTCAGTTTTTCTAACTTCTAGTTCTTTTATGTTAGTTAGGACACATGGCTATATTTAGTATCAACAATAAATTATCTGTCCCAGAATGGTGGAATTTGAAGTATACATCAGTATCATGAGATATACGCCAATGTGGAATAGGAAATGAAAGATTGACAGTGTCAACCTAATTCCAAAATTTGAGAAGTGATAACATTGTCCAAAGGACATACATGACCCATTAGCAATGATGGTTAAGAACGAAATTAAAATATTATTTTTGCTTTCCAAAAAAAAACCCAATAAATTATCTGGTAGAAAAGTCTGGAGTTGCTGCTGAATTCAGTATGCCTCTTATCTAAAATAGGGGTATAATATCTACAGGATTGAAGTAAAATTTTAATGGCTAATATAAATCACAGCCCAGAGTCTGGTATGTTTCAGGTATTCGGTAAATGTCTTTATCTTTTTTCTTAGTCGGGTACAGTATTGAATGTACGGTGGATAATAGTGGTTGAATAAACATGTTTTTAGTTGCCTTTGCTTAATTCACAGCTTTCTTTTTCCTATAATATAAGAGGAAGGTCTCATTTAGTAGACATTTTTAAAGGAATCTTGATTTTAAAGTACTTCAATAACCATTGACTAAAGTTAATATCATTTTACATGACATTTCAACGTGTTTACTAAGGCGAATTAAATATTGGGTGGCAAAATGAACTGGGTAATCTCAGATTCCTTCCAACTTAAAGATTTTATGAAATTGACATAGTCCTGGTTTATTTCTCATGTGTTTCCCCTAAAAGTGTACCAAAGTTAAATAGTGTTTGGTAATGTAACATTTTGTTTTGAATAAAGGTCCATTTTCACATAATAGTCTTTTGAATGAATGTAGCTGTCTTCAAGTGAATATCTTTCTTTTTATTGCTAGATTGGGTATGTTCTATGTACATGATAAAATATTTTGTAGAATTCTTAACTTTAGTAACATAGATAATTTATCTCTTTCTCATCTTTTAAATATCTAAATAGTCCTTTGTATAAGAAACTTAGGTAACTCAGTGAAAAAAATTAAAGCATTGATGTTGTTTATTTTAGAAATAAAATGATCATGCATATTTTTATCCAAATTGATTAAATTGTTTTGATTTTCTTAAGTTAGTGTTCCTTATGAAGGAGAATAAATGAATAATTTTAAACCATGTTTTTAAGAATGTTGCAATATCTTTTTTTAAATATATTTTTTAGTTTTTTAGGTGGACACAATATCTTTATTTCATTTTTATGTGTTGCTGAGAATCGAATCCAGTGCCTCATGCATGCAAGACAATTGCGCTACCACTTGAGCCACATCCCTAGCCCAAGAATGTTGCAATATCTTGTGAGACAAAGTAGTCACAGTATACCCTCTCCAAACTTTAGTATAAAGTTCCTAAAAAACCTTAGGTAGACACATTTTTTCTATGAAGGAGTTTAAGACATTATAGGGTAAATAAGGTTAAGGAGACTGGGATTATGAATGAATCCATACAAATTCTTTTAAGGTTTAACATTCACCCAATTAAAACATTAGGTAGGACAGTGAAGCACACCTGTAATCTCAGCAGTTCTGGAGGCTGAGGCAGGAGGATTGCAAGTTCACAGCCAGCCTCAGCATTTTAGGGAGGGCCTAGGCAACTTAGTGAGACTCTGTCTCGAAATAAAATATGAAAAGGGCTGGGGATGTGGCTCAGTGATTAAGGGCTCCTGTGTTCAACCGCTGGTACCAAAAACAACAACAACAAAAAGTAAAATATATTAGATTATCAACATTTTATTCAATGTGGAAATACCAGGTAATATATAATTAGTTTCCAGTCATCACTACTTTCTTGAAAGAAACTTTTGAGGATTTCCAGTCTGGGCCAAAATAAAGTGCTCATAAATACTAAAAGGAATTTTTGAGAATGTCTTGGGTGTCTTAGTCAGAACCTTTCTTAAGTGTGTACTGAAAGTATCTTCTATTCCTACTCTGCCATTTCTTTTATTCCTTTCTTTTGTCATCCAAACCTGGAATTCCCTCTTTCCTTCACCAACTCCAAAAAGAATAACTAAGAATTTGTTATTATCAAGTAGAAATTTTCAGTAAAAGTAAATATGAATATATATATTCTGAAATTTCACATAAGGATTGCTTTATATAAGTTTGAGAAAAGAAACCACGTCTTTATTTCCTCTAGCCAAGCATCATAGGCTATGCTTTTTATTATTTTTACTATTAAATGTGTTAGGAGAAAACAGTTGTTCATATAAATGGTGTTATGTACAACACACTGCTGGGAGCCATTAGCCAAGTAGGTATGACAATTTCCTTGCCAGCGTACCCCATGTTGCAGTGACATTGAATGTAGGTGACCTTGCTCAAGGACCAAGGCGGATTAGGGTGTTCCCGGTTTAAGATAATCGTGTTTAGGGCGTTCCCAGTTTAGGTTCCAGGTTTAAGGTTTAAGATTATTCCTGCTGGGAATAGGGCGTATCCTGCTGCCTGAGTTCCCCTTGAGTTCTCACGGGATTCAGAGTATATTTTGGGAGACAGAAGCCCAGTGGAGGTGGATTTGGGCAGAGAACGTGGATTTCCCCAGAACGTGTTTGTATACGGCTGGTGTGAGTTCGGGAATAAAGAGTTGCTGTTTGAATCTACAAGCTGTGTGGTGGCTCGTGATTTTGTGCCCAGCCAGACTGCGGCAACACACTATAAGTTCTTAAAGAATTCAGAAAAAAATTCTCACCTGTGGGGAGAGACTCGTTGATTAATTTTGAATTGATTGAATTAATTTTGAGGCAAGTTTGAAGGCCCATTTAGCTCTACAATTGATTCTACAAAAGTAGGAGTTGGGCCATAAATTTATTAGGTATTGAATAACCAAGGGAAAAATAAAGCATACTTAGATGGGATGAGTAACATGAGTGAAGGCTTTTAGGTAGGAATGAGATGTGTGGTTGTGCAGATAGGAAATAAAAAGATGTAGTTAGAAAAGAGAGTTTATAGTAAGGAAAAAAGTGAATTAGGTTGAGTAGATGGAAATCTAGGGTTTAAGAAGAGAAATTTAAACATTCCAGATGGCAGAAAACCAAAAATATTCTAATGTAGTATAGTTCTTAAAATATTTTAACAGGATCACTGTAATAGCTTTATGTCAGGCCAGCCTCCACAATTTTGCAAAACCCTGTCACAGGATAAAAAGCAATTGTAATTTCAGTGGGACCTCTGGTGCTTTCAGCATGAACACACAACTAGCATTAGTAAATTCATTTTAATTCTTGAAATATTTTAGTTAAGAAATATTTGAAGAGACTGCTTCTGTGAGCCTAGAAATTCGAGGGTAGTCAAGTGCATTGCTTTTTCCTTGGTTCTCTGAATAGCCCATTATATCTGGAGGAAGGGATTTATGTTAATGAGTAAGGTAGTTCTCCCTTCCCATTGCTTATTTATGATGAATTTATTTTTTAGGTAAACTTTAAAAAATATGAATGTTACACTATAAACAATTGAGTATGGAAGAAAGAATGCACCATGTATATTAAATTTCTGTCCTTAATCCATATACTTAATCATTGCAACAGTTTCCAATTGAGTTATATTAGTAAAGTGTTTCTCAACAATTCATGACTGGCATTTTTGGCAGTACTGTGGTTTGGGTCTTGGGATTGTCCTGGACACTACTTAATGTTTTGTGCCCCTGTTCTCTCTCATAGTCACTGACAATAAAAAATGCCCTAATACACTTCCAAATAATGCCTTGGGAGAGGTGTGGTATTGTAATTTTTAAAATTATACCATATGTTAGAAGACATGTTTTCAACCAGGCATATAACTAGTGACTATACTGTAAAGAAAGAATATTTGAGTATACATATACTTTGCAAGGAGGCCCAGAGAACTATGGAAGAACTATGCTTGCCTGTGAAGTCTTGTATTACAAGATTATTCAGTCTTACCTGCTTTCTACAATGATAGCATTACTTCCTTGTGTTTTCAGTTACCTTTTTTTCCTTTAGTGTTTTGTGATTTTTGAATTGTGCACTCTTGCTTGGCTGCATTTTTTTTTTATTTAACTCATTAATTTATTTTTTTTTAATTTTTTTATTGTTGGTTGTTCAAAACATTACATAGTTCTTGATATATCATATTTCACACTTTGATTCAAGTGGGTTATGAACTCCCATTTTTACCCCGTATACAAATTGCAGAATCACATCAGTTACACATCCATTGATTTACATATTGCCATACTAGTGTCTGTTGTATTCTGCTGCCTTTCCTATCCTCTACTATCCCCGCTCCCCTCCCCTCCCCTCTTCTCTCTCTACCCCCTCTACTGTCATTCATTTCTCCCCCTGGCTGCATTTTTATTCAAGGGAATTCTGTGCAGCCAGGTTAGAGGGCACATTTCTCCAGAGATTTGCTGAGGTTTTCTTTGGCACCTGGGGAAACTCCCAACACAGGATCACTGTAACTTTTCTGCTTGGGGTTTTTTGAATCAGGTAGGTATATTTGAATCCTGAATCCTTAAGTGTAGGCTGTGATTACAAATTCTCAGGTGACATTTCTTCCCTTTAATGTGGACTTCAAACTGAGACTGCCTAATTTTCTTGTCCTCTTTGGCCAGCAGTCATGCTTCTTACTATACTATTCTTTTACAAGGTGGGAGTTAGTCCTGGCCTCTTGTGCAGGGTTTCAAGTTGCAGTTCTCCATTTTTTCCAGTCTATGGCCTACCTAGCTGCCTCTGAACTTCTAGGTGCTGAAATTAGCAAATACACAGAGCAAGCATGATTTTAGCTCCTGCTTACCAGTTTGTTATTCCCCTTCGTCTTTGCCCAAGGGGATTTTCTTGGTGACTTACTATTTAAAAATAATTATTATTTTTTTTTTGTGAGGATGTTTTTGGTATTTTATTAAGTATTTTTAGATGTTTCATGAGAAGATTAATTTCAGATTATGAAGTCTACCTTTTTGCCAGATAGCTAAGCCTCACTTATCTGCTTCCTAACCTCCAGGTATTTCCTAATACTTTGGTTTGCTAATCTCTTTCTCTTTCAATACCCTACCATCTAACTTCAAGTATTATTTTCTTAAAATAATTAAAAAAAATCTTTAGTTGTAGATGGACACAATGTCCTTAATTTGTTTATTAATTTTTATGTGGTGCTAAGGAGGCCCAGAGAACTATGTAAGAACTATGCTAGGCAAGTGCTCTACCATTGAGTTACAACCCCAGCCCTGTTATCGTTTTCTTAATGTACCATTTTATAATTTCAGTGAGACCTCAGGAGGGAGGGACCATAAACTATAAACATGAATGTTCAGTCTTTGACTTTGACTAGACATGTCTAATAGTTTTTAGGCCTAAGCACATTAGAACTAACTGACCTGAGAAAAAGTAAATATCTGGGAATGCCTTTCCATTTCCATTCCATTTCCAAATCTAAACCTGTGATTTTAGATTTGAACTTTTTTAAAATTTTGTACCAGGGATTGAACCCGGGGGCACTTAACCACTGAGGCATATCCCCAGCCCTTTTTTTACCTTTTCTTTAGAGACAGGCTCTTGCTGAGTTGCTTAGGGCCTCACTAAGTTGCTGAAGCTAGCTTTGAACTTGGAATCTTCCTCTTCCTGCTTCAGCCTCCTGAGCTGCTGGGATTACAGGCATACGCCACCATACTTGGCTTAGATTTGAAGTTGAAGAGCATAGTCTTTAGCTGTAAAGGAGGTGAAGGAGCAGGAGTGGATGATGACATTCAGACCACTACCTCTGTAATTGAGTAAGACCTCACTGAGATGGGTGGCGTGTGTAGCAGTTGACCTACATGGGTATTTTTATGATAAATTCTAAATATTTAAGGTGAATCACATTGTAGTGATTTGAAACCATAATTTTAAAATTTTATCAATAAATATTAACTGCATGTGTTTGGTATAATACAGAATTAAGAGTACAAAATGAATGAGATACCATGTATATATACTCAAGAGAGCTCACCAATTTTGTATTATAGATAGACATGTAATTTAAAATATGGTTAGTTCTCATGATTCATGGTAACTATGGTCTATAAAGTTGCTGCAAACACCGAATTATTGAATATCGAACTATTTCTTTTAGGGGAAATACAGGATTAATTTCCTGTAAGCCCTTGGTAACAATGTTTTTATGAACTAGTCAATACATAACCTTGTTTTGGGTATGTTTCTGTTCAGAGACACCTTATTTAATGTATATTGTTGATAGTCAGTGACATTGAGCTAACCTCACTAATACTCATGCTTCAATATATATTTTCTCCATAATGTACATCACAGCCTTCTGTGTTAAAAACACCAGATAAGGGGCTGGGGATGTGGCTCAAGCAGTAGCGCGCTTGCCTGGCATGAGTGCGGCCCGGGTTCGATCCTCAGCACCACATACAAAGATGTTGTGTCTGCTGAAAACTTAAAAATAAATAAATAAATAAATAAATAAATAAATAAATAAATAAATAAAAACACCAGATAACACTTCAGTACTATGATTGGGGCCTTTTATTTAGACAACAAACTTACAAACAAAAAGCACAAAAAATGTGGCACTAAATAGAGTGAAAAGGACTCTTGTTTTTGCTATGAGAGCTGAAACATGAAAGCAAAGTGTCACTTTGTTCAATTGCAACTGTGAAATATTGGTTGGACTCAAACTTTATAGCTCTGAGCATACCCACAAAAGCTCTCTGAGTATTAGTTTGTGGTTTACAAATAAATTTTAGCAAATAGGCTAATTTATAAAATAAAAAGTCTATGAATAATAAGGATTGACTTATAATACATACTATACAATAAGTGCCATATATGCTAAATCTGATAGGATGGGACAAGTTGGGAAAGTTAGATGAAGTTATAGCAGTTTGAATAATGGGTTTAGGGTATAGCAAATGGTCTAATGTAGTTGGTATTAGAAGAGTCTAGAAGGGAAATTTGGACTGGACAGTTAACAGGAGGATATGAAGGCACTTATTGCCATATTATGGATCTTGGAGTTTATAGGGGATGAGGAACTAGTGAGTAATTTTAACCAGGGGAGAAACTGCTGAGAGCCACAGCCAAGTCAGAATGGCCCCCAAGAAACATGGTTGTAGTCCCATTTAGGAAAGCTTATTCTGATGGTGTTATTGGTGATTGCCCCTGTCCATTTTCAGTTTCTAATAACACATACTGAGTAAGTTTTAAAAGAGGGTTTTTAAATTTTTAGTTGGTGTGTGGGGGTGGTCTGTTTGTGTTTCTGAAAGTCTAAGACCACATCTGCTGATGGCTTGTTTGTTGGCAGAGGCCCAGGATAGTGTCAGTTATCACACGGCAGGGATCATGTCATGTTGTATCCTGGTCTCTCTTCCACTTCTTATAAAGCTACCAATATTCACTCAGGAGCTTCACCTTGATGACTTTATGTAATCTTAATCACCTCCCAAAGATTGTACTTCTAAAATGATAGTTGAATTAAATTTCCATAGTCTTAATATCTCACAATGGGGATTAGACTCCAGTTTAAGTTTTGGAAGAGCAAGCCATATTCACATTATAAGAGGTATAGGAGAAGTAAGAAAAGATAATAGGTTTTAGATTTAAATGTGAGAGATAAGAATATGAACTAATGCATAGATAGTGGAGATAGAGAAAAGGGGATGTTATTTGAACAATATAGGAGATATCAAAATGAAAGATCTAGTTGGCAGATTAGAGAGAATATGGGAAATTGAACAGTTGGATGATATTATTAAGAGAGGGAATATAGAGGAAGATTAGATTTGTAATGTGATAAGTTTTGGAAATGTTGAGTGTATGATGCCGATTGGACATTTTTATGGAGATGTGGGCAAGGAAATATGAGCTTAAGCTTAGCTTGATAGGCATTGGACACTGGTAAATATCTGAATGCCAGGTCACTGTCCTGGTGCGAGAGGAGACAGAAGCATAAGTGAATCTCTAGTGAAGAGACAACAAGCAGAGTAAATTTCAGATGGGGACAATGATGAAAATGAAACTAAGAGGGTGGAGAGTATCAGGCTGTGTGTGAGGTGGGGCTGGTTTAGTTGGTTTTTGACTTTACTTTCTGGGGAGATGACATTTATTCTGAGAATAAAAAGAATAACAATATACATGTGACTCTCTGGAAGAGATTTCAAACAGTAAGAAAGGAAATCATAAAGATGGGGATTGGGGAAAGGGAATGAACTGGATACTTTTGATGAAGAGAAAGGAGGTCAGTATGACTGGAGATGAGCGGACAAGGGGGAGGGAGTTGTAGAAAATGAACTCACAGAGGTCCACAGATGGGGTGCCAGATCTCCAGGGCTCTGGCAGGCCGTGGACAAGGGTGTGGTTATTCCTCCAAGTACTGTTGGAAGCCTTTGGATCGTTTCAGCAGGAGGGTAACAAAATCTGTTTTATGTTTTGACATGATAACTCTAGGAACCCTGTGAAGAGTTCTGTTGAAAACTAGACTGAAAGGAAGGAAACAGGTCTGGTGAGGACTTCAGCAGAGATGATGGTGGCTTAGAATATTCGATAGCAGTGGATAGGTGAGGGAGTCACCTCCATCATGACTGAATTTAAGAACCAGTTTTTCATTGGATGTGATATGAATCTAGTGTAAGTGCTTGTATAAAGGAAATGTAATCTTGAATATAAACTGTCAATGAAATTCATTATCTAAAAATTATATAGTTTGAAATATTAAAAATATTCAAATTTGTGTATTTAATGTGGCAGTGATATCCTATGTACTATTTTATGTTTATTAGTACTTACTAGATGTATAAAAACACTTTCAGAGAGTTCTGATTATTCAATTATAACACTGCATATTTTCTTATAATAAGATAATGAAGCTTTGTTAATTAAAGGTTAGGTCAATAAAAGCTTCTTCCAAGTAGGGCCACTTTGTTGTGAGAACACATTAGAAATAGCACTACTTAAGCCCTGTTTTAAAAAAGAGAATCTCTGTAGATCTAGCTTTTTTTGTTGTTGTTGTTCCTTCTGTCTGAGCACTACACTTTATACCATACTGTACTTCTGGACATAGTGTGGAGCATGGACTATGGTGGGGAAGGGTCGGGGGAGAGTAGTTAAGAGACTTTTTAAATTTTAGGCCAAAGAAAATAAAAACTTTTTAACAAAAACTTTTAGCCCAAAGAATAAAAACTTTTAACAAAAGGACAGAGTGGAAATTGTAAGGAGATGACTGAGAGTTTTGTGAAGCTGGAAAAGATTTGGAGAAGAATTAAATATCTAGAGGTTTGGGAGAACAAAAATATTGGACAATTCTGGGCTTATAAGCTTTGGAGAGAATAGGCAGATGGTGATGTCATAATACACATGAGAGGCAAAAGCTATGGGGGGGCATGTAGGCTTGCTTGGGTGGGTGAGTAGTTTTGAAAATGCTAAATTAAAGTCACCATCTGTGGGACTCCAGGGGAACTACATTAAGAAGGCAGTTGGAGAAAGGTGAGTGCTATAGCTAATATGTAGAAATCATCAGGTAGAAACTAGTTGAAACCCCAGAAGTAAATAAAATCTTTCATGAGAACAGTGAAACCTGAGGGATGCCTCAATAATGATGCCCTCAAGCAGGACAAGGTCAGAAGTTGTGATTGGCTTGTCAGGCCATTCCTAATCTTATTCGAGAAGTTTGCAGAGAGCAGTAGCTGAGAGGAGAATGAAGAGATGTCTATGCACAGTGCAGGCCCCTCTGTAGAGAAGCTTGTAGTGGTGGGACAAAGGAGGGATATGTCAGATATAACTTCAAAGGGAAGTGGGGTTCAAAATATAGATTTTAAAAAATAATTACATAAGATGGGGAAGATGTTTACATTTATAGATGTTGAAGTATCAGATGAAGAAGAGATATTAAAGTTACAAAAGAGGAATAACTCATGGATCATGGTCCCACAGTAGGCAGAAGGGACATAACTCATTGCATAGGTATCAGGAAGAAGGCAGCAGATTTCCTTCTGAGATTTGAGGAAACAAGGTAAGTTATTGTGCTGATGTATTTAATTCTACAAGTGGAAGGGAAGGTCAATAAATAATAAAGTATAACCTCTTTTTTGCTTTTTCTTTTCCTTTTAACAAAATCTGTTAATTTAGTGTGGACAATGTTTAAACAGTGGGTATGAGAGAACCCAAAAAAAGGAAAGCATAGAATTTTGTTGCCATGTTTAAAGCCTTGCTGATTTTTTTTTTTAAGAACCATGACAGTTTGCAAGTATTGAAAACAAACAAACAAACAAACAAAAAAACACTTGGGAATTAGAATAGAAGGAAAGTACAGACCTGGAGAAAAGGGGTGTGGAAATAAGAGGCAAGGTGAGGTGATTTCCTCATTTTTGTTTCCAGGCCTACCCATGTTGAGTGTGTACAGGCAAACTGTCGCTAAGCCACCAGGCAAATATTTTCAGTGAGTCTAAATGTAAAATATGCTATTAATGCTGTTTTCTGAAACCAAAATATATAAAGGGAGTTCTGTTAAAACAAGTATAATTATAGAAACCAACCTGTAAAATATTCTGTAATATTTGAAAATAGTATTTGTATGCAACCTTTTACAGGTTTTTGAAAGATACAGATTATTAAATTTTAGTTTATGTTCCCAAATTTTCCAAAACATGGTACTATATATCTTTAATTGCCAAAAGTGAAGCCTGGCAAGGATATCCAGTTGTCGCAGTGAGAACAAGATACTAAAATAGTACCATTGTTCAATTGTGATTTCGTCTGTTTAGAGTGCTCTTTCAATAGTGTGGGAATAAATTACATATTGCTTATGTTTCTTATAAACAGAAAATCATAGTAGAAATGTGGGGTTAAAGCCTAAATAATCTGTTCATTTTCGATAGGATACAATCTTTGTTTTCACCAGGTAGGACCTCTTCAGACTTACTAAACATCTAAAACTTTAAATATCATATGCAAGTTTTTCATCTGGTTACATAGAATAAAAATTTTCTAATTGTGGACTATGTTGACATTGGCATGTTCCATGTGAGGATTCTCTGAGGTTGCCGGTGTTCCTGCCGCATTACCTGAGCATTCGTGCCTAGAAGGAAGGACTGAGTGGCATTGAAGCTTTGGAGAACAGAATTTGTTTCCCACCTTTTTTGTTGTTGTTGTTGTTTGTTTTGTTTTTAACCATCAAAATTATATATTTTTTGCTTATTTTTAATGTAGTGCTTTGCCTTCCCTGCTTTAGAGGGTGGTATAAACAAAAGTTGAGTGAGGTAAGAATAAAATATTCTAAATTGATGAGTTTATTCTACTAGCTTATAAAATATTTTATATAGCAAGATGTTTCAGTATAACATAATACTACAAGCTGAATTACATTTGATGACAGGGCAATGATTTTTGAGCCTCAGTTCCTTATTAGAATGGAATTGGTAGTGTGCCAGTTAAGGAAAATGATTTAGGTTGACACCAGATAAACATGGCTGAAAGTAGAAGCAGTTTTATGATGATTTAAATAAAGTAAGATTGGCTGAAAAGTTTCCTTTGGTGTAAATTGAATCTTCATCTTTACAAATGTAGAGAATAATTTTATCTTTAAAGAGTGGAAATATTCTTTATATTTTACAGATTTTTAAATATTAATGTTTATGTGTTACATTTTAGTTGAATGTTTTACTAAAACATATTTCATGTCATAGTACATATGCATAAAGAAGAATTGAATGAAACATATCATTAAGGATAACTTTGTCTTCCCCAGGTTTTTAGCCTCATGGTAGGCAAGCCTTATACCACTGAGCCACATCCTCTGACCCAAGAGCTACTTGTTTTTAACTTAAGAAGTTGATTATAATTTTGTTACTTTTCTTATCAATAATTTAACCACCAAATCCCTACTAATTGTCTAAATCAAATTTAAGTGTATTAATTCAAATTTATCAACTTCATTTTCTTTTTTTTAATATATTTTTTAGTTGTAGTTGGACATGATATCTTTATTTTGTTGTATGTGGTGCTGAGGATTGAACCCAGGGCTTTGCACATGCTAGGTGAGCACTCTACTGCTGAGCCACATACCTAGCCCCCAACTTCATTTTCTAGAGGAATGACTCCTGGACCCTTCTGGCCTGTCTATTATGCATTCCCTGTTCTCTGTTCTGATGCACACTTCTTAACCATCTTTGGAATTTCCTTTGTCTTTCTTCTGAGTTAGGCTCTTGTATCTCACATCTTCCATTTTGCTACTTTTATGTTTTATGCAGTAGCTCTTGGGTCAGGGGATGTTTTATTTATTTAAATAAATTTTTACTTATTTAAATAAATAAACCATGTTTATGATAGTTTAATGAAACTATAAGCAAGTCAGGAAATTATTTTTAATGAAACACTTAATAGTTTAGCAGGGTAATGAGTTTTTGACTGGAAATGTTTTGAAAGGCATTGTTTTATTGTCTTTCATCTTTAGATGTCATCATTGATTCCTAACATTTTTTTTGGTACTAAGAATTGAACCCAAGAGTGCTTAACCACTGAGCCATATCCCCAGCCCTTTTTTAAAATTTTTATTTAGAGACAGGATGTTACAGTCAGCTTTTTCATTGCTGTGACTAAAAAGACCTGACCAGAACAATTGTAGAGGAGGAAAAAGTTGTTTGAGGGCTCACAGTTTCAGAAGTCTTAGTCCATACACAGCCAGCTGCATTCCTCAGGGCTGGAGGTGAGGCTGAACATCGTGGCAGAAGAGTGTAGCAGAGAGGAGCAACTCACCAGATGGTCAGGAAACAGAGAGAGAGAGAGAGTCCACTTGCCAGATACAAAATATATACCCCAAATGTATGCCGCCAATGACCCACCCCTTCCAGCCACACACCTACTCACCTTTAGTTACCACTCAGGTAATCCCACCAGGGGATCAATTCACTGATTGGTCAAGACTCTCTTAATCCAATCTTTTCTCCTCTGAACCTTCTTGTATCTTCTCACACATGAGCTTTTGGGGGACACCTCACATCCAAAACATAACACAGGGTCTTGCTAAGTTGCTTAGAGCCTTGCTAAATTGCTGAGGCTGGCACTGAATTGCGATCCTCTTGCCTCAGCCTCCAGAGCCACTGGGATTGCAGGCACGTGGGGCTGATTCTTATCCTTGACATGTGATTTTTTTTTTCTTTCTGTATCTCTAGTGTTCTGAAATTTCACAGCAAAGTATCTTAGTTTGAGTCTATTTTCATCTATTTTTCGGGTGCTCAGTGCCCCATTTAGTCTAACAACTTACAGTTTTCAGTTTTTGGAAACATTAAGTATTTCATTAACATTTGCCTCCTCTCCATTTTGTTATTTCTTTGCAGAGCTTGTCTTATTTAGATGTCCTTAAATCAGTTCTCCTAATTTTCTGTGTTTTGTGGTGTTACTGTGAATTTATCTTCTTATAATTTCTATTGAATTTTTTGTTTCTGCTTTTGTCTTTTTATTTTCTAAGAGCTGTTTCCCCTGAAATGTTCATCTCCTATGGCAATAATATTCTAGTTTATAAATATAATATATTTTTTTCTTCTTTGAGAATTTTAATTTTTGTTGGTTTTTCACTAGAATAGTTTCATTATTCTAAGTACATTTTAAAGTTGTTTATTTTAGTCTTTTTCATGTTATAGGCTTTTCTCAGTCACCTAATATCCCAAGGTTTTTCGCTCCTTGTTGAAAGTAGTACGGTAAAGTCTGGAGGCTCTGAATGCATATTGAGCTTCACTGTAGTTGGATTGTTTAGAGTAAACCTGATCTTCATGCCTGTGTCTTTTCTGTCAACTAATCATATTCTCTAGAGAAGACTTCACATCTGCCTAGAAAGTAAAGACCAGGCTCGCTAAAGACTTCTGATAGTCTACAGGAAGAATCAGGTGACAGGGTTTGTCTTGGCACTTAATAATCCCATTTTCCATATATTTTCATTGTCTTTGGTTCAGTAACATATCTTAGTCTTCCAAGAAAATAACCTTCTAGTTTTCATTTCTCTGTGGTAGAGGGTAAAGGGCAGAAAGAGTGAAAGTGGGAACTGGCGTACACATGGAAATAGTTTTTTATCCCAATCTCCTTGTTGTCCTTTCCCTCACCTTTGGTACTTCTGCTGCAAATTCCTGAGCTTTGAAAGATTTTTTTTTGTATAGATGAAGTGGTTTAGAGTTTGTCTCTTTGGGTCTTAGTAAGTCAGTGACTCCTTTGTCTATATGTTTTATAGCTTCCCAAAGAATTTTTCTCTTTTTATCCCCATCTTTATAAATTTATGCCTTATAAAATAATACACGCACACATATACAAGTATTTATTGCATTTTTAGAGGATTTTTAAAATGAAAGCAGAAATAGATAAGTTTAGTTTATCTTTACCACTTTAATCATGCATTATGTCATTACTTTTATAGTTGCTTTTGCAAAACGAATACAAATTTATTTTTCCTTTCTCACAATTTCACAGGTAGAAGGTTTGTTCTTACCATATATTTTAGCAATCTCAGCATAGGAGTTTTTTAAATTTCTTAGTAAGTCCAGAACGTCTACCTTCTACTTAAGGGAAGCACTTCATTGTTTCTCTTTGGTCTAACTACATTGCCAGCAACACTCCTTTTATGCTTTGGGGGCCATTGTTAATAAAATAAGGGTTACTTGAATACAAGCACTGCAATATTAAGTAGTCAATCTAGTAACTATGATGTCTAAGTGACTAATATGCTGGTAGTGTTTTGCAGTATAGATATACTTGATAAAGGCACAATTCATGTCCCAGGCTGAGCTGAGCAGATTAGTGTGAGATTTCATCATGTAACTCAAATGGTATGTAATTTAAGACTGACTTGTGCATTTTTTTTCTCAGGGATTTTCCATTTAATATTTTTGGACCACAGTTGATCATGGGTAAATGAAACTGGATAAGGGAGGACTGCTATAGTGATTGCTGGAGAATTATCTTTCCCCTTGTTTTGCCAGATATTTTAATTTAAAAACTATTTGGGAAATGGGAAAATATATTAGGAATAGATGGATTCTCTTTGAATCTAGAATTCATTTAATAACCATTATAATGGGCTGAATGTGTATCCCTCAAATTTATATATTGAAATCCCAATTATATTTTGAAACCCTAATCCTGTGTTGGTTTTAGGAGGTATGGGGCCTTTGAGAGGTTAATAGATCATAGGATTGGAGCCCTCATGAATACAATTAGTGCCTGTATAAAAGGAACCCTAGACCGCCCTCTAGCTCTCTTGTCTACCCATATGAAGATACAGTGAGAACTCTGTAGACTAGAAAAATGCCTTCACTGGAACCAACCATACTGGTACCCTAATCTCAGGCTTCCAACCTCCAGTACTCTGGGAAATAAATATCTGTTGTTTATAAAACCACCTAGTCTGTGATGTAGAAGTGCCTTTTTAGCAGCAGTTTAGTTTTTATGGTTTCACTTACCTGTGGTCATCTGTAATCTGAAATTAATACCATAGTACAATGAGGAATTACAAGATAGAGACAGACAGACACTACATTTTATGGTAATATATTATTGCTCTATTCTAAGTTGTTATTATCAGTCTTTTACTATGCCTAATTTATAACTTAAACTTTATCTTAGGCGTATATGTATAGGAAGAAACAGTTATATAGAGTTCACTGTTGTCTGTGGTTTGGGACATCCATGGGGAAGGGTATCTTATAATGCATGGTTAAGAGAAGACCATTATGCTTTGTTATAGCAGTTCAAACTGAGTAACATAATCATGATCATAGACTTCTTTGGAATTGCATAATGTTCAGGGACATTATTAGAATATGTGTCTCTTACCATTCTTCAACTTTCTCCTTAATTCTTGGTATTTTTACTCTAAAAGATTAAGCAAGAATATGAGAGAAAAAAGAAGATGGGTAATTTGAAAGACAGGAAAATTTTTGTATTTAATGTTTCCTTCTCTTTTAGGTTTCAGTTGTTAGTTCAATGGAAAAGAACTAACAATAATAAAAAGTTAGTAATGTCTCTTTTTACCTTTTGCAGTTTAGGGAGATGGATAAGGAAATAAAGTGTGAAACATATTTTAATACTGCTCATCAGTAGCATCTACCATCTCTGGACCCTCCTGACTACAAATAGTTTCTAATGGATATTTTTTACTGTTAATCCTGCTTGCTTAATAATTTCAATTATTGTTCTTGCATGTATGTGTTTCATTCACCTGCTTATTCTGGAGCAGGTTGTTACTGGCAACCTAGTTTTTTCCATCTTCCTAAATTTTGCACCCACTTCCAAGTTTCTCAGGGATGTTTCTGATTCCTTCATTACTTCATTCGAATACTTGTCACAGCAATGGAAGTGATGAGAGATGGTTGGTGTTGACCCATTGAAATTTGTGTCTCTGCTCCTTCGGGACTAAAATTAAAATAAAACCAAATTGCATAGTAGCAATTCTAGAACTGGAAACATTTTTTTTTCATACTCAACACTCTTCTAGTCAAAATAAATTATTTGGTTCCATGATTTTTCTGTATATCTGCTACTTATTGATATACATGCCCTCAGTGACAGAACGCAGCTTATAGTATTCCTATGCCCTTTGTCAGTCCTTTACAAAATGTCCCTATTTGTTATCTTTCCAGCCTCAGGGTATTCTCCTTCTCTCTATTTTAGGGAAATATCGAGATCATTTTGGTGATATTGGGGGCATAATACTTGGGAAATGCTGCTTATTATCTATGAATACAGCTGCAAAGAATGAGCAGGGTTTAGGGTCATTCAATTAAATCAATCTCTAGTATGTCTCAACCTTTTTGGGTCTTACTATTCTCATCTTAAAAATGGAGATAATATTTATCTCATCTAGTTTCCAGGAATGTTTCTTGAGTCTTAAATGCAATAGAAACTGTAGAAAAAGGAAATACATTACATATAAAGTGGTTATTATTTGAACTCCAGTAGTGGTTTAGAGTAATGCTTAGGATTCATTAAATTAGGGAAAACACCAAGATGAATCTTGAAGTAATTGATCAAAGGTGGGATGCAATGGACAACTGACCTAAAAACGAAATTAAAGTAATGTAGTCTGAATATCTGCAGTGGTGTGCAGGCATGATTCAGTGAAAAGAGAGATGTAAAGAATAAGAGGTTATAGAGACTTTTTTCTATTGATACACTTGATGACTTTAATTAAATTAGCATGTGTAGGGGTGTGTGTGTGTTTCAGCAGAGAAGTCTGAAAGAAAACTCTTCAAAAGGGACTCCTTGAAGCAACACTAATAAATTCTTCCTTGGTCACTCAGTAAAAATAGAAGATATTGTTTATTTTATAATTTTACAATTATGAGGGGGAAATAGTATTTCAGGAGAGTAAAAAACATCCTGTGAGGGGCTGGGGTTGTGGCTTAATGGTAGAGTGTTCGCCTAGCACGTGTGAGGCCTAGGTTCGATCCTCAGTACCACATAAAAAAATATATTATGTCCAACTACAACTATCAAATACTAAAGAAAAAATCCTGTGACTTATAATATTTATCAGAAATCAATATAGAACTCAATTCTTAGTAATCTCAGACTAGATACCATGGAGCTACCTGTAGGAACTACAGTTTTCATTTTGTGTGTGTAAGGCTACAATTAGAAGATAATGTTTTCATTTATTTTCACAATGTCTGTAAGTCTATTTCCTTTTTGAAATCTAAAAAGATTGTGATTTAGGTAAAATATTTTTTGACAAAAAATCTGATTTATAGGATGAAATTTCAAAATGAAGAGTAATTGTTAATGTTTCTTTCATTGCAGTTCTTATGTGTAGGCCTTGAAGAAGCTTAAAGTGTGCCTATTAAAGTTATTAAAAGATATTAGTTAATGTGACAGACTAAAATGGCTTACTAGGAAAGAAATCTGTGAGAAAAGTACAAAATAATATAAGCCATGTATATTGAAGGGATGAATGAGGAGATTATCTTTGGAGAGACAAATCCATGACTTTTAGAAATGATGCCAAGCATTTCTTGCCTAATAAAATCTTCC
Organism: Marmota marmota marmota; assembly: GCF_001458135.2. Lineage (NCBI taxonomy): Eukaryota > Metazoa > Chordata > Mammalia > Rodentia > Sciuridae > Marmota > Marmota marmota. Next base: position 1,858,605 of record NW_026000153.1, read on the forward strand.
ATAAAATGGAACTTAATTTTATTAGGCAAAGTGATTTCCTTTAATCCTTTTGAATCTGTATAGAAACTGTTAGAAACCCTTTTTATATTGGCTCTTCAAATAGCAGGCAGTTAGTTGACAGCTTGGGCAAGTCATATATTAAATTATTTGTCACACAGTTGTATATAAATATATTAATTTTATTAAAAATTTAAGATATTACCAGATAAAGCCAAGAGCCTTTATGTCTGCTTTTAATCCCTGCTCCTTCTCCAGTGGTGGTTCCTATTATACGTTGCTTTATATCTTCTAGACTTATTCCTATATATTTATATACATGTACTTATATAAAATTGAAGCATGCTTCATTTCTTTAAATACTTTTATAAATATACATGTATAAAATAAGATCTTACTGTATTAGTAATATAATACTATATACACTTGCTTTTTTCCCCATAGAAGAATGCATACTCCATATTATAAAACCATGTTATTGTTTTTAATTGACAATTCACAGGATAAGCATAATTTATTTAGCTATTCCCATGCTGAGAATCATTGAGGTTGTTTCTATTTTTTCTTATGTTTTCAAATAATGTCACAATTAACATCCTGATATCTGCCTTGTTAGAAGCAATTTTACTCATATCATGATGATCTCTTTTTACTCGATAGTAAAGTTGTAATCATGAAGGTTTAAGAAAATTAAAACCTTGAAGCTTATTTAAAACATTACTTAAATTCTGGTATTATTGGCATGAAAAGGTTGGCAGTGCCCTCTTCAAAAAAATCAAATATATGTGTGAGGTCCTGAGTTGGATCCCCAGTACTGAAGATGGGGGTGGAGGAAGCAAATATAAAACTGGGCAAAACTGTCAAAAACAGCCTTCCATATATACTGGAAATTGACTAAAGACAGTTAAAAAAATAAGCTTGAGGTAAGAACATTGTGATTCAGTGGTCTTTTTGCCCGGGATTTCCCATATGTATTTCCCCAAGCCTCCAAACTCAGCTGGTCAGAACTGAACCTTCCTCAGGTGCTGTGGAGTGAGTGTTTGTGTCTCCTCAAATTCCTCTGTTGAAACCCTAATTCCCAATGGGATGGCATCTGGAGGTGGAGCCTTTGGGAGATGATTAGAGCTGGATAAAGACATGAAGGGAAAATTCCTATAATGCCATTAATGCCCTTATAGCGAGATGAAGAGACAGCCCATAGTAGTAGTATTATAATATCCTGAATGACTTAAGACAATCAGTATTGAGAGTTGGAGTGAGTTTTGAGGGTGGAGTGAGAGGAGACACAAAAACCTATGACTTTGGTGGGAAAAGTGCTGGCTTTGGTTGGAAACAGCCGGAGAAAACCTGCTGCTTTGCAAGTTTGACATTGTGGACATGACTTGGTATAAGCAGTGGATCAGTAGAAATTTAATAGGGAAATCTTAGAACCATAGAAAGAATAACCTACACATAAGGAGACCCAAGAGAGCCTGGCAAAAGTGAAACCTAAGGGAGATATGAGAAGGGGTTGCAACTTTGATTGCATTTTCCAGTCCACACACAGTTAAACAGGCAAAGGGTAGAAGTCTTGCAGGCTTGAGGTCTGTGAGTACAACCTTTGCCCAAGTCATTGGCTGATCATTAAGCTCTACAGACACCAACACAGCCTCCAGGGAGCCAGGCTAACCTCAACATAGGTGTCCTAGTTGCATACCTTGAGGGAAACAGATTCTACAGTTTATGGCCAGACTAATTACTGAATAACCTAGTAATTCTGAAAAACTAAAATGAATCCAAGTTGCTGTAATACATTAACATTTCAGTATTCAACACAAACTGCTAGACATTCAAAAAAGAAAAACTAGGAAAATGTGACCCATAATCAGGAAAAATAGTCAATAGAAACTGACATCTGGGTTTGGTGAAGTCCTTACATTGACTGTCTTAATATATTGAAAAAGTAAAAGAAAACATGCTAACAAGACAATGAATAGAAAATCTCAGAGAGACAAGTTAGAAAAGAAGAACCAAATAGAAATTTTAAATTTAAAAATATGTCAAATGAGAAATTCACTGGAGAGGCCCAACAGCAGATGTGAAGATCTGAGATGATAGAAAATGTGCAGGTAAATGGATGGAGTTACTCCAAAGAAATTAATATTTGACTAAAAAATTAAAGGAGAGAGAAAAGAAATATCCTAAAAATAAAAGGATAACAATAATTATCAGGAGTTGGAGAATATACTAAGTGAAGTAAGCAAATCCCCCCAAAAACAAAGGCTGAATGTTCTCTCTGATAAGTGAATGCTGATCCATAATGGGGGCGGGGCAGGTTATGGGGAAAATGGAGGAACTGTAATTGGGCAAAGGGAAGGGCGAGGTGGGAAGGAGGAATGGGGGCAGAAAAGATGGTTAAATGAGATGGACATCATTACCCTAGGTACATGTATGAATCCACATAGGGTGCAACGATAAAACATGTACAACCAGAGAAATGAAAAGTTGTGCTGCAGTTGTGTACAGTGAATCAAAATGCATTCTGCTGTCACATACACCTAATTTAAATAAATAAATAAAAAGAAAGAAAACATGAAGATCAATAAAAAGACTTCATTCCAAAGAAGGGAGAAAACATATTTGTAACAGAGACCTGTGGGACAAATGTCAAACATTCCAAATACACATAATGAGAGTTCTAGATGAAGAGGAAGAAGAAAAAATGACAGAAAAGATATCTGAAGGGAAAAAAAATCCTAAATTTCCACCATATTTTGGTTAAAAAAAAAAAAAGAAAAGAAAAAAAAAGTGACATGCAGAGTTCCAGTAAGGTGGAAGAAGCACATCATCATCGTAGAGTGGCTATTTGCAGAACTGAAAAGCAAATAGCAAGCAGTTACAAAAGGTAGTCAGTCAGTAAGTTACACTAGATCAGTAATGAGGCATTTTATTATTGTTATTTTACTTTAGTGTCCCTGTCCCTGTCACCTGAACTCAATGTAGCTCTCAAAACTCTCTTGTACTCAATTGAAAAGCAGGAATGGGGTTTCTTGATGCTTGTCAAGAGTACAGAAACCTCAGTTTCTCTCCTTTTCTACCTTGTCCATTTCTGTGTTCTCTTGTACTCCAGTCCCCAGGAAATCCTCTGGCAGCAGCATTGGCACAGCTACAACAGAGAATCTTAAACTTTCCTCTTCAGTCGGAGGAGCTGTGGTTTCAAAAGGGTAGGGCAGATCCCTGTTATCTTTTTTTCCCCCTGTGTCTCCCACAGCTTGAACCTGGATATGAGTGTAGTGGTAGGAAGTATGTGTTGGAGTGGCATAAATAAAGCCTAAATAAATAAATAAATAAATAAAGGCATAAATAAAGCTTGAGAATTAGAAAATGGCATCCCAGAGAACTGGAAGTACCAGACCGATTATGGAGAGGGAGGAGGTCTGGAAAGAGACCCTTTCAAGTTGTTTATATAGTTCTGGGTTCACCCCTGAGCTGTTCATTTGTGGATCTGACCCTCAAGAACATGATATAAAACGTGTCCTGAAAACTGTTAGGCCACTGTCCAAGTCTCAGACTAGCCAATAGGTGGCACCTATGTGGTACAGATCCTAATAGCATTATGAAAGTTTGAAGAGTTTAGTGACTTCTTATAAAATTAAATGTATGGCTTCCTAGTGACCCAGCAATACCACTTCTGGATATTTACCCCAAAGAAATTAATATTTAACTAAAAAATTAAAGGAGAGAGAAAAGAAATATCCTAAAAATAAAAGGATAACAATAATTATCAGGCAAATGGAAACAGAGTGAGGATGTCATCCTGATATTAGATAAGATAAAATTTAAAAAAATTAAAAAGGACAATTCTTTTCATACAGAGTACCATCTATAAATATGTATCAAATAATAGCAATCTCCTTTATGAAGCAGGACTATAGGAGATGCAAGAAAATTCACTAATAATAGGAGACTTTAATGTACCACTTCTCAACCATACGAATCAACTGAACAGAAACAAGGGAGGAGATTGAAGATCTCACTATCAACCAACCAAGTGTGGTGGTGCACTACTATAGTCTTAGCTACTCAGGAGGTTGTGGTATGAGCATTGCAAGTTCAGGGCTACCCGTGGTGACTTAGTGAGACCTATCTCAAAATAAATATTTTTAAAAGGGCTGGGGATATAGCTCACTGGGGAGTGTTCCTGAGTTCAATCTCTAGTATCAAATAAAAATTTTAAAATAAATAAATTTGAAAAGCTGAGGATATAACTTAGTGATAGGTAGATTGCTCCTGTATTTAATTATCAGTACCATAAAAAAATAACACAACCAGTAGGGTAGATTTTATTGCATCCTCATGATGGAGAATATATAACACATTGAAATTCTATGAATACAAATTATCCTATAGTGACAGATCATTGGTTACCCAGGTACAGTGGGAGGAGAGATGTAAGGGCTTGGGGGCAGGGAAGGATTCAAGAGGTGTCTTGGGAACTTCTGAGAGTGATGAATATATTCACTATCTTAATTGTGTTAATGGTTGCACAACTGTATTCATATGTCAAAATCCATCAAATTGTATACTATATCATTTGTATTTAAATTTTAAAGAACTTTAAAAAACAAATGATTATAGAAGTATGTTATTAGTTGCTATTATTTCATGAAATACCAACAAGGCAATATCTATTAAAACTTCACACTGTATATACCCTCTGAGAGAGGAGGGATATTTCATTTCTAGAAACTTATCCTGTAGGCATGCCCATATAACTATGTAAAAGTATCTGGAAACAACCTTAGTGTTTTACATGGAAAGTTACATAAAGTGTAAATAATACATATACACATTTAAAGTACTATATTTTACATATCTACAGATTACAATACTCAGTATTAAACAGGTGAGGTAAAGGTATTGACATAAAAATATGACTTCTAAGATACCTGGAGGATGAAAAAGTATGTAATGGTAAGTAGTACCTAAAACTTTAAATGGCAAGCACATACATAAGATATGCATTTCAAAGTGTGCACATGGTGGTAGATATATTTACTCAATCTTCTTAGAAAAGAGGAAAAAAATCTGTGAAAGGAATTCAGGTCAATTCTAAACGGCCTTGTAAAGCAGTTTTTCATAACTCATTGGTGGCGAAACTGACTTGAACTGACATCAGGCTCTTTTCTTCACCGTACTTAAACATGAATACTCATATATATATATTTTTTTTACTGCAGATAATTTAATGTCACATTTTGTTATGTAAAGTTTAAATACTAATTGACCATATCTAGAAAGCTAAACAATAATGGTAAATCTGACTAAAATAATTATGTGATGAAGAACTATGATCAGGGTTATCTGATGTTTCCATACCCAGTTGGGGCCATAGGATTTTATACACAGAAAATACAATTTTATGCTAATTAATTTGAAAGATTCCTGAATGAACACAAATTTGTAAAACTGATAAAAGAAGAAAGAAAAAAATTCTGTGTTTTTAAGAAAAATTAAATCATTAACGTAAAACTTTCCCACAAAGAAAATGGCTCAGTTGTCTTTACTGGTAAAGGAGGATAACTGTGACATCCTTGTGCTTGTAGAAAATCCAAACAAATCTACAGATAAACTATTAATATTATTAATGAATTAAGATTGCTGGATACAAGGCCAATATAAAATAAAATTTTAAGAAATATCTTAATAGCACAAAACACTTGAGAAACAAATTAACCTATGAGAAGATGTCAAGAACATGACAGATAAAACTACTGAGCATATGAGAGAAATTGGAGACAACGTAGTTACTTGATGGTTTTGTACAATAAATACAAAGATTTCCTTGAGAAGATGTATATTGTGGAAAACTTTTTGTATTTATTTATATCTTTGGGTAAAATACAAATTTTTCTTTAAGAAGAAAATAGTTTTATAGATCATGGAAGACCTAAAGAGATAATTTCAAAATAAATATAAGTTCCATCTTTATATTTTGGGCTCCTAATTTTTATATATCTTCAGTGGAGTCCAGAGTATAGTACTTTAAAATTTCCTTTTATCAGAATTTGATTTTTGTTGAGTTTTCTTTTAACTTTTTCCTGAAAGCACTGCACATAATAGAAAATTGTTATTAAGAAGTCAGATTGTCAGAAAACTATAATAGCCACTTTTCTAAGGCACATCGTTTATAATAAGAATATTAGTTCTTTATAAAATGGTAGTTCACTTTCCTTTCTAAATTAAACCTCCCATTCAAAGACAACAAAGTGTAAAGTTGTGAGTTAAGATGAATAAAATGAGGGGAACCCACCCAGTATTTGAATTTTTAAAAATATCATTGTTTTTAAGTTGAAGAAAAACTACAAATAAATTGTTTCATTGATTAATTTTTCATCGACACTTTGAATAATTAATATGGTCACAATGAAATATGGTTGAAGAGACTAAGTTGCAGAATATGGATTAAGCAGAATATTTAGCATTTACATTTTAATAGATTAATCGTTTAAATAAAATTAAACTTATGAGTTATGTCAATGTCATTTACATATTACAGGTAAGGAAATAAATATGTAGTTAAGTTTTTAAAAATACTTCACTGGGGAAAATGAGATTAGAATTCAGAATTCAGTTCCTGTCATGCTTTAATTGCTCCAGGTGCTGTGCATCAGCCTTTATATTAGTGTCTTAGGAGACAATTCATTATTATTTTTATGACAAATAATAAATGAAGGCCTCTTGATGGAAATGTCCTTGCTGCGCAACCTGGTTAAAGAAACAGTATGACAGTATCAGATAATTGAAAAATATCCTTTGACTTAAAAATTTTACTCTGAGTATTTACTTATTAATGTAGGACCACATGCATATTTTTTGGGTTTTTCTTTTTTGCATGCTGATTATACCTGCAACAAATAGAAGCAACCTGTATATCTTTTAGTAGAGGACAAACTAAATAAATTTTGATGCATCTGTATTCTGAACTACCAGGTATCTCGAAAAGAATGAACTACAATATGAAATGATCACTAAGATATTTTATTAAATAAGCAAGAACTGCATTTCTGTAAACATAAAATAATTATTCAAATACAGGCATAAATTTTTTTTTCCTGGAAAGCTAGAAAGGAAATCTTGAGGGAGAAGTTTAAAAAATTTTTAATATAGTTAGATTATTATCTTTTACCACATTGTGTGTATACATACATACTTTTGTGTTACATGTGTGACTGTGTAATGACTTTTAAAAATTATATATGTAAAGGATTTTTAAAGTTATTTTTCATCAAAACTTTGAAGTCTGTTATCTTTTGGTGGTGTTTAGTAATAAATGTTATGAAAGTTTTGTTATTATTCCTATTAAATAACTCTTACCTTTTTCTCTCTGAAAATATTTATTTTTCCCCTTTTAATCCTCAGCATTCTGCAGTTTTAGTTAGGTAGGATTTGACCTAGGTCTTCTTTTTTTTTTTTTTTAATTAAAACCTCATGATTATACATAGTAATTAGGTTCATTTTGACAAAATTATATACATGCAAAGAATTTTATTTCAAACTCCATCCCCACTTTTCTTCCCTTCTTCCCTCCCCTATTCTCCGTCTTCTACTTCATTAAGCCTATACATAAAAATGAAATTCCCTTTGGTATATTTATATATGAACATAACATGATTTTGTTAAATTCATTCCATTTATCTTCTCCTTTCCTCCTTTTCTCTCTCTGGTTGTCCTTCTACTCCACCAGTCTTCCCTATACTTTTATACTTTTATATCTGATTCCCTCCCCAGTTGCCTTCTTTGCCTTATTTTGCTCTAGCTTCCAAACATGTAAGAGAAAACATTTGAGCCTTGATTTTCGGCATCTGAGTTATTTCACTTAACATGATTTTCTCCATCCATTTATTGGCAAATGCCATTATTTCATTCTTCTTTATGGCAAGTAAAACTCTATTGTGTATTATATGCCATTTTCTTTCCATTCATTTACTGATAGGCATCTGAGTTGATTCCATAATTTTGCTGTTGTGAATTTATGCTGCTGTAAACATTGATATGGCTGTATCGCTGTAGTATGCTCATTTTAGATCTTTTGGATGAACACTGAGGAATGGGATAGTTGGGTCATATGGTGGTTCCATTCCTAGTTTTTTGAGGAGTCTCCACACTGCTTTCCAGAATGGTTGGTACTAATTCGCAGTCCCACCAACAATCTAAGAGTGTACCTTTTTTCCTACATCCTTGCCAACGTTTATTATTATTCATGTTCTTGATGATTGCTATTCTGATTGGAGTGAGATGAAATTGTAGTGTAGTTTTTATTTGCATTTTCCTAATTGCTAGAGATGCTGTACATTTTTTCATATATTTCATGACCATTTGTATTTCTTCTTTTCAAACATTTCTATTTGATTCTTTTGCTCATTTATTGATTGGGCTGTTTGTTTTTTGGCATTGAGTTTTTTGTTTTTATATATATATATATATATATATTCATTCATTCATTCATTCATTCATTCTGCTTATTAATCTTCTGTCAGAAGAGTAGATGGCAAAGATTTTCTCCCATTCTGTAGACTCCCTCTTCATGCTCTTTATTATTTCCTTTGCTATGCAGAATCTTTTTAATTTGATGGCATCTCACCTGTTGATTCCTGGATTTATTTCTTGAGCTTTAGGGTCTTTTGAGGAAGTTGGTGCCTGCACCTTTATGAAGCAGTGTTGACCCTATGTTTTATAAGGTGCAAGTTTTCTGGTCTAAGTCTTTGATCCATTTTGATTTGACTTTTGTATGGCAAAAGGAGGGGTACAAATTCATTCTTCTATGTATAGATATCCTGTTTTCCCAGCACCATTTATTCAAAAGGCTCCAACATATATTTTTGGCACCTTTGTCAAATAGCAGATAAATTTGGGCTTATCTCAGTATCTTCTCTTCTGCTTGTCTTCATGTCTATGTTGATGCCAATACTGTGCTGTTTGTTACTGCGACTCTGTAGTATAATTTGAGATTGGGTCTTGTGGTGCCTCTGCATTGCTCTTCTTGCTCAGGATTTCTTTGCCTCTTCTGCGTCTCTTATTCTTCCAAATGAATTTAAAGACTGGTGTGTGTGTGTGTGTGTTTCTATAAAGAATGTCATCGGTATTTTGATGGGAATTGATTGAATCTGTGTATTCTTTTTGATAGTATGGTTATTTTGACTATATTAATTATGTCTATCTAAAAACATGGAAGTAGACCTAGCATTTTTGCATTCAGTCTGCTCTGCATTTGGAAGGCCTTTAATTCTAAAAATTTGCATGCCATTTTAATCCAGGAACATTTTCTTCTGTCACTTCTTCAACAGTTTCCCTACCCTTTGTCTTTGATCTTATGAAACTCCTAATAGGCATTGCTAGACTTACTTATGTGCTTTATCTTTACTTTAGTATTTTTCATGTTTTCTTCTTTACTCTGCATTTGGAAAGTTGCCCTGACTCGATTCTCTGGATTAGCAGTTTAAACCTTATAATTTTTCATTTAGTCTGTTGTTGGATTTTAATTAGACAATAATGTTTTAATTGCCTCAAGATTTTGGGCTTCTTCATTTTTTCATTCTTAGTGGTGTGTTCTTTTACAAATATAGTAGCTTCTCACCTATTTCTGAGAATGCTAGCTGCAAAAGTGAAATTTCAAAGTTGTATTCTCAGACTCGTCTGCCTTCTCCACCCAGCCACCCCCACTGCAGTTTAGTTTTTCAGCTTTGTTCACTGTTGTTGATGTTTTCTTCAAATGTCTGGCGATCTGTAATTGTTGGTTATATTTATCAAGAATTAATCCATATTTAGATACCTGATGAGGATTTCCTTTGCAGTCCTGTAGGGTGTCATATGGCTCCTCCCCACATGAGCCCTTCCTGGAATAGAGGGCATAAGCAGACTTGAGTGGTAGGTTTGTCCTCAGGCAGACTTCTTGGAATTTGTAGGCAAAGAACAGGTGGGAACCCTTAAAGTAGCTACAGAAAGAAAGAAGAATGGTCTAGAGATAGAACATATTAATGCAAGGCTTTAAGTTGGAAGAACAGAAGGAGAGAAGGTGGTACCCATAGAAAGTGTCAGCAGTGTAGTAAGAGGAGTTTTGGGTTGTTAGAACAACTATGGAACACTGCAGGCTTTTGATGGAGAACATTCATGTGCAAAAAGAAAATCTTGCTCCCCAAATGCCAGTAGTTTCTTGTTTGACAAACACTGCTCCCATTCCCTCACTCCTAGGCATTCTCTTCCTCCATCTCTGCTCTAGTGTCTTACAGAGAATCAGATTTATCTCAGCCTTTTCTTTCCTGTTTTTAGGCCCCAATATCCCCAGTAGGAACCCTTCCCAGGCAGAAGGAATGCTCACTGTCTCTGGAAAGAAGTTGGTGGTATTTAGGTAACCAGGGCACTCATGTGGGGCGTCTTTATTGCCTCTTATGTTTGCATCTCTGCTATGCCTGTCTTCTTTTGTTGTTGCTGACTCCCAAGTTTGGATTTTCTTTAAGAATCCTCAGCGGAATTCAGCACCACATTTTGTTTTAAGGCTTTAAATGTTGACCACAAATTCAGTATTTTTAGTAGGATGAACTTAATTTAGTTATTCTTCCTAAGATGCTGTGCACTGGTGTTTCCCCTGGTTTTTCCCATCTTTATACCACTCACCAGCTCCTTCAAAGCATTAACATTGAACTTCTTTCCTGTACTCCCTCAATGTTAATAATGCACTGGAAGGTGTTGTCCTAAGACTTTTCCATGTATTATTTAGCAACCGCAACCCTAAGAAATAGATACTATTGTCATTTCCCGCTTAACAAATAAAACTGGCTTTAGGAGGCTAAGTCATTTACCCAACTTTTCAGGACCAGTCAAATGGCAGAGTCCAGGCTCTTATTCACTATGCAAAGACTCCACTCTGGCTTACTTCATAGTATTTGTATCATTATGCTTCATACATCTGTTTACAAACTCAATTTATTAGACTAAAGTGTGTAGACTAATGTGGAGGACAGATAGTGTGTTTTCTTCAACATCTAACCCCATGTCTGGCATCTAATAGTAAATATTGATTGAATTTCAAGATATTAGTTTGAGAGCTAGGATATGGACAGCATATTTTCGTTTTATAGAAAGTTGTTTTTGTTTTTATTGACTGGATTATCTTATATGATTTTATGGTTTGGATGTGAGGTATCCCCCAAAAGCTCATGTGTGAGACAATGAAAGAAAGTTTCGGGAAGAAATGATTGGGTGTTAAGAGTCTTAACCCAATCAGTGATTTAATCCCTGATAGGGATTAATTGAGTGGTAACTGAAGTAGTAGGTATAGCTGGAGGAGGTGGGAATTAGGGTGTAGTTTTGATGTATGTATTTGTATCTGGAGAGTAGAATCTATCTTTCTGCTTCCTGATCACCCTGATATGAGCTGCTTCCCTCTACCACCCTCTCCCACCATAATATTCAGCCTCATCTGGAGCCCTGATGATTACAGCCAGTGTTCTGTTGACTAAGACTTCTGAAACTGTGAGCCCTCAAATAAACTCTTCCTCCTCTATAATTGTGCTGCTCAGATCCTTTAGTCACAGCAGTGAAAAAGCTGACTAAAACGTATGATCTGAGCTATCATGGTCAAATCACTTTTGTATCAATTTTTAATCTCAAGGTATCATGATCCAAATTTCAATAGGTTCTTTTTTCTCTATCATTTCTTATAAATGTATTTTTAAAAAGAATTTTGCTGTTTTATCACAAGCCCTTTAAAAATAATCTGTGTCTTTTATGTACTTCCTTTAAAAAAGTGCTTAAATATTTCCAAATATAGAATGAGATTGTTTTTTTCATTTCATGGATTCTGTAAATTATGCAGCATGACTCTGGGGAAATAATTGTTATTTTTATCTGTAAAATATAAGCAGATTTTCTTGCCATCTTATGAACATTTAATTTAGCTATCATATTTTCACTGAGGAATTCAGTTTATTTAATTAAATGAGTGTGAACATACCACTAAATGTGGTTAGAAAGGATTTTTAATATTAAAATAGGCTCTAATCTATTCTAATTTATTAAGAATAGCTCATTTAATTAAAGTTCTAAAATTGAGTAGAAATGCTTTGTAAAACAATTCTTATAATTATATAGGTGGGAAAATACCATTCATTTTATAAAATTTGGTTTACATAATGAACTTATAGAAAGCTAAAAATATACTTATCCGCAATTAATACTTCTTAAAAACTTGCTATTTTAGTAGTTTAAGAATTATAGATATTCTTCTGTCTTGTCACCCAATTCATGTATAACTTTAAAAAAATTGTCTACAAATTATACCACATTTTGCTGCTTTCAGTACTATATAGTTATATTTGTAAATAAGAAGATATAATTAAAAACTATTAATGATTTTGATAAGAAAAAGATGTTATATTTTTGTGACAAAAGCTGTATTATCAAGAACACATGATGTGCCAGTCTGCAGCCTAATTTGGGGGGGACACAGGTTGGAATAAGACATACATGATTTCTATGCACCATAAGACTTAGAATTTAGGGAGGAAATTATACATTAAACAAATAACAAGATGTTTAATTGTATTAGGAAGCATAGAATATTAATAAGAATATTTATCCTAATTGGGGCAGCCTATAACATTCAAATCTGGCTCCTGAAGGATGAGTGTGAACTACGTATGTGAAGGTGGTTGTGCACATGTGGTGACTGGGAGAGAGCCATGTATCAGCACTAGGGGAAGATTAGTATGATGATTAGCAATATGGAACATTTTTTCATTTATTTATTGGCCATTTGTACTTTTGAGAAGCCTCTTTTCACATCTTTTGCCCTTTTTATTGTATTACTTGTTATTTTGATGTTTTTAAAAATTGTTTTTATATTCTGGATATCAATCCTCTCTGAGATGGATAGCTAGCTAAGATATTTGTCCATTCTATAGGTTGTCTTTTCACTGTTGATTGTTTCCTTTGCTGTGCTGAAGCTTTTTATTTTGATGTAATCCCATTTGTCAATTCTTTTATTTCTTGAGCTATAGGAGTTCTATTCTGGAAGTTGTTGCCTTTTCCTTTATCTTGAAGTGTTTTATGTTTTCCTCTAATAGTTTCAGAATTTCATGTCTTACATTAAAGTCTTTGATCTATTTTAAGTTGATTTTTGTACAGGGTGAGCAATAGGAATCTAGTTTCAATCTTCTACATGTATATATCCAATATTCCCAGTACTGTTTGTTGAAGAGACTGTCTTTTCTCTAGCATATGTGTTTAGCATTTTTGTCAAGAATCACTTGGCTATAGGTATATGGGTTCATTTCTGGGTCCTTATTCCATTCCATTGTTCTACCTGTCTGTTTCTATGCCAATTCCAAGCTGTTTTTGTGACTATAGCTCTGTTGTGTATCTTGAAAATCAAATATTGTGATGCCTCTGGCATTGCTCTTTTTGCTCAGGATTGCTTTGGCTATTTGGGTCTTTTAATGGTTCCATAAAAATTTTAGGATGTTTTTTTCTAGCTTTGTGAAAAATGACGTTAGTATTTTAAAGGGGATTGCTTTTAGTAATATGATCCTTTTAACAATATTCTCCTAGTCATGAACGTGGGAGGACATCTTCTAGCGTCATCTTTGATTTCTTTCTTTACTGTTTTGCAATTTTCTTTCCTTTTTTTTTTTTTCTTTCCTTTTTTGGACCAGGGATTGAACTCAGAAGCACTTGACCACTGAGCCCAATCTCCAGTCCTATTTTATATTTTATTTAGAGACAGGGTCTCACTGAGTTTCTTAGCACCTCACTTTTTCTGAGGCCTCTTTGAACTCACGAGCCTCTGCCTCCTGAGCTGCTGGGATTACAGGCATGTGCCACTGCACCTGGCTAGTGTTTTACAATTTTCATTGTAGAAATTTTCATTCTTTTACTACTTTGGTTAAGTTTATTCCTAGATATTGTATGGTATTATATTTTGGTATGTATATCATTCTTTCTCAGCAAGTTTGTTATTAATATATAGAAAAACTAGTGATTTTTGTAGTTTATTTTTGTATCCTGTTACTTTGTTGAATGGTTTATCTGTTTCTAAGAGTCTTTTGGTGGAGTCTCTGGGTCTTCCAAGAGTATGGAATCTTATCATCTTAAACAGGATAATTTGACTTATTTCCTATTTTATTTCTCTTGTCTGGTTGCTTTGGCTAAAATTTCAAGTACTATATTAAATAAGAGTAGTAAGAGTGAACATCTCTGTGTCATTCCTAATTTTAGAGGATGTGCTTTCAGTTTTTTCACTTTCACTATGATGTTGGCTATGGGTTTGTTGTATATAGCCTTTATTAAGTGAAGGTATAATTTATTTTAACCTAATGTCTTTAAATCTTGTATCATGAAAAGATACTGCATTTTATCAAAGGTGTTTTGTGTCTATGGAGACGAACGTGTGGTTTTTGTCCTTGATTCTATTTATGTGTTGTATTAGGTTTATTGATTTGCATATATTGAATCATCCTTTCATCCCTGGAATGAAACCACCTGGATCATGGTGTACGTGTACTGTTTCACTGTATAATCACTGTTACCATGTAATCATTGCAGCCAGTTTTTTCAATCCAAAACTTTGCTATAATCTTTTATCCTGTAATGGTAGCATGATATAATTCTGTTCTTCATGCTGTTCAAAAGATAAACAGAGCAACAATGTATTCACTAGTAGGATATGGATGCACAATTGTCTTCTCACACATTAAATGCTGGGAACCTAGAATTCTCAGCATACACTTATTGTTAGTGTGTTTCCCAAAGCCAAGTTGTATGGTGTTTGGAGTGCTGTAGTACTAATGGTAATCATATTACATGAGTGGCACATCAGATAATAAAACCAATGATAGCAGCACAGAATCTATGGACACAGAAGATTAAATTTTCTAAATCCATACTTTACAACCCTGTAATAATATTTTTCAAGTTAATATTTTGAGTATAACAAATAATGTGTTACCTTTTGTTTTTTTGGTTTTTCCCAGACTGGAAAAATGTTCACTAAACTGTGTGAAGAAGTGATATGCATTGATTTGGACATTCTTTTTTAACGAACATTCACAAGTGTTCATTGCATCCTAATCTTACAATGAAAGACAGTTTAGTAATGATTTTTAAGTAATGCTAGCGCAATTTAAAAAAAAAAAACATTTTATGCATGGTTACAAATCACAATTTTGCAAACGTGTATAAAATGTGCATTGATTATGTGGTACAATGTGGTTTGATCTTTTTAACATGTTGAATTAATTTGCAAGATTATATTGAATATTTTTGCATCTATGTTCATCAAGGATATTGGTTCATAGTTTTCTTTTTTGTTGTTGTTGTGTGTCCTTATCAGGTTTTGGTAGCAGTTTAATACTGGCTTCATAGAATGAGTTTGAAAGGATTTCTTTCCTTTTTATTTTGTGGACTAGTTTGAGGAGCATTAGTGTTAATTCTTTTATAAAGTCTGATAAAATTTACCAGAGAATCCTTCTAATCCTGGACTTTAGTTTGTTGGGAGACTTCATTACTACTATAGTTTCATTGCTTGTTATTGATTTATTTAGTTTCTGTAATTTTCTTGGTTTAATTTTGGTGTGGGTCATATGTTTTTAGAAATTTGTCTTTCTTTTAGATTTTCCATTCTGTTAAATATAATTTTTCAAAAATAGTTCCTAGCAGTAATTCAGAATTCATTGGTATCTGTTCTAATATCCACTTTTTCATCTATAATTTTGATCTGCTTTCTGTTTGGTTAATTTTTCTAAGAGTTTGTTAATCTTGTTTATCTTTTCAAAGAACCAACCCTTTGCGTCATTCATCTTTTGTATTGTTCTTTTAGTCTGTCTTTCATGCAGGGACAGCTCTGTTGAGTTTTCTTTGTTCTTATTTTCTGAGACCTTGAGATGCATCATTAAGTTATTTATTTGAGGTCTCTGAGTCTTTTTAAGATAAGCAATCATAGCTATAAACTTCCCTCTTAGTACTACTTTTTCTGTGTCCCACAGATTCTGGTCTGTTATGTTTCTATTTTCATTTGATTCTAGGAATTTTTAAACCCCACTTCCAAATTTCTTTAGTGACTCTCTGATCATTCAGAAGATTATTGTTCAATCTTCATGTGTTTGTATAGTTTCTGTAGCTCCTCTTGCTGTTGATTTCTACTTTCATTCCATTATGAACAGATAGGACGTAGGAAATTAGTTCCTTTTTGAGACTTGCATCATGACCTAAAATATGGTCTATTTTAGAAAAAAATCTGTGAACTTATTATAAGAATGTATGGGCTGTAGCTGTTGGATAAAATATTCTATAGAAGTCTCTTAAGTCCATTTGATCTATAGTGTAGTTTAACTCTAATATTTGATTTTTTTTGAGGGGGGCTCTAGATGATTTATTGATGAGAGTGGGGAACTAAAGTTATTCACTATTGTTATATTGGGACCTATCTCTCCCTTTATATCCAGTTGTGTTTCTTTTATAAAATTGGGTGTTCCCATATTTGGTATGTGTGTATTTATAGTCATTATTATCTTCTTGATGGATTGTTCCCCTTAGCAATGTTAGTGGCCTTCTTTATTCTAACTTGATTTTGTCTTGAAGTTTCTTTTGTCATGTCTGACAAAAGATATGAGTGCATTAGATATGAGTGTAGCTGCTACTGCATACTTTCAGATTCTCTTGGGTTAGAATTGTCATTTTCCATTCTTTCACTTTCAGTCTGTTTTTGTCTCTGTTGGTGAGGTGAGTTTCTCACATGTTGGGTCTTTTCAATCCAGTTGACTAGTCTGCATCTTTTTTTTAATATTTATTTTTTAGTTGTAGATGGACACAATACCTTTACTTTATTTATTTTTTTGTTGTGCTGAGGATCGAAACCAGGGTCTCAGACGTGCTAGGTGAGCACTCTACCCCTGAGCCACAACCCCAGCCCTCACTAGTCTGCATCTAATTAAGAGAATTGAGACCATTTACATTCAGGGTTATTATTGAGAGATATATACTAATTCCAGCCATTTGGTTATTTTTCTTCTGATTATTTCAAATAACCTATGTTTATTTCTTTATCTCTTATTCATCTTAGAAGTTTGGTTTATTGAATTAGTAATGTTTCTTTCCCAGGTCTCAATTGTTTATCCACTCTTCTAGTGAGATTTGTTTTTTCCTATGCTCTCATGATAGTGTTTCTCTTGCTTCCTCTTCTGTGTGTAGGATTCTTTATATATTCTCTATAATGCTGGTTTAGAGGTCATGAATTCCTTTAGTTTATACTTATCTTGGAAGGTCTTTATTTCTCCTTGATTCTGAAGGATAGCTCTGCTAGATATAGTAATCTAGCTTGGCAGTTATTTTCTTTCAAAAAGGGCTTAGAATATTTCATTCCATACTTTCCTGGCCTTAAGAATTTCAGCTGAGACTAGACTTTGTGTTTTTCTCTCTCACAGTTTTCAATATTCTTTATTTGTTCTGCTCTTTTGGCAGTTTTACTATAATATAATGTGAAGAGGTCCTTGTTATATTTATTTGGGGTTCTAAGTTTCTGTACCTGAATGTGCATAGCTTTCCCAAGGTTTGAGAAATTTCCTGTTGTTATTTCACTGAATATGCTCTTTATGTCCTTAATCTGCACCTCTGTTCCTTCTTTATATATATGATTCACTACTTGGATCTCTAATTGTGTCCCATAGGTCTGTTCATTCTTACTTTTTTTTCTTTATTACTTCTGAATGTGATAATTCATCAACCTTGTCTTCAAATCCTAATATTCTTTCTTCCACTTGATCCTAGTCTATTGTAGAAGCTTTCAACTGATATATATTTTTTTTATTTGACTTATTGAGCTTTTCATTTCCAAGATTTCTGTTGGGTTCTTTGTCAGAATCTCTACGTCTTTATTGAATTGTGCTTTCATATCCTACATTGTCTATCTTAATTCATTAAGCTGTTTGTTTGTATCCTTTTAAATTCATTCATCATTTTTAACATCTTTGTTTTGAATGTTTTCATCCAGCATTTGATCCTCTTCAATATCTCTGGAATCATTTACTGTTATGAAGTTTTGGAGGAGTTGTTCATTGTATTCTTGATTAATCTTCTTTATACCTGTAATTATTTTCTCATTTCATTTCTCATATAGTTTGTGTCTTTTTATAATCAGATTAAATATTTGACTATTTTATTGTTCTTTTGAAATAGCAACTATTTATTGGCTTATTGATTAAATCTTTCATATATTTGTATTTTTTATTGATTTCTGCTTTCCCTTTTAAATTCCTTTTTTGTACTTCTGGATTTGTAAAATTTTTTCTTTCCAGATTCATAGCGGGCTGTTTTCTCATATTTTTTTCTCTTTGTTTGCCTTTTGCTTTTTATTTTTTATTTTTCCCCAATGATGATCAAGCTTAGGGCCAAACATATGCCAGGCAAGTGATCTACCTGTGAGCTACATCTCCAGCCCATTCTGCACTTTTTTAGTGGGAGGATTCTTCAACTTTTCCTGGCTATTATAATTCGATTTTCTTTTTTTCTCCCTTTCCTCTTTCTCTTCCTCCTCCTCCCTCCTCCTCCTTCCCTTTTCCTTCCTCCTTTCTCCCTCCTCCCTTCTCCCCTTCCCCCTCTCCCTATTTCTCCCCCTTTTTCTTCCTCCTTCCTTTACCCCCTTCC
>NW_026000153.1:1877301-1940379 GCF_001458135.2 Marmota marmota marmota
TTCTCTCTCTCTCTCTCTCTCTCTCTCTCTCTCTCTCTCTCTCTCTCTCTCGGAATTGAACCCAGGGGTGCTCTACCACTGAGCTATATCTCCAGAGTCCATTTTATGTTTTTACTTTGAGATAGGGTTCTGCTAAGTTATTGAGGTTGACCTTGAACTTGTGATCCTCCTGTCTCGGCCTCCCTAGTTGGTGAGTCCTCTCTCTTTTCCTTTTCTCTCTTTTTTTTTTCCTTTTTAACTGTGTTTCTTTGGAGGTTAGTGCTTCAATCTGAGTCTCATTCTTGATGCTTATTTGTTGATTCTTGATTTATTCAGATTTAAAATTAAAGAGCCTAGGTTAACTATATAAGATTTTCTCCAGCTCTAATAAGAATTCCTTTTATATGTCATCAAGTCTAGGTTCTGATTAAAGGGTCTATCCTCCAATGATTATAAAGGAAGAATGGAATTTGCAGGTAGTTTACCTTTGAGTTCTGAGACTTTCCCTTTTTCCTGAATCTCTTAAGTAAATTTGGGACATTTTCCCACCTCTTTTCAAGGCCCTCACTGCAAAAATTTTCATTTTTTCATTTCGATTTTCATTTTTTACTTCATATATGAAGCTATTATGTACACTAGAATTGTCTTGTGGTTATCCAAGTCTGAGCTATTATATACTTTATCATTTTGTAATGTTAATTCTTTCTCATTACTTTTCTCTCCCCCACTCCTTTTTTTTTTCTTACCATGAATGTATTTTTTTCCCCCAAATTTGGTGAAGAAAGGACTTTGGTGGAATAAAAGGCAATTATTTGCATTTGAAGGAAAAAAATAATAGGAGGGATTTCAGTTAGAAAGTAACACCTCAGACTCTGTTGTTCATAATATTGGTGAGAAACTCTGCAGATCTTTTTAGTAAACTTGGAACAAACCCATTTATCATTATCCTTTGTTAAAATTATCTCACATTTTATCTTTTCATGTGCTTTTAGGATAATACAGTTAAAAAGAACTATGTATTATATTTTGATTGAAAGTCCACCCAATGTTCAAATTAGTTACAAATGATTGTCAGCCTTATAACATTTAGGATTCCCTTTCTGGGACATAGGATATTGGCAGATGTGTCAGAGTTTTAATTAAATTACTTTTGATAAAGAAGCAGTTAAAATTTATCTTCAAAATAGCCACAGGTATATTTCATAGTCACCAGCATTTTTCTACTTAGTTAATTAAGCACCAATAAAACAATAAACAGTTGAATTACCAATAATGAAGATATATTTTTAAAATCTTCAATACAAATGGAGATTTAAAAACATACCAGATAGTTGAAAACACTAAAGGATTATTGTTAATGTGGTAGCTGTGTTAACAGTATTTTGTTATATTTTTTTAAAAGTGAATTTTTCTACATACACACTGAGATGTTATCTGGGATTTGCTTCAAAGTTGTGTGAGGTAGAAAGTATATACGAGTGTGAAACAAGATTGGTCATAAGTTGCTAAGTTAGAGTTGATAGTTGTTGGATTCATTATACTATTCTGTTTCCTTTTGTATATGTTTTAAATTTTCCATAATAAAAAGATAAATATAGAATGCCAAAGGAAAGAACTATAAGTAATTATGACAAGTAGAGCTAACTACATTGATAAAATCAGGGCAAAAATACTTTGCAAAATTGATTCTGTGGTTCCCTGCCTGCTTAAAAGTAAACTTTGAACTCAAGCAAAGTTATTAAGTAGGCTTTCTTATATTCTTCACTTGATTTTAGCCAAAGGCTGAGAAACAATGTTTAAAATATTGTTTATTTCCTAGTGTCTTCTTTCATCTTAGTGTAGTGTGGTTTTCCTCCTTCTTGGTTTAAGTGTACATTGTGTTGCCATTCACCTCTTACTTCTCTTTTCCTTTCTTCTCTTTTCCTTTTCTCTCCTTTCTTTTCCTTTTTCCTTTTTCCTTTTTAGCTGTGTTTTTTTAAATATAGAGTAGGAGACCTAGAGGTGAATCTGTACAAATAAAAGCACAGAATAATGTTTTGGGAGGGGAATCATGGATAGAAGTCAAGAAATATAGCTAACAGAGTATTAGAAAAGTATTTGAGCATTTGGAAGAATACTGATAGAAATGTGATGATTGCTGGA
Source organism: Marmota marmota marmota (assembly GCF_001458135.2). Taxonomy (NCBI): domain Eukaryota; kingdom Metazoa; phylum Chordata; class Mammalia; order Rodentia; family Sciuridae; genus Marmota; species Marmota marmota. The sequence goes on from NW_026000153.1 coordinate 1,879,423, forward strand.
ACATTTGGAAAAAACTCAAGAGTTCTATATGAAAAGAACTGTTGATTTTATTAAAAATTCAAGGTTGGGGAAAATAGGGCAGATAAATGATTATCTCCAGTGACCCACCTCCTACCATCCACACCCCACCTGCCTATAGTTACCACCTAGTACAGTAGTCCTTTCAAATTAGGATGGTTTGGTTACAACTCTTTTAATATAATCATTTCATCTCTGAATATTTGTGCCTTGATACCGCTTTTGGGGGACACCTCATATCCAAATGATAACACACTGTTGGTTTTATTTTAATGAAGATAAGTATTCTAAAATTAACTGCAGTGTTAATAAATTTATTTTAAAGTAACATCAAAATGAGATAAAACTAAAAATTAATTCTAATAAAATTAAACTATAATATTGATTGAGGGAGGGATCTAGCTTTATTGTCTTACATGTGCATTTGTCTCAGTATCAATTTTGGAAAAGACCATTTTTATGGGATTGTTTCTGGACTCTTGTTACTTGTATATATGTTAGTACCACACGGTTTTAATTATTATTGCTTGTTAGTTTTGAAACTAAAAGATGTGTATTTCATTCTTCTCACTAAAGATTATTTTTGCAATTCTGAATCCTTTGTGGTTCATATGAATTTTAGAATCAGCCTGTCAATTTCTGTAAAAAAAAGACAGCTGTAATTTTGAGATTTTGATAGGAATTACATTACATCTGTACATCAATTTGGATAGTACTGCCATGTAAGCAATATTAAGTATTTTAGTCCATGAACATGAGATGTTTTTCCATTCATTGAGGTCAACATTCAATCTTTATAAAATTTTTTCATAGAATTTTAGTATGCAAATTTTATGGGGGTTTTTTTGGGGGGGTTACATTATTGTTCAGCTTTTTTTTTTTTGAGGCTACTGTAAAAGCAGTGTTTTGTTTTTTGTTTTTGGATTATTTGTTACTAATGTATAAAAATACATTTGATTTTTGTATATTGATTCTCGTATCCAAAACTTCAGTGAATTAATTTATTTATTCTAATAAATATTTTGTGTATTAGGATTTTCCATATGGAAGATCATATTTTCAAATAGAGATTGTTTGACTTACTCCTTTTTCATCTGGTTGCCATTTATTTATTTGTTTTGCTTATCTGCCCTGGCTAGAAACTCTAATACAAAACTGAAAAGAAATGCTAAAAAAAAAAAAAATGGGTAACTGGTTTCTTATTCCTCATCTTCAAGAGCAACCATCTAGTCTTCAAAGTTTGCTTCAGGTTGTTGTGGATGTCCTTTAGGAGATTTGAGAAATTTTTGTTTTACCCCTAGTTTGGTTATTAAAAAAAAAAATTTTTTTCTCCTGAATCATGAGAGGGCTTTGGTTTTGTCAAATGCTTTCTTTTTTGTCTATTGAGATGGCATTTTTTTTGTCCTCAGTTTCTTGGTATATTATATTGATTGACCATTTTGTGTTCATATATTGGACCATTTTGTATTCCTGAGATAAATTGAACATGGCATTTGTGTACAGTCCTTTTTACATGTTGCTGGATTCACTTTGCTAGCATTTTATTAAAGGTTTTTGCATCTGTATTCATAAGGGATATTGACTATGATTTTATTGTGATGTCTTTATCAGGGAAACTGGTTTCACAGAATGAGTTGTAAAGTGATCCCACTTCTTGTATATATTTAGAAGAATTTGTGAGGAATTAGTTTTAACTCTTTATAAATGTTTGGTGGAATTTGTCAGTGATGCCTCATTCTGGGCCTGTGGGGAGTTTTTTGATTACTGACTCACTCTTCTTATTTATTTATTATTGACTCAATCTTCTTATTTATAATATAAAGCAAATGCAAATTCTAACATGTATAAGGTGTAGTCTGATACAGCCCAAATTGCATATAAATTTTTATCCTGTTACGAATGCACAAGAAGTCAACTTGAAACTCATACTCTTTAACTATTTCGTTTTTAAAATGTGATTTTTCAGAGTGTTATTAATGTCTTTATTTGCATTATTTTATAATCGTTGGCTTAGAATTTAAGTGGTTTTGTTTTGTTTTATTTTGTTTTATGTTGCTTTTATCTCAGCAGCAATGCAGCAAGTCTTGGAAAACCTTACGGAGCTGCCCTCATCTACAGGAGCAGAAGAAATAGACCTAATTTTCCTCAAGGGGATTATGGAGAATCCTATTGTAAAATCACTTGCTAAGGTATATTGGTTTATGCATAAGATTATTGGATTATGTTGGAAATCGTTTTTATAAAAGTCTTTTGAGATACTACTATTTTAGAACTTGGTTGATATGCTTTAGGCATAGTTAGCCAGTAGTAAGTAACCCTTATCACATAATGAAATCCTAATGTGGGTGAAAATCAGGCCACTTTTGCCCTTTCTGTTCTTCTTTAAATACAGAATGAAATAACACTAGTTTTTGGCCTAACGCATTTAAGGTTTAGAGAGATCACAGGAGCACAGTCTTAAAAAGATTTTGGTTCTACCTCTAGTTTTAATAAATTAATATTTTAATTGATTATTTTCTTTTACATTATCCACATGTACCTTTTTTCTCATTTTCTTAACTTCCTTTATGTAGTACATTTAAAATTTTTCTTTTTTTGCATAAATTTGACATTTTAAGTCTGTTTCTGTAGTCAACTCTGGAGCAGCCTTCTTACTTCATTCATAAATAGTTTACAACCATTTTTAGTGTGGGGGGGTCCACTTTTATTTCATTTATCCTACTTCCCCATATGATTATTAAGTATTTCTGAAGTATAATCCCTTCTACTTACCTCTGCTCTCCCATTCTTTACAGTTGCTCAAAATGGTTCTGGCTTCCAACAACGTATATGACATGCCTTCTCTGACCTCTCCTTCATATAGTCACTTCATTCTTTTTTCTATTGTATCCCTAGAATGTTGATTATATCCTCTCCTATGATCTTTTGAAGGCCAGTCTCTTGTTCAAGACTTCTAGAAAATCATACCTTTTACGAAGTATTCCATTAATATGAATTAGTAAATGATACAGATTTTTCACATTGTTCTTGCAGTTACTTGTGCTAAGGTCATGTTATAAAGATACCTATGTAGAAATGAATCCACTTGCAGATTGCAACAGGATTTTTTATTTTTATTTTTATTATCTTTTATTGCAGTTTTCCCAAGTTTATTACTTATTCCTATATTTCAGTAATAATAGACAGGATATTATTTACCTTTATGTTCAGACTTCTTGTCATTAATCACTTCACCTTGTTGAGATAAAGTAATAACTTCCAGGGCTTGTTAAAATAAGCAGGAGTGTTTAAGTCAATATTAAATAGCTTACCATGCATTTATATTGGTACTTTAAAAATAGTTTTTACCCTTTCCTTGATGTCAAACTGTTATTATTTTTTATTTCCATGAATCAGTTATCCCCCTATCCCCAAGTTTATTTAATTAAATGGCTTTTGATCTATAGATTTATAAACTATAATAATATTGTGTAAGTCACTTTACAGCATGATTATAGCTTATACAGGTCTTTAAAATATTTTAAAATATTTTTTTTAAATGTTTTGTCTTTGCAATAGCATTATGAACTTAAAATATACTATTTTATATTTGTAAATTGAAAACTAAGACTCAAAGTAGGCAAACAATTTGATTAAGGTCACTTTATTAGTAAATGCAAGAGGTAAGGCTTAGAGCAGTTGTTCTGGCTTTAAATTCTGTATTGTATCTACTGAAATACAGGTGTTGGGGTGTGTGTGTGTGTGTTCATTTCTTAACAACCTTTATGTATAATTTTTTTATTAATTTTGCCATTGATGATGACCTTCCAGAAGGTCATCTATTCATTATTATTAGCAGTTGAAATGACTGGATAACTTTTGAGCAGGTAAATTGCAACTGTACTCTTGTTAATGAAAAATGAAATAAAAAAAGAATCATCATATAATATTCAATATTCAAGCAGATTTTCCGTAAATAAAAGTAATGCTAGCTCTGTATTCCTAAAATGTATATAAAGAAATTGCAGGAGTAAGAGAAGACTTCTACTTCCAAGAAAGGGATACTGAATCACAGGCCAGTGCTTTCAATACAAGTAGAAAACAGAGAGGCGTGCATTGCTAGATATGCTGAAAGGTGAGAAAATATGACCAATAATCAGGAGAAAACAAAAGAAGCAGCACCATAGATAGATTGGACTTTGTAAATAAGCATTTTAAAATTACTAATATATCTTATATAATAAAGTTACTAATATATTAAGTTACTAATATATTTTTAATAGAAGAGAAAAACATGGAGACATTTAAAATATTATTAGAAAATCTGAAGTGAAATTAATTATAGACATTTTAGAACTCATTATTTAGGACACAGTATTTGAAATTAGCTCGTTTGATGTGATTAATAGAAGACTAAACATAGCAGAAGAGGGAATTAGTGAATTTCAATAGAAAAATCCAAACAAAAGTGCAGACAAAAGAATGGAAAAACCAGGAAAAAAAAGAATATGTGAAGTATAATCAAAAGATCTGACATACATGTAATTAATATCCCAGAAAGGGAGGGGAGGGGGATGAAGAAATATTTGAAAGTACAATGGTCAAGAATTTTCAAAACAATAGCATTAACTGTGACAGAGTCAGGAAGCCAAGTAAACTTTTGAACAGGAGAAATATAAACACATAGCTAGGAACATCATAAACTCCTAAAGCTCAAAGATAAAATGAAAATTTACAAACAACCAGAAGAAAAAAGACACATTACCTTTAAGAGAAAATAAGAATAATGGGTAATACAGAGTATGTTGGCGCATGTCTTTAATCCCAGCAGCTTGGGAGGCTGAGACAGGAGGATTGCATGTTCAAGCCCAGCCTCAGCAATTTAGCAAGGCCCTAAGCAACTTAGTGAAACCTTATCTCAATATTAGAAAAATAAAAAGGACTGGGGATGTCGCTCAATGTTTAATCCCTAGTATACCCTGTCCAAAAAAGAATAATGGGAGAAATGAAACAGAAACAATGAAATTCATAATATAGTAGATTGAAATTTTTAAAGTCCACCCCCCAAAAAATTACACTGCCACTTTTGCATTCCTTATCTAGCAAAAGCAAACCCAAAATGTGAAATCCAAAAAGAGTTTTTTTCCAGACAGACAAAATCTAAAAAAAAAAAAAAAAAAAAAAAACCTTTTAAGAAGCACAAGAAGGCTAGAGTTGTTGGCTCAGCGGTAGACCACTCACCCAATACATGTGAGGCCCTGGGTTGGATCCTCAGCACCACATATAAATAAATAAAATAAAGGTATTGTGCCCACCTACAACTAAAAAAAATATTTAAAAAACACAAGAGAAAGTCTGGCAGAAAGGATGACAAAGGAAAGGGAATATTAATGGATAACTACAAAATAGTTTTGATTTTAAGATGAAGTAATAATGTCTTATGACATTTTATAAAACACACACACACACACACACACACACACACACACACGGAGATGGTAGTCCAAAAGGAGGAAGAGACTTAATTATCAAATAATTGTTAAAAGGACTGGGGATGTCGCTCAATGTTAAAGCTACGGGATTTATCCAAGAAGAGATAAAAGTACTGGCTTAAGTAGACTGTATATATGTCAGGGATGCATATCAATACTTTAGGTTAAAAACCAAAAGTTACAAGAGTTAATTTATTTCACCCAAGTCATAAAGGAGAAAATATAGTTTGAAAATATTCTCACTCACTCCTGAAAGAACTAGAAAAGTTACCCAAATAAAGAGGAGAAACCGTCTTCAGATATTGAGCAACAGATAGCACAGGATTGTGATCCCTAGAGAAAGGAAACAATTGAGGTGGACATTTTGAAAACATCTGGGGTAATTTTTAGACAAACACAGCCCAGTAGTTTTGACAGTACTTGGAATTCTGCAGGGTCTAGGCTAACTGGAATTTATGGAGCAGAATATCAGAGAAGAGGAAACTGAACACAGAATGAGCTTTGGAATTCTACACAGGGATGTCCTATATCTTTGGCTGAGTGACCTGAACATGTTTGCAGTGTAAACCTCCTCAGTCTCAGGAAAGATCTACTGGAAATTAGTATGCCAAACAATTTCTGGAGCTCACCAAGGACAGATAATCATTAGAATTCCTGCTATCCTGAATATCTTCACAATACACAAGACACTGGACAGAATTCATATCCAGCATATTATAGAGAGTGGTCTTGGAAACTGATTATATATATATATATATAATTTTGCAGCAGAAATAAACTGAGAATCTATAACAAAGTCATTTGGAAAACCAAAAAATCCCCAGACAGTTGGAAATTAAATAGCATTATTCTTCTAAAAAACCATTAGTCTTGCCTAGGGATGTATTTCAGTGGTAGAGTGTTTGCCTAAAATGTCTGATGCCTGGGTTTTCAATCCCCAGCACCTCAAAAAAAAAAAAAAAATAGACATAGTAACTAAATAACTATGAGTCATAGAAGAAATCACAAAACCTATTTTTAATTGAATGAAAATTTTAAAAAGACATGTCAAATCTTATGAAGGTACAATCAAACAATACTTAGAGGAAAACACCTATATTGAAAAGAACAATATTCCAAATCAGTGATCTAAATGTCAGCCTTAATAAAAATATAAAAAGAACAAATGTAATCCAAAATATTCACAAAGAAGTAAATGATAAAGATAAATGTGGGCCTAAAAAGACAAACTAGAGAAAAAAAATCAGTGTAACTTCGATATATCAATAAAATTGATAAAACTCTATTTAGACACAAATTTCCAGTATCAGGAATGAAAAAGAGAACATCACTACAACTCCAACAGACATTGTAGGGATAATAAGAAAAATAATGAGCAACCTTTTGACAGCAAATACAACTTAGATGAAATTGATTAATTCCTTGAAAGACACAAAAGTCCCACATGAGAATAGATAACCTCAATAGCCCTATATATATATTTTTAATTAAATATTTGAAGTTTCTAATCTTCCTTGAAAAGAAGCTCCAATTCTAGATATCTTCATCAATAAATTGTATCAAACAATTAAGGAAGAATTATATTAATTTTGTATGTTTTTTTCCAGAAAAAAAAGGAAGGAAATGAAACACTTCCTGTCTTGTCTTATGAAGCTAGTATTATGTGATTATTAAAACCAGCTGGTGAACACAGATGTGAAGTTCTTAAGAAAATATTAGCAAATCAAATAATACCAAAATACAAAAAAGATTATATTCCATTACCCAAATGTGTTTTGTTTCAGAAAATGCAAGATTGCTATAACATTTCAAAACTGATCAATGTATATCACATGTTAACAGACAGGATGAGAAAAAACATTTGATCAGTTAATATTTTCAGTACAAGAATTTTACAAAATTGAACATCCAGTTCTAATAAAAAATTCACCAAACTGGGAATAGAAGGAAATTCTCTCAACCTGATGAAAAGCTTCTATTTAAAATTTCCACAGTTAACATCAGAATTCATGGTAAAAGATAGAATGCTTTTAAGATCAGAGGCCAGGTGAGGATATCCACTTTAATCATTTCCAATCACACGTACAATGATGGAGTTCTAACTAGTGCAAAAAGCCAAGGGGAGAAAAAACCAGAAAAACAGAAAAGAAAAGGCATACAAATTGAAAAGAAAAATAAGCCATCTGTATGTAAAGACGACATCAGCAGTGCTGAAAATCTTCTAGGATTAGTAAGTAGAACTGTTATATAAATTTATGATGATCAGGGATATAAAATCCTCTATATAAATCAATTATATTTCTATATATTAGCAATAAAAAATGGTAATTGTAATTTAAATAATTAGGTATAAATTTTTTCACAATATGTACAAGACCTATAAAATGAAATCTAAACATTACTAAAATTAATGTTTTAAACATTAATTACATTAAAATTAATGTAATATTACTGAAAATTAAAGGTTTATACCCATACCTATAATGCATATAGATGAAGTGATTAGAACGCTCATTATTCCTAAGATGCCAGTTCTCCCACACTGATTGATCTATAGAAACGCATAATCCCAGTCAAAATTTCAGGAAATTGATATTACTAAGATTCATAAAGAATCTACACTGACCAAAAAATTTTTGAAAAATAACAATTTGAGGTTTTTCTCAATCTGATTTCAAGAATTACTGTGCCCCTATAGTAAAGAAGATAATATAGGATCAACATTTATATCAACGGCACAGAATAGAGTCCAGAACGAGACAAAAACATACTGTGAACCAATTTTTTTTTAATGGCTTGGTAATTTATTGGAGAGATGTGGTCTTTTCAATAAATGCTGAAAATTAAATATGAATATCATCTTTTATGTAAAAATTAACTCAGATTACTGATCTAAAAATAAGAACTAAAAATATCAAAACTTCTAAAACAACACATACAGAAAGCTTTTGTGACTTAGAGTTAGACAAAGCCTTCTTTAAAAATTGTCAGTTAATAATTGTATATATTTGACCTGTACAGCATATTGTTTTATAACTTGTATACATTGTATGACTCAGTTGAGCTACATAACATAGGAATTACTTCACGTAAGACTTCTTAGAACAAGACATAAAAAGCATGAAACATAATAAAAAAATTTGAGCAATCAAATTTTATCAAAATGAGAAACTTCCTCTTCAAAAATGCTGTTAACAAGAAAGGTAAGCTGTAGACCAAGAGAAAATATTTGAAATGCATATCCTGGAAGAGAACCTGCTTTTTCATTGCTGGTAGTAATACAAAATGGTACAACTGCTTTGGAAGACAGTCTGACAGTTTCTTAAAAAGGTAAACATCGTCTTACCATATGATCCAGTGATAACACTAATTGGTATTTACCTGAGTCGACCATTTATATGCACACAGAAACCTGCACACAAATGTTACTGGCAGCTTTATTCATAATTGTCAAAACTTGAGAGCAACAAAGATGCCCTTCAATAGTTGAATGTTAACAAAATGTGGTTCTACATGTTACAAAATATTATTTGGTGATAAAAAGAAATAAGCTATCAAGGTGTAAGAGAACATGGAAGAAACTTTAGTGCATATTATTAATTGTAAAAAGCCAGCCTGAAAAAACTTCATACTGTAGGATTCCAACTACCTGACATTCTTGATAAAGCAAAAAGTAGAGACACAGTATGTGTGTGTGTGTGTGTGTGTGTGTGTGTGTGTGTGTGTCATTAGTGGCCAATATTTTAAAGGGAAAATGGCAAGAGAGGATGACTAGGTAAAACAGGGTGGGATTTTAGGGCAGTGAAGTTATTCTGTATGATATTGTTAAGATGGATAGATGACATGCACTCATCAAATCCATGGAACTATACAACACAAAGAGAGAACCTAATGTAAAGTATGCTTTAGTTAATGTATAAAAATTGGTTTATCGATTGTAACAAATGTACCACACTAATGCAAAACGTGAATAATAAACTGTGTGTAGGGGCAGGGAAGAGTGGATATATGGGAACTCTCTGTACTTCTTAATTTTCTGTAAATTTAAAAGTTGTTAAATAAGTCTGTAGACTACATTAGGGTTCACTTTCTGTTGTACATTCATATAATGTCTTTATCTGGTTTTGCTACTAAAATATTATGGCCTAACAGAATAAATTAGGAAGTATTCTCTCTGGTTCTATCTTCTGTAAGTGATTGTAGAAAACCAGTATATTTTATTTCTTAAATTGGGTCAATTTGGGGCTTGAGGCTTTCCCTCTGGGGAAGTTATCAATTATTGATTTAATTTCTGTAGCAGATAATAATAATCATAGCATCCATATCTCCTTTGTTAATTTTGGTAGGTTGTCTTTTTCTTTTTTTAATTTATTCTAATAATACATTATAGTAGAATGCACTTTGACATATTGTACACAAATGAGCACAACTTCTCATTCCTCTGGCTGTACATGGTGCAGAGTCACTCCAGTAGTATAATTCATATATGTATATAGGGTAATAATGTCTGTTTCATTCTACTATCCTTCCCATCTCCAAAGCCCAATTCCCCGCTCTACACAAAGTTCCTTCATGCTTCCTGCCCCTCCCCACAGCATCCACTTATCAGAGAAAACATTCGGCTTTTGGTGTTTGGGGATTGGCCTGTTTCACTTAGCATGGTGTTTTCTAGTTTCATCCATTTACCTGCAAATGCCATAATTTTATTCTTCTTTAAGGCTGAGTGATATTCCGTTGTGCATATGTACCACATCCATTCATCTGTTGAAAGGCACCTAGGTTGGTTCCATAGTTTATTATTGTGAATTGAGCTGCTATAAATATTGATGTGGCTGCATCATTGTAGTATGCTAATTTTAAGACCTTTAGGTATAAACCAAGGAGTGGGATATCTGGGTCAAATGGTGGTTCCTTCCATTCCAAGTTTTCTGAGGTATCACAATACTGCTTTCCGTAGGGGTTGCACCAATTTGCAGTCCCACCAGCAATGTATTAGTGTATCCTTTACGCCACATCCTTGCCAACACTTCTTACTGCTTGTATTCTTGATAATTACCACTCTGACTGGAGTGAGATAGGTTGTGTCTTTCAAGGACTTGGTCCATTTCATCTACATTATCAAATTTGTGAGCATAGAATTCTTCATGTCTGTGGCATCAGCAATGGTCTCTTGTTTGTGATATCAGTCAATTTATGTCTTCCTTTTTAAGCTACTAAGGGGTTTATCAATTTTGATGTTTTTAAAGAACCAAGTTTAATTGCATTGGTTTTTCTCTGTTAATTTCTTCTAAATTTTATGAATTTTCTTCTAATTATTTTTGATTTAATTTTCTCTTTTCTTGAGTTTAGAAGTATAGATTGTTGATTTTAGGCCTTCTTTTCTAATATTTTTTTGTTCAGTGCTATTAATTTCCTTTTTAAACTACTTTTGCTGCATCCCACACAATTTTATAAGTTGTATTTTCATCTTCAGTTCAAAATTTCTTATAATTTCTCTTAAGACCATTTCTTTGACTCATGCAATATTGAAAAATGTGTTTTTAGTCTCAAAATATTTTAGAGGTTCCCAGCTATACTTCTAGTTCTGTTTTGTTAAGGTCAGACGGCGTACTTCATAGAATTTTTATTCTTATAAATTTGTTAAGGTGTGTTTCATGACTCAAACTGTTCTAGTTTGAATGTTCTGTGTAACTGTGAGAAGAATATATACTCTATTGTTGCTAAATGAAGTATTGTATGGATGTTGGTTAGTCTGATTGATTGATGGGATCATCCAGTTTAGCTTAGTGAGTTTTTTGCCTGCTGGATCTGTCAGTTGCTGATAGAAGGATATTGAAGCCTCCAATTATAATAATGGATTAATCTATTTTTCCTTGAACTCTGTAAGATTTTGCCTCGTATATTTTGGTATTCATTTGTTAGGCACATGGATATTACAGACTGTTGTGACTTCTTGGAGAACTGACCATTTTCATCACTAACAAATGCCCATTTTTGTTCCTAGTGATTTTCCTGTTTTGAAGTTTGCTTTGTTTACAATTAATATAAGTAATACAGTTTTCTGCTAACTGATGTTAACATGGTTTCTGTCTCTCCATACCTTTTAATCTACCTGTATATTTTAAAGTGTTTCTTTATAGACAACAAATACTTGGGTCTTGCTTTCCTAACCACTTGTTGTTTTCTAGTGTGTTTAACTCATTGATGTTTTTAGTGATAATTGATAGAATTGGATTAATATCTACAATATAATTACTATGTTCTAATTATTGCCCTCATTCTTTCTTTTCTTGGTCTGCCATTCATTTCTTACCTTCTCTGTTTTAACTGAGCATGTTAATAATTCGTTTCATTTTTCCCTCCTTTCTTAGCATATCAATTATACTTTTTAGTCCCCCCCCCTTGATTTTGCAGTATATACATTTATGGCTAATCTAGATCCACTTCCAAGTAATACTGTATCAACTCATGGGAAATGTAGCTACTTTATGACACGATATTTCTAGTTTCTCTGTCCTGTCTTATAATATTGCTGTTGTTCATTTCACTTATTCATAAGCCATAATTAGCAGATTTATCATTGGTGTTCAAAATCTATTAAATATGAATAAGAAAATAAAAAGAAAAATACAATTTTCTTTATGTCTTTTTTCTCTCTAGTGGTATATCTTTCTATAGATCTGAATTTGGACCTATACCTTTTTTCTTTTTAAAGAACTTCATGTAATTAAAAAGAAATTTTTTTAAAAAAGGAATCCAGATAAACTCTGAAGTTTCTTTAATAACATGTGTTGCTTTCTTAGTTTTGACAAAAATCATGTGGAAACTTGCACATTGACAATGTGGGGATTGGATGAGGGAGATGGAGGAATTTTTTTTTTTTAAGGAATTCTCTATACTATATGTTGGCAACTTTTCTGTAACTCTAGAATTATTTCAAAATTACAAATAACTTTTAAAAAGAGAACTTCATTTAATATTTATTGCAAGGCAGGTGTGCCAGTGACAAATTCCCTCAATTTGTGTTTGCATTGTGAAGTGTTTATTTCTTCACTTTTGAAGGATAATTTCAGTGCATAGATAATTCTAGGTTGATAGATGTGTTAGTTTTCCATTGCTATGGTAAAACACCTGAGAAAAATAATTCAAAAAGACAAATGATTTATTTTGACTCATGGTTTTGGAGGTTTCAATCTATGGTCATCAGGTTTCATTGCTTTTGGACCTGAGTGGAGGAACAACATTATGGCAGTAGTGTGTGAGAGCAAAGCTGTTCAGCTCATGGCAGCCAGGAAGAAAAAAGAGCTTACTATTATAACAAAGTCCCTTCCCTTTGACCCCATTAATCTATGGATCCATGAATAGATTAATCCATTTATGAGGTTAGAGTCTTCATGACCTGGCCACCTCTCAAAAGCCCGCCTCTGAACTGCTTTGTGGGGACCATCAAGCCTTCAACACACAAACTTTTGGGGGACATTTAAGATTCAAACCCTAATAGTGAGTTGTTATTTTTTTCAGTGCTTTAAATATTGTACTTCATTCTCTAATTGCTTTCATAGTTTCTGAAGAAAAGTCCGATGTAATTCTTATTCTTGCTTCTCTATACATAAGGTGTTTTTCACCTTCTCTAGCATTTTTCAAGGTTTTCTGTTTGTTTTTGATTTTTCTGCAATTTGAGTATGATATGATGCCTCAGTTTAGATTTTTTTTTTTTTTTTTTAGTTTTTATCTTTCTCAGTGTTCTCTCTGCTACCTGGATCTATAGTTTTTTGAAAATCAGTTTTTCATGTAATTGTTTCTTTTCTTTCTCTCTTCTTCTAGTATTATGATTTTATATGTATCTGTACCTTTTTCTGATTGTCTCACAGTTTTGGTTATTCTGATCTGTCTTGTTTATTCTTTTCCCCTTTGTATTTGAGTTTTAGGAGTTTGTATTGCCATATGTTCAAGTTCATTGATTCACCTTTGAGTTGTGTCTACTCTGAGCCTACTGAAGGTGTTTTGTTATTTTTTTTTCATTTATTACAATGTTTCTTTTTTCTAGTAGTTCTGTTTGATTTTTTTTTTTTTTTTTTACCGTTAGAACTTCCAGTTTTCTCCTTACATTACCTGTCTATTCTTTCATGGTGTCTCCTTTCTCCATTGGAGCTTAGCATGTTAATCATAGTTGATTTAAATTCCCAGCCCAATAATGCCAATATTCTGCCATATCTCAGTCTGGTCCTGATGCTTGCTGTGTACTTTGAGACTGAGATTTTTTTGTTTCTATTTTGTTTTCTATGATTTTTGTTGAAAGTGGGACACAATATGTTGGATAAAAGAAACTGAGATGAACAGACTTTAAGTGTGAGGTTTTTGTCTGACTGGGATCAGGTTGTAAGTGGCAGAAGCTAAAATTTCCTTTGATGTCCTTCCTTTTGTCTCCTGTGTCTGGATTTCCTAGAGATTTTTTAAATAAAGTTTGAGATGTGCAGCTATTATTGATGTGAGGCACAAGAGGGAGAGAAAGGGTTCTGTTGATTAGGTTTGAATCTTAGTTTGTTTTTCCCCAACACAGGAACCAGGAAACGGAGTTGGGACAGAAATTGGGATTTTTCTTCCCTGCTGACTGCTTAGGTTCTGATAAAGTAGATTCCCTTGAGGACAAATCTTAAGGGAAACCAAATAAATGCTCAGTGAATTTCAAAATGGCTAATTTCCCCTTTCTCCTCCAAAAAGCATGAAGGATTTTCCCTCCAGTTTTCATTGTGAGAACTTGGTAGGTGTCTGGAAGGTAAAAGAAGAGTGTGAAGGTCCCCCTAAGACTGAGCCAGCCCTGCCCCCAATTTCTTTTCTTTATTTTTACTCTCTACCTTGTAAATACTGAGCTCCAGCAGTTCAAGTAATTCTCAGTCTTTTTAAGTTTTCCTCTCCCAGTATTGATTGTAGTAAAGGTTTCTGCTTACAGGTTTCTGTTCAACTAAACTGTGATTCTGTGTTTTCGTTTTGTGTCTCCGGTTTGAGGAATAGCAATTATCCATGTGACCTTAATTTCTCTGGTGAAGCTCAGAAGAGTTGTTGATATTTTTTTTGTTCAAATTTTCATTGCTATGAAGACAGAAGAAATGCTTTCTAAGCTCATAACATTCTGAATCACCTTTGCTTTTGGCAGCTGAATAATATTTCTTTGTTTGGCTATATCCCACTTCGTTCATCTGTTCAACCACTGATGGACATTTGGGTTGTTATACCCTTTGACTATTATAAATAGTCATCCTATAAATATAAATATAGCACTAGTGCTACTAAAAATATTCATGCACAAATTTTCATGTGGACATATGTTTCAGTTTTTTTTGGACATATACCTAGGAGTAGAATTGCTAGGTCATATGGTAACTGATTGTTTGAAGATCTGCCAGACTATTTTCCAAAGTGAATGAATACATGCTTTATAGTCTTACCAGCAGTGCTGAAGAATTCTCATATCTCCATATTATCTCTAATACTTGTTATCTGAATTTTTGGTTCTAGCCATCCTTATGGTTTTGAAGTTCTATGTCATTGTGGTTTTGATTTGAATTTCTCTCATAACTAAGGATATTGAGCATCTTTTCATGCATTTAATGACCATCTGAATATATTCTTTGGGGAAATAACTATCTATTCAGATCCTTTGCCCATTTTTTCATATATTTTTTAAGTTGTGTTATTTTTTCGTTGTGGGATTCTAAGAGGTTTTTTTTTTTTTTTTTTTTTTTTTTTTTTACATTTTCTAAATACAAGTCCCTTTGAGAATTCTCAATCAGTCGTCTTTCAACATTCTTCAGAGTGTCTTTTTGAAACACAAAAGTTTTTTTTAATTATTTTTTCTTTATATCTTTCATGAACAATTTTTTTGTTCTTTTTATTTAAACCTGACAGTAGAATATATTTTGAATATATCTTAACATATATACTTGGGCTATAACTTTCCATTCTTGTGGTGTACATGATGTAGAGTTAATACTGGTTGTGTATTCATATGTGAACATAGAAGTTATGTCTGATTCATTCTACTGTCTTTCTCATTCCCATCCCATGCCTCCTGCCTTTAGCCCATATCCCACTTTCTGTCTAATCTGGAGAACCTCCACTCCCCCACATTTATTGTAAGTGAGCATCTGCGTATCAGAGAGAACATTCGGCCTTTGGTTTTTTGGGATTGGCTTATTTCACTTAGCATAATAGCCTCCAGTTCTATCCATTTACTGGCAAATGTCATAATTTCATTCTTCTTTAAGGCTGAGTAATATTCCATTGTATATATGTACCACATTTTAATTATACATTTATCTGCTGAAGGGCACCTATGTTGGTTCCATAGCTAAGCTATTGTGAATTGAGCTGCTATGAACATTGATGTGGCCATATCACTATAGTATGTTGATTTTAAGTCTTTTGGGTATATACTAAGGAGTGGAATAACTGGGTCAAATGGTGGTTCCATTCCAAGTTTCCTGAGGAATCTCCATACTGCTTTCCATCCTGGTTGCACCAATTTGCAGTCTCACCAGGAGTTTATATGTGTACATTTCCCCCCCATGTTCTCACCAACATTTATTGTTACTTATATTCTTGACAATTGCCATTCTGACTAGAGTGATATGAAATCTTAGTGTAGTTTTAATTTGCATTTCTTTTATTGCTAGAGATGTTGAACATTTTTCATATATTTGTTGAATATTCATATTTCTTCTATAAAGTGCCTGTAGAGTTCCTTTAATCATTTATTGATTGGGTTATTATTATTATTATTGGTGTTAAGTTTTTTGAGTTCTTTATATATCTTGGAGATTTAATGCTCTATCTGAGGTGCAGATGGCAAAGAATTTCTCTCATTCTGTAGGCTCTCTCCACGTTCTTGATTAGTTTGATACCATTCCATTTATTGCTTCTTGATTTTACTTTTTGCACTTTTAGAGTCTTGTTGAGGAATTTGGTTTCTAAGCTGACATGATGGAGCTTTGGGCCTACTTTTTATTCTAGTAGGTATAGGATCTCTGGTGTAATGCCTAGATCCTTGATCTACTTTGAATTGAGTTTTGTGTAGGGTGAGAGATAGGGATGTAATTTCATATTATTGCATATGGATTTCCAGTTTTCCCAGCACCATTTTGTTGAAGAGGCTATCTTTTCTCCAATGTTTCTTTTATGGCACCATTGTCTAGTCTGAGATTACTGTGTTTATGTGGGTTTGTCTCTGTGTCTCCTATTCTGTACCATTGGTCTTTGTATCTGTTTTGGTGCCAATGCCATGCCATTTTTGTTACTATAGTTCTGTAGTGTAATTTAAGGTCTGGTGTTGTGATGCCTCCTGCTTTGCTTTTCTTGCTGAGGATTGCTTTGGCTCTTCTGGGTCTCTTATTTTTCCAAATGAATTTCATGATTGCGTTTTCTATTTCTTTGAAGAACATCATTGGGACCTTAATAGGAATTGCATTAAATCTGTATAGCACTTTGTGTAGTATAGCCATTTGAACAATATTAATTCTGCCTATTCAAAAACATGGGATGTCTTTCTATCTTGTAAGGTCTTCTTCAGTTTTTTTCCTTAGTGTTCTGTAGTTTTCATTGTAGAGGTCTTTCACCTCTTTTGTTAGATTGATTCCCAAATACACACACACACACACACACACACACACACATATATAAAGGCTATTGTGAATGAGATAGTTTTCCTTGTAGTTGATTCATCACTACTGTGTAGGAACACAATTGATTTATGGGTGTTAATTTTATATTCTACTACTTTGCTGAATTTATGAGTTCTAGAAGTTCTTTGGTGGAGGTTTTTGGGTCTTCTAAATATAGAATCATGTCCTCAGCAAATAGGGATAATTTGAGCTCTTCTTTGTATCCTTTAATTTCTTTTTTCTGTCTAATTGCTCTGGCTAGAATTTCCAGAACGATATTGAATAGAAGTGGTAAAAGAGGGCATCTCTGTCTTGTTCCAATTTTTAGAGGGAATACTTTCAATTAAAGTTTTTAATTTGATAAAGTCTAATTTGCTTACTTTTCTCTTCTTTCACTTGTGCTTTTGAATGCATATATAAGAATCCTTTTGTCAGATCTAAGATAAATGATTTACCCATGTTTCATAAGACCTGTATAGCTTACTCTTACATTTAGATCTTAGATGCGTTTGAGTTGATTTTCATGTGTGGTATGGGGTAAGGTTTGAACTTATAGTTCTATAAGTGCCTATCCAGTCCATTAGTTGAAGACTGTTAATTTTCTCACTGAATAGTTTTGGCACCCTTGCCTAACATGCAACAGTTGATTATTGATATATGAGTTTTGTCTTGGGCTTTGAATTGCATTCTATGACTCTTTTGTCTATTCTCGTGGTATAACTACACTGTTTTGATAACTGTTGCCTTTAATGAGTTTTGAAATCAGTATGACTCTTCTTTCTTTGTGCTTTGAATTGTTATTATTGTCGTCATTGTCATTGTTTATGGATATTCTGGGTCCCTTGCAGTTATGTAAGGATTTTAGAATCAGTCAGTTTCTACAAAGAAGTAACCTGTGACTCTAATGGGTATTGCATTGAATCTGTGGATCTCTGGGAAGAATTGCCATCTTAACAGGATTAAATTTTCCACTGTATAAATATGGGATAATTTTCCATTTATTTAAGTCTTCAATTTCTATCAACAGTGTTTTGTATTTGTCACAGTAAATTTTGCTTCTGTGTATCCTTTTTAATACAATTGTTAATGGAATTGTTTTCTTACAATTGATTTTATAACCTCCAACCTTGTTTATTGGTTCTGATGGTTTTTTAGAGGATTACTTAAGATTTTCAAAATATAAGATCATGTCATTTGTGAATAAAGATAGCTTTATCTCTTTCTTGCCCATCAGGGTGCCCCTTTATTCTTTGCTTAATTGTCCTGGCTAGACTCTCCAATATAAATATTGAATAGAAGTGAAGGTGGACACTTATTTTTTCCTAATCTTAGGGTAAAACATCTTGTCTTTCACTAGTGAATGCAATGGAAGTTTTGGATTTATACTACCTGTTCTAAACCTTGATTTTTTTTTTTTTTGCATAAAATTCCGTATCAGTATCTATAGAGCTTCTTTATTCTTTGTAAAGTTGATGTATATCCATGTATGGATTTTTAATGAGCCTTCTGACAGATATTTAGATGGTCTTTTCTTTTATAAATTATGCTATAATATCTAACATTTCTCATTTTATTTTGCACATGTAATTATGTATCTTAAAGATAAATTCTTAAAATGATCAGTATAATTGTGTGGTGGATGTGGTCAAATTGCTTACCAGTATGTTTTCACTAGGGGGAAAATGTGTGAAATGTCTTTCTCTCATATTCTCACCAACATGATATGTTAGTTGATTTTTTTTTATCCTTGCCAATCTGATAAGAAAAAGGATATTTATTATATTTTTAGTTTGTACTTCTTTTTTGCAGGGGGAGGAGGATACTAGGGACTGAACCCAGGGCATTTAGCCACTGAGCCCCATCCCCAGCTGTTTTTATATTTTATTGAGACAGTGTCTCACTGAGTTGTTTACAGCCTTGCTAAATTGCTGAGGCTGGCTTTGAACTCATGATCCTTCTGCCTCAGTCTCCCAAGCTGCTGGGATTACAGGTATATGCCCCAGAGCCCAGTTTGTACTTCTTTTATCATTGAGTGATATTATGGACCTTTTCAGTACATTTAAGAGGTATTTGATTTTCCTTTTCAATGAATTTTTGTTGTTTTTTTTTCTCATTTCTTTTAAAGAGATGTTCTTTTTCTCATTGTTTTGTAGAACTCCTTTAAAGAAAATTAGCATTTTGTCTAATATAATTCCTGTTTTAACTCTTGTTCTTCATTTGTATTTTGATACTTAAGGAGTAGAAATTTTAAATGTTTACATAGTGAATTTTGGGGGCCTTTTTGGTATAATTTATACCTTCCAGATTTTATTCCATATTTGGACAGGTCTTTCCAGCTCAAAGATTATAAAAAAGATTCTTCTATATTTTCTCTGAATACTACTAAAGCCAAGCTCTTTAAAATATTCCTTGTTCCTTTTTAAAAAGTATGGTAGGTTTGCTTTTTTAATTGTTTTTGTTTTTTGTTTGTTTTTGGCATCTTTGTGGTTCTAGTCTATAGATTTTTTTTTTTTTTAAGGGCAGCTTAGAAGCTTCGTGAGTACCTTGATACATAACTTACTAGTCTGAGAATTTGTACTCAATTTGGCCAACTGTGATTTCTGAGAAGTTCTTTGCTCATTAGAATTATTGTATTCTAATTTGTTTAAACCTGTTTCACCATATTTTCCAGAGTAAAGCTCATCTTTTTGATAACATATGCAGAAGCAAAATAGAAATTTACTTACCTATTTTTGCTTTGATTCTACTTTCTGCTCAAATTTTTATTTGCTTTGGGGTCTTCATGGACATGTCTGTATCATGTTTTAGGTCTCAAGAATAAAAGAAGTCATTGACTCTTAACCACAGCCAAACTTATTTCCCTTTACTTAGCTTTCTCAAAAATGTTTAATAAGCAGTGACTATATACTTACTTAGCCCTATTATAAGAATATTGAAACAAAATTTAAGATATGTTCCTTACATTTAATGGGAAAAGGCAAGGGTTTGCATAATAATAATGCTAGGTATAGCTCAAGAATTTTGTTCAAAATGCTTTTGTTTGCAAGCATACTTGGATTGTGCTTGAGTAAAATGCCCAGAAGTTTGAAAGAACTTTTTCTTATCGGCAGTTCATTTTTATAAGATGCAGTGGTGAATCGGATTCTCAGAACTGGACATATACAAGAAGACTAGGACTTATTTGTATAAGGTCCAAGAGTTCTAAAGTGTCAGTAATGACATGTTTTTCCAACCACTTGTGACAGGTGAAATATATTTTTATTGAGTTCTGGTAGCTTTCTAATAATGCTCTTTCTTAAAGGAAACAAGACTCATTTAGTCAAATAGCATATTGTTTATTTGCCCCTCCAGTCAGTTTTTAGTATTTCCCTTTGTTCTTTTTAGTTTCATTAGTTAAGTTCAAGTTGTAAGGCGTAACTCTTGAAAGCTACTGACTTTCAGGTGAACTAGAGGTCCCAAGTTTTTCACAGTCTTTCAGAAGTTTAAAAACTATAAGTTAGGAGGCTGGGGTTGTAGCTAAGTGGTGGATTGCTTAACTAGCATGTGTGAAGCACTGGTTCAACCCTAAGCACCAAATAAATAAATAAATAAATAACATTATTGTGTTCATCCACAACTAAAAATAATTTTTTTTTTAATTTTTTAAACTACATGTTAGTAATTATGGACCTATACTTACTTTCTTGAGAAAAGTAAAATGATTGAATACAATTATATTTCAGAAATTGGATTTCCATATTAATATGACTATAGCTGTAATTTCACTTTTCTCTGAGAATTTATTTTCCAGTGAGATTCTTTTTACCATAAAATAATATGTGAGATTGATGTGAAAAATATTTAGGCATATGTGAGTTTGCTTATGGCACAATTCTTCTCTCCTATTTTATTTCCTCTTTTACTCTGACCATTAGTCCTTTCCACATTCCTATCTATCTTCACCCAAAAGGAGGTGAGTAGTAGGTAGATGTACATAGAAAGAAAGGGAAGAGATATCTGTGACAGTGATCATTTCTTTCCTGAAGTGTTGAATACTATCAACGTCAAAATAGTGACCATGTGATGGTCATATAACATGGGATTATATAGAAAATATGTTAACATGGTGCCTGAAAGTAGCAGGCCAGTCTTCAACCATTTCCTGGAGAAACAAATACTCTTTTTTTTTTTTTTTATTTCTCATACATGACAATAGTGGAATGCATTACATTCGTAATTATCCATTCACAGCACAATTTTTCATAACTCTCTATATAAAGTATGTTGGGCTGGGGATATAGCTCAGTTGGTAGAGTGCTTGCCTCATATAAAGTATGTTCACGCCAAATTATGCCTAAATTGTGGTAGAAAGCTGTATTAAGAATTATAATACAAAAAAAAATCAACAAGTGCTCTTTATTGCACTTCCTTAGAGCAAAAGAGTGAAAGTCAGAGGGGCGAGGTAGTAATCTGAGCCATAGGAGTATCAGATAACTCAGAGAGAGAGATAAGTTAGAACAAAAGTAACAACACACCTATGCTAAAGAACCATGCTAAGAAGCAACAAATAAACTAGCAGCCTGTGAGAACATGTCTTATACATTTAAGTGGGCAAGAATTATACATCATCTATGGGAATGAATTATTTACTACAAAATAATGTTCGAGTGGCTCTCTGTATAGTAATCGTCAAATAAGCTTCAACAGGTAAGATATAGTATTACATACCTATATCTGCCATTTACCAGGAATGTGAACTCAAGCAAATCCTGTCACCTACTTTTGCATCATTGTCTTCATTTATAGAGTGAAGTTTTGAATAACTACCTGCTTTTGTGAACACACAAATACATCACATAAACATACAGAGTACATGGGGTGTAGCACTTGGTGCACACAAACACAAACCTCAGTACATATTAAAGTTCTTTCCTCCAATATTTTTAAGCTTTCTTCTTATAATACCATAATAATATCTGAATATTATAATTGTAGCTTTTTTGTAAGAAGTAACTAATTATGTAGATTAATTTACTTGCAGTGGTGATAATCATTCTGTAATATGTGTTGGGTATCTTCATCATCCTTTTCTTATCTGGTGTGTATTATACTTTTCACAAAATTACAAATTATATCCATCCTCATTGTGGGATTTTCTAGTCTTTAATTTTTTCTTATCTAAATCTAATAGAAACTTTTTCCTCCATTTAAATTACATTTGGCTTTTTGACATTTTTCCTTTTGTTTAATAACAGTTTTTTTTCTTTATCAGTCTATTTCATATGATTTTTAAAATTTCCTTTCCTGAGGTCTTTCTTAAAATGTTGCTTAGTATATAATCCCTTCTTCTAATTAAGAAATCATTTCACCATATGTAATGGTACACACTTGTAATCTCAACTACTCAGGAAGCTGAGATAAAGTGTTGCTTCAGCCCTGGATTTTGGTGGCAGCCTGAGCAACATAACAAGATACCTGTCTCTTAAAAAATAATAATAACTTATACTTACTTCACTCATGTGAATTACCTAGGAAAAAGTTTAAACAAAAAGTTCATCTTTAAAAATTAGAATATTGTTTTTAAACTCTAAAGGAACCATTTTGTGTGGTGGCAGATATAATAATATGTGAAGTATTACAGGAAACTAATAAAGTTTAGTTAATGCGGTCACCATTTGAAATTTGGATTTTTCCTCAGCACTTATAGAGATGAATGGGAAAATGTAAGATTTGTCATCTTACATGATTTTACTTAAAAATTAAATCTTAATAATTATGCTTTTCCATCTTCAACATCAGAAAGCACCTATTTGTCAGAAAAGCAAAGACTATTATCAGCAAAGGTGCAGCCTGCTTTGTGTTCATTCTCAGTTTGAATTTAAAACTGCTTTACTTCCGCTATCTAAGGATAATGCTATTATGGTTCAGAGTGTATTTTCTGAGGATAAGATGGTGATATTTTTTAACAAAAACAAAACTTAAGATTAGAGACAGGAAGGTTCATTTTCCTAATTAAATATGAGGTCTTTCAAAGTCCAATTACTCTAAATTGACTTTTTTCTTTCTCTAAATGAACTGGTTTTCTTTCTTTCTATCAATCTATGTATTTATTTTTGACATTGCTGAGGCTCAAACCCAGAGTCTTGTGCATGCTAAAGACAGGTACTCCATTACTGAGATACATTCCCAGCCTGAATTTTCAAAATAGGAAATTAATAACTTTAGGATTCTGGAATTTTCAGAATGATATTTATCATTTTTTGAAATGTTAACATATGTGATGGTTACGTTCTTATTCTTTTTGTATGCTTAATCATTGAATAAGAAATAAACAATAGCATTCAGAGTTAGAGCCTTGACTAGAATGTCATAAGGAAATCCTGTTAGTGGGTAGGAGCATAACATGGTTTTTAGTAGTCATGTTTTTTCAGGGGTAGTCATAAAAATGAGTTTTTTATGACCTATAGGATAGGAATGGAGGCCAACGTTTATTATACTGCCTGGTATATTTACTTTAAAATTCAAATATTTCTACTGATAGAAATATTAAAATAGGTTTCAGTGAATCAAACCTCCAAGTATTATCTTTTAAAACTATGAAAAATAAATAAATGAAGAAGTAAACTATGGTCTGGAGCAAATGAAATAAAAGTACCATTACCTTAATAAACTGTTGTCTTCTCAGGCTCATGAGAGGCTTGAAGATTCAAAACTAGAAGCTGTCAGTGATAATAACTTGGAATTAGTTAATGAAATTCTTGAAGATATCACTCCCCTAATAAATGTGGATGAAAATGTGGCAGAACTGGTTGGTATACTCAAAGAGCCTCACTTCCAGGTAACCTTTCCCTACAGCTCTTCTCCCCAATGTTCCTGAAGTTCCTTAGTAGTTCATTTCCAGTTTTAAGTGATTTTTTTTTCCTTTGGAGAATTACTTGAGGCTGTTTTTTATAAGTATATAAATTCCAATTTAGATATTTTAATATTCTGATATGCTGAAAATACATAAATACACAGATATAACTGTACATACTGTATAAATTTACAGAAATACATCACCATGGATTTTCCTTTGTGCAGTTAAAGAAAACAACATCCCTTTTCTAACATCAGGTATCATGCTAGCAAAATTTTCCTCACCATGAGAATGTAATTTTTTTCTTCTTTACTGCCACTTTGTTTCCCATTACTCTTTGGGGTCAATGATGAACATTTTTTAGTATTGCTTCTCAAGACTGGGGTACAGTTGATGATATGAAACAAAGGAGAGCTAAGGGTAGAAACTATTACCAAACATATTTATTCCACAGAGAAATAAGTACAGTTTAAAGTTTGGTCAGTAAATGAGTTAATCATTTTCACCAAGAAGAATCTCCTTCATCAAATGACAAAAAGATTTCTTTTAAAAAACCTGAATTAATCAGGATAGTGTGATATTGGGGAGTGTTAGGAAAATAAATGAATTGAAGAGAATGAAAACCCCAGAAATACATTCAGTCATATATGGTAACATGTTTTATGACAGACATTACTTTTTCATGGAGAAGGGGTAGTACTAAGACGGAAGAATGTCACGTTTTCCATTGTAAATTCCATTGCAAATTTCACGTTTTCCATTGCAAAATCAAATAGTAACACCCCTTTGCTTTTTGTCAACGTCTTTATGTGACTCTACAATAAATATGAAGATAACAGTGGGATGGTTCCTACATCAATCAGCATCTTTGGTACAAAAGCCGCAGAGACACATCAGGCACACATTTTATGCAGGGACTAGTTGATTGTGTCCTTATAAGGAATGCTAAGGTATTTAGGTTTTATCCTGGAGACAGTCAGAATCCTAGTGGAGAGAAGGGTATTGTACATATGAGTTTCCAACCTAAATCTGTGTGTGACTTCTGTCTGTCAACCCCTTTCCCTCTTATGATGTTGACCTACTGAAGAGTCCAAGCCACTGTCATGTAGAGTGTGGCACTTCCAGGATTTGTCTAGCTGCTGCCCTGCTGGGTTATTCAGTTATCAGTTCTATTTCCTATTACCAGAAGTTCTAGCTAAAAGGTTTCTGATTCAAATCCATGATTTAGAACTACAGTTCATCTTAAGTGATTTGCAACATGAATTAGACTGTCAGAAGAAGTAGAATACCTGATTGCCGCCTCCCCCCCCCCACATTGTTGATTTGGTTCCTGAGTAAAGATGACAGTCTATTGTTTTCTACAAAATCTCCCCATGAAGTAATCTAGTCTGTTATTATTCTGACGTTATATAAATGCTAGTTCCTATCAACCATTTACCTTCTAGAGAACATAAATTAATAATTCTTGCCTAGATCAATATTTTCATTAGTGGTTACAATATGACTTTTTTTTTTTTTCAAATTCTTGTTCTATTTTTATTAGCTGTGTTCTTTGATAAATGTAGAGCTTCTCATCAGAGGGGCTGTTACCCTATAATGGATTTCCTCCTGGAAAAGCAGAGAAATGCTAGATCCTTCTCTTTACCTATTTTCAAAGCAAAGACTTGTTTAAAATAGCATTTTCTTATGATAACAACTTAGTTTCATATGATAACAACTTAGTTTTTTAGTCTTTTTTGTGTTTTAAATAACATTGTGTACTTATTCAGTGTTTCAAGTATAATTACTCTTTGATTTTCAAATTGTCATGACTTTAGCCATGTGGACAGATTTTTAGTACATTAATCTGAAGCATATGAGAGTTCTGAACTAGAATATAGGGAATTAGGAGTGTGTAAGAAGTGGTTCAAGTAACAGAAATGAAAAATACTGCCTGAGAATACAGGGTGGACAACCAAGCAGCCCAGCCTAGAGTTTTGAATAACTTCCAGCATTTATAGGAAGAATTCTTAACATATGCATTTGGGAGTTCCTTTTGAATTTTTTTTCTCCAGTTTCTTACAAGTGATTTCATGAAATGACTAGAAATTACTGATTAAGCCAATATTCAGATTGTTTTTTTTTTGTGAACTTGGTGTTATTTGTTCCCCTCTTCTATTTTGATTTGTTTGAATTTGTTGTCTGTTCACTCAAAATTTTTTTTAAATTTAGCATTATGATGAATATGTGCAACTGTAGTAAAACTTACTCCTTTAGGATAAGGATTGACAAACATTTTAAATATATAAATATATAAGAAATTCCTAGAATGCTAGATCAAAATCATCCATGATAATAACACAGAGAGGGAATATAATTTTAAAATGCAGTATATGGAGAATCTTTACTAACTCATTTTTCCCTCAAAAATGTCTTTTATAGATTAAACCTTTATTAGTAGCAAAATTTTCTCTCTCTGATATAAGGTGCAGATATTTATCTATTTTCTAATTCACATCTTTTTTAATACATTCCATAGGTATAGAAAATATATCAAGTTATTAACTTAGCAACATAAGTGTAATTATTAGGGTCCTTGTCATTTGGGTTTTTATAATACCTAATAAAATAAGAATTAATGATAAATACTAAATTATTTTGATGACCTAGGTTTGGTTTCCAGTGAGCATGTCATTTTAAAAACATGTGACTGAATTCTTTCAATCTCTTTAAAACTAAGACAAGAATATAATACTATTTGATGATGAAAATATTTAAAGCTATTTTATATAATTCTACTTTATATATTTAAAGCTATTTTTATATTTCTTTAAAAATATTCTATATATATTCAATTCATGTTTGGGAATTTAATAATGTACGCCTGGGAAATTTTTAGTACACCACTGGGATAATGAACTAACAAATTATTTTTAGTAACTTATTCCATCAGTAGCTAATAACCACAGGCTGTGTTCTCTTCTTACAGTCGCTCTTGGAAGCCCATGATATTGTGGCATCAAAGTGTTATGATTCACCTCCGTCAAGCCCAGAAATGAATAATTCTTCTCTCAATAATCAGTTATTACCAGTAGATGCCATTCGTATTCTTGGAATTCACAAAAGAGCTGGAGAGCCATTGGTAAGTAGATAAATCAGTGCCTTCTTAAATCTGAAATGTAAATAAATTGTGACTCAGTCACTACTTTTATCTGTTTTTTTTTTCTTTTTCTTAACATAATCTGAAAACTTTTTATTAGTCTTTTTTACCCACATATAAACACACAGCTGACAGTCTCTCAAATTGATCGAGCATATAAAACTAAAAAGAAAAGTTTAACTTAGAATTAGATGTTAGAAGTATGCCAGTAGGTATCAAAGAATTCAAAAGAGAACTACTTCAATTCTTTCTGCCTTTAAAAAAATAATGAACTCAGGTTGCTTACTAATGATAGTATTAAAACATGGCATAAGGTTGGTTATTAAAAATTGAAGCCATTTTTCAAATACCTGTAAGTAGTGAAGTTCACTGTTTCTGCTCTTGTGGATCCTAAGAATAGTGGAATGAAGAAAAGGAAAAGCCAAGAATGAGAATGCACAAATACCCTTTCATATTTCCTTGACCTTCCTTTTATCCTGTGGAATACAGCCTAGATACTAGTATTTGTTTCATTTTTAGGGTTAACCTTACCAAGAAAGTTCTTTTTGATGGGTGCTGTATATTCTTACAATTGCATCTAGCTGAATGGGATTAAAATATTAAGACAGGATTGATCATGGGAAAAGTAAGAACAACTTATATAGCTTTGGAATTATTTCTTATATTCATGAATATTTACCTATTTCTTATTAATAAAATAAAATAAATAGTTATTCTATTTCTTGTTTCTTCTAGGGTGTAACGTTCAGGGTTGAAAATAATGATCTGGTAATTGCCCGAATCCTTCATGGAGGAATGATAGATCGACAAGGTCTGCTTCATGTGGGAGATATCATCAAAGAAGTCAATGGCCATGAGGTTGGAAACAACCCAAAGGAATTACAGGAATTACTGAAAAATATTAGTGGAAGTGTCACCCTAAAAATTTTACCAAGTTATAGAGATACCATTACTCCTCAACAGGTTAGTAATAAAAGTTTTGGTAATGTTAAGAATACCTAATAACCCCGTTAGATATAACCCACCAGTTGCTACCATTTTTGCAAAAGGAAAGAACTGCTTTAATTGTTCTGAATTGACTTATTTTGTCATGGGTGAATTAATGAATTTTTTAAAAACACTATCTTGCTATTATAAAGGAAATAGAAAGTACATTTTTTGTGAACACTGTGAACCTCTGTCCTTACATCTAGGTATCAGAAAAACCATAAATCCATTTAAATATTAATGTACAAACATTTTTGACATGTATTCCAGGCTTTGTATTAAGGCCTTTGAGAGGACGTTGTGTATATCACTTCCAGATTAGTGTTCATGTGATAGGCTCAATAAAGAATGAAGCCAAAAAGGAGGATGGATACAGAAGATCTTGGACACTTGGTTTGCAGACATTTGATCTGTATTTTAGGTAAAATAGATATTTGAATAAGGGAATATTTTAACAATCAAGACCAACTAGGTTAACAAGTGGCTACTGTAGTTATTGATGGAGATGATAAAAATGTATGATGAAATTATAAAGAAAGAAAAAGAAAGGAATTGCACAAAAATAGTTGAAAATTATAGTAGTATTGGAATGGAAAAGAGGATTTTCAAACTTAGAAAACAGAAATAGGAAATATTCATCATTTTTTAGATTGATACCTCTAATGTTCAATTTTATTCCAAAAATTTATTATTTGATGTAGGAATGAAATTTTACATTTTCTTGCATAAAATACTGCCAAGGTATCTTCCTTCTTGTTTTTATTTTCCATATAATTCTTCAAAATAATATTTGTTGAATGCCTATTTTAAACTGTTCTCTGGAAAACAGGATGGACTATTTAGTTTTGAGTTCTACCAAATAAATGGAGCTTCTGAAAATAATAGGTTTATAATGAACTTTGATTGAAATGAAAGTGGAGAGCTTAGTTAAAAAAAAAAAAAGGAATTGTAAAAATAAAATGCATTAGTACTTAGACATCTCATGTTACTGTACTTTTCAGGCTGCCTTTGTTCCTCAACTGGTGTATTTCCATTTGTGACAACATGAGACCTGTCTTGCACCTCCATAGATTAGAAGAGTAAAATCTAAGTTTTGCTATTTTTTATTATTTTATATGCATTGTGATAGGAAGATCCCTTCAAACCCCCTTCCCCCAATGGTCTTAGCTTCAGAATTCCTACAGTTCACCATGGCCACAATGGACTTTACAGGCAAAATAAATTTTTGTGATATTAAGTTTCTATGTAGATTCTGTATCTTTTTTAAAATTTTTTTTATTTGTTCTAATTAGTTATACATGACAGTAGAATGTACTTTGACACATCATACACAAATGGAGTATAACTTCTCATTCTTTTGGTCGTACATGGTGTTATAAAGATTGTGTAATCATATATGCACTTAGGGTAATAATGTCTGATTCATTCAACTATCTTCACTCCTCCCAAAACCCCTCCCCTCCCTTCACTCCGCTCTAAGAAAAAGTACCTCTGTTCTTCCCTAGCACCCCCCACCTTTATTGTGAATTAGCATCCAAATATCAGAGAAAACATTCAGCCCTTTGGTTCTTTGGGATTAGCTTATTTTGCTTAGCATGATGTTCTCCAGTTCCATCCATTTACCTGAAAATGCCATAATTTCATCCTTCTTTAAGGTTGAGTAAGTTTCCATTGTGTATATATACTACAGGTTCTTTATCCATTCATCTGTTGAAGGGCACCTTAGTTTACTATTGTGAATTGAGCTGCCATAAACATTGATGTGGCTGTGTCACTGTAGTATGCTGATTTTAAGTCCTTTGGGTATAAACCAAGGAATGGGATAACTGGGTCAAATGGTGTTTCCATACCAGGTTGTACTGCTTTCCATAGTGGTTTCACCAATTTGCAGTCCCACCAGCAATGTATGAGTATACCTTTTACCCCACATCCTTGCCAACATTTGTTGTAGCTTTTATTCTTGATAGTTGCCATTCTGGCTGGAGTGAGATGGAATCTCAGTGTAGTTTTGATTTGCATAGATTCTGTATTGTGTACACTGAATAGAATGAAATGTGTAGATATTTAGTCTTGACTTAAGTATATTTTCCTATCCTATGCCTTCTGAAACTCTGGCTTTCACTTAGCCTTTAGATCTGGGGGAGGGGATTAAAATGGGGGAGAAGAGGTCCTACAAGCTTGTGAAGCAGACTCAGGCCTATCTGACCGTAAAAACGGAAAGACTATAACATGGAGGATCCCAAAGGAGGACTACAGATGTCCAAAGGGGGGCTTTTGAAAAAACGAACAGGGGAGCTATTACTCATTACATTGGAATAATAGACATAAGTCAGGACTGCCCTGGGCAACCCAGGAGCATCCTGCTAAGAGAAACTATGAGAAAGGAAGGGCATTTAGCCTCCTCAACTCTGTGTAGTAGCTTTATCATATAGTTCAATAAATTTCCCGTCTCTGGTTTTGTTTTCTGCAGATTCAGTTACCTGCAGTCAACCAAAGTCTTAAAATGTTAATTGGAAAATTGCTGAAATAAAGAACTCATAAGTTTTAGATTGCACACTATTCTGATTAGTATGATGAAATATTGCACTGTCCTATTCTGTTCCAACCAGAGGATGAATAATTCCTTCGTCTAGTGCACCTATGCTGTGTACGCTAACTCTCACCATTCACTTAGTGGCTGAATCTATTACCTGAACACCAGTTGTGGTATCACAAAGCTTGTGTTCCTGCAACCCGTTTTATTTAATAACAACCCCGAAGCACAAGGAAAGTAATGCTGGCAATTCAGATATGCCAATTCAAAAGCCATAAAGTGATTCTTTTGAGTGAAAAAGTGAAACTTTGACTTAATAAAGAAAGGAAAATAATTTGATGCTGAGATCACCAAGATATACATCAAGAACAAATCTTTAAGCTACAAAATTGTGAAGAAAGATTAGTGCAAACTTTGTGTTCTCACCTCAAACAACAAAAATTACGGCCATGTTGCTTATGAAGTGCTTAGTTGGGATGGAAAAGGCATTGAATTATAGAGTTTGGTGCTATCAGAGATTTCAGGCATCCATTGAGAGATCTGGAATGTGTTCCCATGGGAAAGTGCAGATTCCTATGCTATGGAGTCAGTTGCAGCTCTTCCTCTGGATTTCTGTAAATGTAGATGGAAGCCAGGTGGTCTCCCTGCCATGGTGGTATTTTTCAAAGCACGCCAGTAGATCATCTTTGTCAGAATGATTTGGGATTACTAGCTAATAGTCCAAAATCTGTATGAGACATAAAGATCTCTATTTTTAAATATGAGGACTAGGGTAATCTGGACATTGTAGCCAGTCTGAAGTTCTTCACCTTACATGTAGTTTAGGTTTCTAGAGGCTGTTCATAATTCTGTTTCTTCATTAGGACCAAACTGATAGGAATTCTCTTTTATTCATTGTTTAAGATCAGCATGACCTGAATACCAAAAATATTATAGGGAAAGAAATTACATTAAATTTCATTTAAGAATATACATATAAAAAATCCCAACAAAATAGTGACAAATAAAATTTAATTGTGCTTAAAGGAGATCATAATATAACCATGTCTACATTGGATATATTGTGAGTATGCTAGCATAGTTTCATATTAGAAAACCCATATATATGAAACTAGACACATTAACAAATTAAAACAGAATAATCTCAATAGAGTATTTGATAAAATTCAACACCTATTTTTTCTTAAAGTTTTTTATTTATTTTTATTAGTGAATTGTAGTTATACATAATATTATGCTTCATTTTGAGATAATGATATAAGCATGGAATATAATTTGTTCCAGTTCAGTTCCCCGTATTTCCCTACATCCTCCCGTGTTTCCCTTCCTCTACTCTACTGGTCCTCTATTTATTTATAGATTTTTTTCAATTAGTGCTTTATAGATATACATAAAGGTGAAATTCCCTGCTGTATATTTATATTTGTATTTAGCATAATTTGGTTAATTTCATTCCACCATTCGTCTCTTTTTCTGTCCTTCCTCCCTCCCTATCAACCCTCTGCTTCTCTGATCTCCCTTCTATTTTCATAGGGATTCACCTACCAGCCACTTTTCCCCCCTTGGTTTGTCTAGATTCTATATATAAAAGAAAACATTCAACCCTTTTCTTTCTGTATGTGGCTTATTTCTCTTAACATGGTGTTTTCCAATTCTAGCCATTTACCAGCAAATGCCATAAGTCATTCTTCTTTATAGCTGAATAAATCATGCATATATACCATATTTTCTTTATTCTTTTTTTGATGGGCACTTGGGTTGATCTCATAACTTGACTGTTGTCAGTTGCACTGCTATAACATTGATAT
Source organism: Marmota marmota marmota (assembly GCF_001458135.2). Lineage (NCBI taxonomy): Eukaryota > Metazoa > Chordata > Mammalia > Rodentia > Sciuridae > Marmota > Marmota marmota. The sequence continues at coordinate 1,911,871 of NW_026000153.1, forward strand.
GACTATATCACTCTAGTATGCTGATTTTAGTTCTTTTGGCTAAATGCCAAGGAGTGGCAAAGCTGAGTCATATGGTGGTTACATTCCTATTTTTTTTTTTGAGGAATATCTTTACTGCTTTCCAGAGTGTTGTACTAATTTTCAGTCCCACCAATAATGTATAAGTGTTCCTTTTCCCCCAGCATCCTCGCCAACATTTGTTGTTGCTTGTATTCTTGATAGTTTTCAATTTGACTGGAGTGATATAAAATCTCGATGTACTTTTGATTGGAATGTTGCTAGGAATGTTGAACATTTTTTCATATATTTTTTAGTCATTTGTATTTCTTCTTTTGAGAAGTGTCTGTTTAGTTCTTTTGTTCATTTATCTATTGGGTTGGTATTTTGGAGTTAAATTTTTTGAGTTCTTTAAGTATTATGGATATTAATTCCTGTCAAAGGAGCAGCTGGCAAAAATCTTTCATTCTGCAGGCTCTCTCTTCACACTCTTAATTGTTTCCTTTGCTGTGCAGAAGCTTTTTAATTTGATTCCATCCCATTTATAGATGCTTGGTTTTATTTCTTATACTTTAGTAGTCTTGTTAGGGAAGTCAGTGCCTGCACCTATATGATGGAGTATTATGCCTGTATATTTTCTTTTCTTTTTTCTAGCAGTTGCAAAATTTCTAGGTCTTGATCCACATTGAGTCCACTTTGGTGCAGGTTGAGAAAGAAGGATTTGTTTTCAATCATATACATATGGATATTCAATTTTCCTAGCACTGTTTGTTAGAAAGGCTATATTTTTCCCAGCATACATTTTTGGCAACTTGTCAAATACTATAGACTGTGTCTGCGTGGATTTGTCTCATGTTTTCTATTTGATTCCAATAGTCTTCGTGTCAAATGTTTTTGTGCCAATACCATACGGGTTTGTTGCTGTAGCTCTGTAATATAATTTGAGATCTGGTATTGTGATGCCTCCAGCATCACTCTTCTTGTTCAGGATTGCTTTTGCTATTCTGGATCTTCAAAATGAATTTTAGGACTAATTTTTCTAGTTTTGTGAAAAATGTCATTGGTATTTTTTTAAGTTGTAGATGGACACAATGTCTTTATTTTTATTTATTTATTTTTATGTGGTGCTGAGGATTGAACCCAGGATCTCACACCTGCAAGGCAAGCACTCTACCACTGAGCTACAACCCCAACCCCAGTATTTTGATGAGGATTGCATTGAATCCATATATTGCTTTTGGTTGTGTGACCATTTTGACAATATTAATTCTGCCTATTCAAGAACATCCTGCTTCTAAGATCTTTGATTTCTTTCATCGGTGTTCTATAGTTTTCATTGTAGAGATCTTTCACCTCATTGGTTGGATTTATTATCAAGTTTTGTTTTGTTTTGTTTGAGGTTATTGTGAATGTCATAGTTTTCCTGATTTCTTTCTTAGCAGATTCATTATTGGATTATAGGAAAGTGATTGATTTGTGTATGTTGATCTTATATCCTGCTACTTTGCTGAATTTGTTTATCAGCTCTGGAAATCTTTGGTGAAGTTTTTTTGGGTCTTCCAAATATAGAATCATGTCATCAGCAAACAGGTAATTTGTATTCCTTTAATTGCCTTCTTTTGTCTGATAGTTCTAACTAACTAGAGTTTAAAGAACTATATTGAGCAGATGAGAGTGGTTTTTAGAGGAAATGCTTTCAGTTTTTCTTCATTCATTATGATGTTGGTTTGGGGTTTGTCATATCTAGCCTTTATAATGTTGAGGTTAAGTTCCTCCTATCTCTAGTTTCTCCAGTGTTTTTAACATGAATGGGTGCTGGATTTTGTTGAATGCTTTTTCTGCATCTGTTGAGATGATTATGTGATCATTATTCTCCTTAACTCTAGTTATGTGATAAGTCACATTTATTGATTTGCGTATGTTGAACCAACTTTGCATCCCTGAAATGAAAAGTTTGTGATCATGGTGTACAGTCTTCTTAATGTGTTTTTTGATATGGTTTACTAGAATTTTATTAAGTATTTTTGTATCTATGTTCATCAAGTATGTTATTCTGAAATTTTCTTTCCTTGATGTGTCTTTGGTTTTGGTATCAGGGTGATACTGGCTTTATAGAATGTATTTGGAAATGTTCACTCCTTTTCAATTTCATGGAGTAATCTGAGACAGACTGGTGTTAGTTCTTCTTTAAAGGTCTGGTAGAACTCAGCTAAGAAGCTATCTGGTCCTGGGCTTTTCTTTGTTGGGAAGCTTTTAATTGCTGTTTAAGTTTCGTTGCTTGATGTTAGTTTGTTTACGTTTTCTGTACCTTTGTGGTTCAATTTGGGTAGATCATACATGTCTAGAAATATGTTAGTATCTTCTAGGTTTCCCTGTTTATTGGTGTATAAATTTTCAAAATAGTTTCTAATGATTCTCTGGATTTCATAACTATCTGGCAATATCTCCTTTTTCATCTCTAATTTTGCTTATTTGGGGCTTTTTTCTTTGGGTTAGTTGAGCTAAGGTTTTGTTCTTCTTTTTCTAGGACCTTAAAGTGTAATATTAGATTATTTACTTAGGATATTCCTTTTTTTTTTTTTTAATGTAAGAGCACAGTGCTGTAAACTTTCCTCTTAGAACTGCCCTCATACTGTCTGAGGGATTTTTTTAAAAATATTTTTTAGTTGTTGATGAATCTTTATTTTATTTATGTGTATGTGGTACTGAGAATCAAACCCAGTCCCTCACGCATGCTAGGCAAGCATACCACCACTGAGCCACAACCCCAGCCCCTATCTGAGGGATTTTGATGTATTATTTGTCTATTCTCGTTTGTATCTAAGATTTTAAAAAATTTATCCCTTGATTGCTTCTGAGATCTATTCATCATTAAAATGGTTTCTGTTTTTTATCTTGTTGATTTCTAATTTCATTTCTTTATGAACTGACATGATACAAGGAATTTTCTTTTTTTGTATTTGCTAACATTCTTTGTGCCTTAAAATATGATATATTGTAGAGAAAGTTCCATGTGCCACTGAGAAGAAACTGAATGTATTTGTTGATGATTTAAATATTCTATAGTTGTCTGTTAGCTCCATTTAATTAAGAGTATTTTTTAGTTCAGAAAAGTTTTTACATAGTTTGGATGACCTACCTAATGGTGAAAGAGGTGTGTTGAAATCATTCAGTATTATTTTTTTTAATGAGTTTTTTTATTTTTTAGTTTCAGGTGGACACAATATCTTTTATTTTCTTATTTTTATGTGGTGCTGAGAATCGAACCCAGTGCCTCACTCATGCTAGGTGGGCACGCTACCACTTGAGTCACATCCCCAGCCCACTCAATATTATTTTATTGTGATCTATTTGTTTCATTTTTTGAGGGGAGGGAGTGTGGTACCAGGGATTGAACTCAGTGGTACTCAACCACTGAGCCACATCCCCAGCCCAATTTTGTATTTTATTAGACACAGGGTCTCACTGAGTTGCTTAGTGTCTCAGAGTTGCTGAGGCTGGCTTTGAACTTGGGATCCTCCTGTCTCAGCCTCCTGAGCCACTGGGATTATAGGTGTGTGCCACTGTGCCCAGCTTGATTCATTATTTTTAAATATTAGTAAATTTAAAACAAGAGGAAACCTCCTTTTATTTTAAAAAAAGAAAAACTGGAACAAATATTCTTATGAATAGTTGAATATTAGAAGCTTTCTTTTAAAGAGAGAAACTGGACTCTCTGTTGGTCTGCCTGAGATCTCTTTATGTGCCAACTCCAACTTCCCATGGAGCCCCATTTCCAGCATAATAAATGAGCCCATCATAAACCAAGAGAAACTTGTTAATATGAAACACAACTGTGTATTGGTAGAAAGGAACTGCCCTCAAATGATAAAACCATCAATATCTGTTATAACAGATGATAGCTTCAGTTTTCCTTAAATTAGGAATGAACAGTATATGTTTGCAAACTAGGGAATTGATCCATTTAATAAGCTCAGCATTGAGATATAGCTGGCAACAAACACTTTGACCAATTCCAGCCATTTGAGACAAAGCAGCTGACAGAAATGTCACCCAGGATCCTAAATCAGCTTGGCACTGACAAGCTTACGGACCCTGGCAGAAACTGGATGGAAAAGCACAACTTGCTACAGAGAAGAAGGGTGATCTTGTTCAGAATTTTGATGAGGATTTCAACAATGAAGCAAACTGAATTGATGTAACTTCTTAAAGAAATAATAATGAAATGTTAAGGATTTTTGACTGCTTTTAAAGTTTTCATTTGGGATATAACAACATATAGATCTGTAATATTTTAAATTCCAAGGCTCTTGGACATTTTTACTTTTTAATTATTCCTTATACTCAATTATTTGTTTGCTGTTAATTAAGTCAAAGAACTGAGAAACTGAAGTATAAAACAAAGGTGAATAAAGTCTTTGCCCAGTTTTGAAAAAAATGGAAGTAAAGAAGGGTGTTTATTAGCACCACTTTCAGTTAATATTTTCCTGAAAATTTCACAAGCATAGTATGGCAAAAATAAATTGTAAAAACAAAAGATTTTAGAAGTATGACAAAAAATTGATTTTTTGCATGAAAACCTCCCCCAAAATTATACATTTAGAAGTAATAGTTTAATAATTTATCAAAGTAATAGAAAAATAAATTAATATGCAACAATCACTTGATTATGTCATAGCAGACATCTAAAAACATAACTAGATCATTTACAATAGAGGCACAGAATGTCACATTTGTGTTAAGAATAAATCTAACGAAAAAAGTCAAGACCTCTACACCAAAAAAAAAAAAAAATGTGAAGAGTTCTTATAGAGAGATCATGATATTCATGGATAGGAAGACAATATTGTGAAAATGTCAGTTTTCCTCAAATTGACTTATAGATTAAATGAAATTTCAATCAGAATTCCAGCAAGATTTTTCATGGCCTTTGAGAAGATAAATAGCTAAGACATTTTTGAGGCCAAAAAGGGAGGGGGCAGGAATAGGGGCTTATTGTATAGAAATTAAGATATTGTATTGGCATAGGAATAAATAGTATGATCAGTGGAATAGAGAGCTCGGAAAAAGACCTGTGTGTGTCCCCCCCACCCCTTTGGAATATGACAAAGACATCATTCAGTAAGAAAAGAAGAAAGCACTCAAGGAATGGAGGGAAATTGGTTTATTCATAGGGATAATATTTGAAATTGTCTTCCCATTTCATTCTCTATATTTAAATCAAGTAAAATACACTTGGTCAGTAAATATTTGCAGTTATATTAGAAATCACAGTGTGAAATTCCATCTTATACTGTTCAATGGGCAAAATCAGTTGAAAGTTCGTGTGTAACAAGATGCAGTAATTTCCTAGAGTAGTTCTTAATATGTACGACTGGAAACAGGTTAACAAGCATGTAAATCCAAAATCATTACATGCATATAGTATAGTATTTTTAATTCAAAATAACTAAAAGCATACTTTCAAACAATATATATAGATGCAATTAAATCTATATACAAAAGGTAAAGAAAGGAGTTTGTGAATAAAGGTCCAGGGCAAGAGTCACCTTGGTTGGGGAAGCCAGGATGATGGAAGAGACAGAATGGAATAAGGACAGGAGGACCACACAGGCTTAGACTGTGTTTTGGTTGGCAAATCCATGTTGTTGTTCATTATATTATTAACCCTCATATGGGCCAATGACTCAAATGTGACAGAAATTTGAGAATTTTGATTAGCATAATTTTGAATAGCCTAAGCTAATATTTTTTTAATAAAATTTTACTACAACAACTGAAACTTAAATTTGTGGCCCCCAGATGGATTTGCCCCTCAAATCTTTTTTAAGCTATATTTATATATAGTCTCCTTGCTTGTCTCAAAATGTGTGTGTGTGTGTGTGTGTGTGTGTGTGTGTGTTTAACCAAGTAGTCCACATGCATATACTGAGAAAATCTTCAGAAAAGAACATCCTGATTTGCAGAGATTTTCTTCCAGTATCTGGCTTGACTTTTCATTCTCTTAACAGTGTCAATCATTCAAAGAGTAGAAGTTCTTAATTTGGGTAAAGTTCAACTTATCACATTTTCTTTTGTAAGTCATGCTTTTGTTGTTTTGTAAGAAATCATTATATAACCCAAGGTCAAAGATTTTTTTCCTTTATTCAAGAAGTTTTATAGTTCTTTGCTTTAAATCTAGGTCTATAACTGACCTACTAGGAGTTTATTTTTATATATAGTGTGAGGAAAAGATCAAAGTTGGTATTTTTTCTTTTACTTTTTACGTATAAATATTCATTTTTTTCTAGTTCTGTTTGTTGAAAGGAAAAACTTTCTTTCAAGCTCAGAAAATTTTTTTCTAGTTTCTTCAGATATTTTTTGACCCTTCTATTTCTCCTTTTTCTTTCCATTTACATAGCAGGCTCCTTGAAGTTCTCTCATAATTCACTAATGTGCTATTCATCGGGTCTTTTTTCCTCCATATTTTCCATATTGGATAGTTTCTATTGCTGTATCTTTGGTTTACTATTTTTTTTTCTTCTGCATTTGCTATTAATCACAACTGATTTTTTTTAATCATAGAAAAATTAGTTTTTATTTCTTTAGGTTCAAATTGTATGTGTGTGTTTGTGTGTGTGTGTGTGTGTGTGTGTGTATCATGTGTACACTTAACATGCCCACTCTTGAACATCTGAACACAAAATGTAAAATTAAAATAATGATCATACTGGCCTCGTCTATTGGTTCTATTATTTTCATCTTTTCTGGGCTACTCTTAATTGGCTTTTCTCCTCCTTCTAGGTTATATTTTCCTGATCATTTTCAGTTGGCTATCAGGCATCATGAATTTTAGTTTGTTGGGTGGTGGATATTTTTGTATTAGGAATATTTTTAAGTTTTGTTCTTTGATTCAGTTACATGGAAGTACTCTGATCCTTTGAAATCTTGCTTCTTAAGCTTTGATAGATGCAACCAGAGCAGGGGACGTCTAGGGCATTGCCCTTCTGAGTACTCTACCTAGTGTCTCATGAATCATGAGATTCTTTTTTCCCCACCAACCTGGTGAGAATGGACACTATTCTTGACCTTATATGACCTCCTGATATTTGACATTTTCAAGTGCCCCATCAGTAAGGAAGGAGCAGCTGGGTACTTTCCTTATATGCATGCACTAAACAGGGGACAGCTAAAAACTGGAGGGAGTCCCTGTGATTCTTAAGTCCTCCCTCTCTGTAGCTTTCCTCACTGATACTCTTTTCAGTACTCTGTTGCCTTCTCAATCTTCCTGATCTCCCAGCTCATCTCCTCAACTTGGAGATCACCAGACTCCAGCAGTAGTCTTCTCGCCTGAGTTGCATCTGGGGACCTTTCCCTGTGCAATTAACTGGGGCAGATGTGCAGTTCATGATTTTGTTTGATGACATCTTGTAGAGATCACTGTCTTTCTTGCCTGATCTCTGATGTCTTGAGAAACATTGTTTCATATATTCTATCCAGTTTGCTAGATGTTTCAGAAAATTTAAATTTTTGATTAAGTGAATCTTTCTCATGGTTCAGAAATCAAAAAAATCTAAGTAGGTAATCAGTTGTCTCCCTGTGAATCCTTTCTGCTATCAGTCTAATACCTATCATCCCGATAAGAAACTGTGCTGTTAGTTTTATCTTTCTGTAGTTTCTTTATTCATATGCAAGTAAATAAAAATTATATACTCTTACTCCCCTTCCACTTCCTTTTTCATGAAAGGTTTTCATGATATGCATGCTATTTTGAATCTTCTCTCTCTTTTATTTTCACTTAAGCATGCATCTTAGATCTTTCCTCTTCATACCTAAACTGCCTCCCCTCACCACCCTCTTTCACTCACAAATGCTTTTTTTTTTTTTAACTGCTACAATAGTGTTATGTAACATAGGCTTATCATCAGTTGTTTAACCAATTCCCTATTGTTAAATAGTTAGGTTGCTTCTAATCTTTTGCTGTTTGGAATAACTTAGTAGTAGTCTTGTACATAAATCATTTTGCATGTATCTGATTAATAGAACTATTGAATCCATTCTCAGAAGTAGATTACTAGGTCAGAAGGTTTATGCATTTGTAATTTTCATAGTTTTTCCCAAATTGTCCTCCCAAGGGGTTGAACCATCTTCCACAAGTCTATTAGGGATATGGACTAATAGGTGTTTTTCCTATCTATAGAATATATCAAACATTTGGATTTATACTAGTAAAATAGGAATAAAATGTTGCAGTTTCAATTTGTTTTCTGAAGTTGATCATCTGTGTTTAAAAGTGAAAGGAAAGTAATTTTACTCTTATAATTTTTGTTCATTCAGTTCTTATTTGTAAAAAAATAAGAATGTGAAATTGAAATGCTTTAGTTGATGGTGTTTAGTAACTTATTTATAAAGAACAGTTAGGGGCCGGGGTTGTGGCTCAGTCAGTGGGCAGAGCGCTTGCCTAGCATGCATGAGGCACTGAGTTTGATCCCCGGCACCACATAAAAATAGGAAAATAAAATAAAGGTATCGTGTCCAACTACAACTAAAAAATAAATAAATATTTTTTTAAAAAGAACAGTTAACATTCATACATAGCCTACTAGTGAAACACTTCAAGATTCAATTAATAAATAATTACATTAAATATAGTAAATTCTCCAGTGATTTTAAAGTTATTATAGAATATCTATATCAAAGCTGGATTAATTGATTTTTCAGGCAGATTTTACCTAAGTAAAACTAGGTTTAATCTGAATTTGAGCATAAGGGAATGATCCAAAATTAGTTGGATAGATGAAAACATAATTGTTCCTTCTAGAAATTTTTATATTTGAGAAATGTAATTTGTTTTCCACAAATAATTGTATTTCCAGAATAATTTTAAGGAAAGTAGGGGAATGCATATTTGAAATTTGGATTAAATTTGTAACTTTATGGTTACAAAATATGTTCCCACACATAAGAAGGACAAACATGGTTAGATAATAGGACATGGTTCTTCATCAAGCTCCCCTTTTATTAGAAATGAGGAACATGCAGGTATTTTATAACTATGTATACCATTTCCTTTTCTCTGCCTCATCTTAAGTACCTCTAATTTCTTGCTTCTATCATTTATAATTTGTGGGCAATTAATTAGAGAGGTAGTTTCTTTACCAAGTGAAACAATAAAATGGCCCAGAAGTTATTTATACTTTATTGATTTATTATAAATTAAAAGCTGGCTTTATTTATGCAATTAAAAATATATTTTTAGAGTTACATCAACATGGAGAGGCATCCAGCACACATGCGTCAGGTATGAAGTCATTCCAGAGCATTCTCTGGTATTCCCTTTTTCTTCCTTATCAGTCAACTAAATTTACCTTGATTAAACTTACTTGTTTGGTTTTTTCCCCCACTTTCAAAACATAGAGCTGCATGCCATTGTCAAGTTATCCAGCTGACACATTTTAGCAATCTTAATATGTTTGTATGCTTGCTTTTTAGATACTTGTAAAATTGTATATCAGGCCAAAAAAAAATTGGCTAACTGATTTTTTAGCATTAGTTTTTAGCTTTTTCAAGTTGTTGAAAATGTTCTCAATGCTTTCTATCAAAATCATCTAATTTTAAATAACTAAATTTTGTCATATGTCCCCAAACTTAGTTATTTTAAAATTATTTTAGTATGCATCTATCATATTAATTTTTACCACACTAATAATATATGCACTTGTACTATTTGAATCTCTTATTTGGTTTTAGTTATGGAAGTATAATAAACAAAATAGAGAAATAATATTGTTATTTTGACTAATTGTGTGCTTTCCTGCTTACTAAAGTATACCTGCTGATTAATACTGAGGCTATTCTTTAGAAGATAAAATTTGAATTTCTGTAAATATGTGTGAAAAAAGTCTGTTTTTAAAAAGCAGTTGTCTGAACTTTCAAATGTTGAAAATGCTTAAATTAATTAGAATTCAAATTAAAGTGAACAAGCAAAATATCCCAGATAACTGACATACTTTTGTTAATAAAGCAAATTTAAAAGAAACATGTATATGTAAATGAATTTAAATTGGAAAATAGTTAAAAGGCTTTTTCAGTATTTGTCTTACAATTAATTTAGTGTTGATCATTTAAATATAAGTGATCATATAAATCAGAGCAAGTTAATTTTTGAAAACTATTTTTCATATTAGTTTTGGCCAGTGTAAATGTGTTTGATTAAAAAAAATTACTAGGGATGAAAGTAGATTTTTTAAAATTTTCTTTAAGATTACCAAATGTATTTCAGGTCTAACTTCACCACGAACTTTTATATTTTAATTTTTGTGTCAGGATCCCTTTACAAAGTCAGTCCTAATATATCTGAAATATGCCTTCAATCAACTGCATACTTTATTTCAGGATATTAATTGAAAAGTAACATTAAAAATTATGCAGCATTGGTTGAAAAATCAAATAAAAAGATTGGGGGAATGTAGGAAAATGTGGAATGGAATAATTGTCAAACTTTGCTGATTTAAGATTAATTAAAATACAATTTTAATATAGTACTAATGTTTACTGTTTTTTTCTGATGCCAAATTATGTTAATATCTAATAACTTGATTTTTACTTGTGAGAGACAAATTCCTTATTTGAAGTACATGTCACTTACAATTAAATCTCAGAGCTTTGAAAGGGAATTCAAAAATCCAGTGGCAAATAACTCATTTATGGTATTTTTCATTGTTATGTGTGTTTTAGGTATTTGTAAAGTGTCATTTTGATTATAACCCATACAATGATAACCTGATACCCTGCAAAGAAGCAGGATTGAAGTTTTCCAAAGGAGAAATTCTTCAGATTGTAAATAGAGAAGATCCAAACTGGTGGCAGGTTAGTATGCTTCTCAAATGTTCTTCAACTGCTTTTCTATTTTTAGTCTTAGATCTGGCCATTATCTGAATATTCAGGAGGAAGGTATTACCATTCCTTCCCTTATTTTTCCCACATGAACAGCTTCTGCCTCCTGGCTACTAATTTTGTGGAAAAAAAGAGCAAATTGCAAGAGAATTTGTGAGTAGCTATTAATCAATTCAGAATTCACCCACCTATGGTACAGTTCCATTGGTTTAGGGATTCGAGTAATTGGTTCTTTCACATGGGTGATTGCATTAAACTATGCTATGAGCAGGAAGAACTCACTTGGGGTCAACCCTTTTGTATAGTCTTGTCTTCTCCCTTTCTGTTTATGTTCATGGCAAGTAAAGCATAATTTCTTAAGGTCTTAAATCTATTTGTCACCTCTTCTCAGTTATTGAGAAATGAAGGTTTGCTATATTAGTTTTGTTTATGTCTTGGATTAAAATCTGTGAATAAAAAAAGAAATGTGTGTCATCACTATATTTTTCCCTTTCCCCATCTTCCATAAGATATATATGGTGATGTTATTTTTCCTTTCCTCTAATACTGCTTTCAGAAAGTTTTAGAAACAGTAATGAGTGTTTTTGTAATTGTATCAGCAAACAATTGCAGTCAAAATTGGAAAAACTGACAAATCAGAAAGTCTGGAAGCTTTTTAACTGTCATGCCAAATGACTGTCTCATTAAAGAATATAGTATAAGAGGAAAGAACGTAGGACCAAATTAAAATTAACTGAAATACTGGTAACTTACGTTAACTCTAAAACCATTTACAAGATAAGAATAGTCTTACTAATGTGTCCTATATTTAAATTGAGATTTGATTATGTATAAGTGTACTGTGTGTTGAGAGAACCAAGAGATGGATAAAATTAAACAGAATCCATGATTTCTAGAGGTTTTCACTGAATGTCTTAAAATACTTATTTTTAAAATTTGCTTTCTTTTGGCTATGTCTTTTATTTTTCCATGTTTTTTTTTTCTATGAATGTCATCATTTAGCTTTCTCTTCTAATACAGTCACCATTTTCTCAATCTTTTCCTGCATTTTGATAGTCTATTACTTTAATTTCCAGGGTTGCTAAAAATGATTTCAGGTTTTCTTTGCCAGTTGTAAGGATAAAGACAGTAACTGTGAAATAAGCAATATAGCCAAATCTTAGACTATTACTTAAAAATATCTTTTATTTTTATTTCAAGTGTTTTGAAATTAGATGAAGTTTTACCTATTTTAAATTTACTACCTCTCAGAATATTCAAATTCCTGTATATTGTCTTCATTGACTTGGTCTCAGGAAATAACAGTATAGCAGGATTATGATTAATAGTACATGTCTTACTAAAGGGTGCTGGATGAAATGTTCTCTTAACACATCTTACTATAATTGCCTTTTAGGATTTTTAGGTTTTTGTTTCTTTTGATGCTAGGGATGAAACCCAGGGCTTTGTGCATGCTGAACATATGCTCTACCACTGAGCTATACCCATAGTCCCTCATTGTGTATTATAGAACAGTATTTCTTTCCCTTCTTTGACTAATTTAATATTATGAACAAAAAGTGTTAATAATTGTAGAAGCCTGTATATCTTTGTATTTTGGTCTTAAAATTTCATCACCAAATAACATATATAAAGAATTTTAGGTACCAATCAATTCCTCAATGCTAATTAACCCAGTACCATGGATTTAAATCTAAAGGTTATTTTTTTTAAGTGACATTATTTTTACTGACCACTGCTTATCCTACTTACTAGAATATGGTCTCAAATTTTGGTCACTGAGGTATACAATTCATTAATTTGATTCTAGGCTAGCCATGTGAAAGAGGGAGGAAGCGCTGGTCTCATTCCAAGCCAATTCCTGGAAGAGAAGAGAAAGGCATTTGTTAGAAGAGACTGGGACAATTCAGGTGATGAGCTCGAAACAATAAGTACAAACAGCCCTTTGTTCTCACCTTTCTTTGCCTCTTTTGTCTAAATAAGCAATGGCTTTATTTAAGTATATCTAGAATTAATTCCTCCCATCTGCTTTATTTTCTCTCAAAATTAATCTTTTTGATCCCTTTCTGCCACCTACTGGTAGAGTATCAAAATTCAGTGGCTTAACTCACCCTTGCCCCCTTGAGCTTCCTAGGATGGGACATTAAGAAGATGATTGTCCCACTCTCATAAAATATCACAGTGCAGTTTTATCATATTCTGACATATTGTTTGCATTATATTGATCTTGTCATCCTTCCAGGACCTTTTTGTGGAACTATAAGTAGCAAAAAAAAGAAAAAAATGATGTATCTCACAACCAGAAATGCAGGTAGGTTTTAAATGCTTTTCTTTTTAAGTCTAAAATAACTTATATCATTAATTACAGAATAAGCTCTGAATATGTACTTTAAAGTGAATGTAATTTAGACTACTACCCACTTGCAAGGGTCTGGCTTGTGAACACATGGTACAATATAACAAAGGTTTTTTAAGCCCTTACTGTATATACTAACTGATTTTTGTGAGTATAGTTTAAAAACCAAATGAATTGGTTAGCATATATGCAGGTATTAACCAATGGCAATGTTACAATTATTGAAACCATTTATTCAGAGAATTTTTAAATTGTAATTTATGTGCTATTTCTAAAGGGCAGAATGCTTTTTGTGAAGATATTAAAAGAGTTATGATTAAGGACAACTATATTCTGCCATAACATTGTCCTTAAGACTTCTGGAAAAATAGCACTGGACCAAGCAAATCTTAGCTTAATTAGGTAGAATTCTTTCTTAAATCTTTTAGTCTCAAAGAAAGAAGTATCTTTAACAGGAAAGAAAATGATAACCATGTGAGGTGATAGATACATTAATTAGCTAGGGGCACATGATCATCATTAATGAATTAGGATCATTTATGTGTCTCTACATCCAAACATCAAATTGTAGAGTTTAAAATTACTGTCAGGTGTACCTCAACAAAGCATAAAGTTATTTTTTTATAAATAAGATCTCAGACCTGTATCAGGTACACCTTGCCTGTCTGAAAAAGAAAAAGAAGAAAGATAAATAATGGAAACTACATTATTTAGAGTACTTTCTTACCAGACATGGTGGTACAATCCTGTAATCCCTGCTACTCAAGGAGACTGAAGCAGAAGTATCACAAGTTCATCACGGCGCGGGCAATTAGCAAGACCTTGTCTCAATAAAAAACAGGGCCTGGGATGTAGTTCAGTGGTAGAGCACTTTCCTAACATATGAAAAGCACTGGGTTTGATCCTTAGCACCACAAAAATAAATAAATGACGTATTTTCTTAACTTCAGTCCTACCCCTATACTGGTAGTAAATTAAAGTGTATACAATCAAAGAAATACTATAGGAAGAAGTAAGCTTTTTCTGTCCTAGTACTGGTGAAATCTACTTTGGAGAAATTGTATAAGGAAAGGTTGTTGAGATAATAACTTAAGTGTTATTACCATAGATTGGGAATTTTAGCAATAATGGTTCTATCAATAATGACAGGTAATATAATCGTTCAAATTCACTTTGACCTTAGTATTCATTAAATATGTGCCCCTAAAGCGTTTTTGAAAAATAGAAAATTTGTCTTTTTCCTGTTGACTAAGATGATGATTGGGATATATTAACTGAAAATAGTTTAGATCTAACATTTTATTATATACATAAATTTGAGGATCTTAATATTTAAATACCAGCATGTTGTTTATATGCATTTGGTATAGTATTTATTAATTTACTTCATTGGAAGGACGTACTCTGCACTCCTGTCCTCCATACTCAATATACCCTTTTTAGTGTAAATTTTACTGATCTATAATTTGCTTACTTGCACTAAAGAGTTGTTTCTACTGACAAATTGATTATAAAGAAACTTTAATGGATAAATATTTGATAAATAAGTATGATAAAATTTTAAGAGCACATGCTTGGAAACAGATGTTTAAGTCAATATATAAAATAATTTATTGTACTTTACCAATTTTTTTTTTTAAATCTGTGCTAAACAGGTTAACAATCAAGACAACAAAACCATCATTGGAAAGTATAGTAAATGATTTCTCATGTATAGGAAAGATAAGTAAATATAATGTTTTTCCATTTCCTTTTACATTTAGAATTTGATCGTCATGAAATTCAGATATACGAGGAAGTAGCTAAAATGCCTCCCTTCCAGAGAAAAACGCTAGTATTAATAGGAGCTCAAGGTGTGGGCCGAAGAAGTTTGAAAAACAGGTTCATAGTACTGAATCCCACTAGGTTTGGAACTACAGTGCCATGTAAGTTTTCTGTGTTTTCTTTGCTATTTATTTGTAGAAGACAATATGAATACATGGATCTGGGGGGAATTATTAATTATTGTTACTTCCAAATAAATTTTGATTATGCCAGTGAAAATAAACTGGTAGATGATACTTAAAAGCTTAGCAGTTCTTAAAATCATACTGTAGCAATTGACTTGCTGCTTGGTGGCAATTGTCTCTCCAAACTGTTCTGTTCAGAAAAGTTAGAGTTAAATGCAAGTGTTTACCGATTGAAGCAAAATTACATTAATTCAGTATTATACAACTGATATCTATCTGAAAAATTATATTTTTCAGCCACTGCAGTGTAAAGAAAAGGGGGAAGAGTCTTCTGGATTCTCAGGCACACTCAGGGTGGCAATAGCTTTTTGAATTTATGTGGTCTGTCTTATAGCTCTCAGTCCTGCAAGTTCATGGACCTGATTTCTGATAGCATATCAAAAGCAATTCATCCTTCATAGCAGCCAGCATTCATTAATAACACAAAGATTAATATATAAAATAAAATAATACTGGTGAGAATAATAACCATTAGGTGACTCACTCGCTCACTTTGTGATCTTTGTAATTTTCCCTCTTTCTGCATTGTATATTGACTTGGAAAGGAAAATAATGAGGTTTGAAGTAAACTTGGTGAGACTTGAATTAGATCTTAGAGTTGGATGATATCACTGACATTGTTATTATGACTATACGTTTCTTTCTGTTTCAGAGATGCATGAACTATTGTTGTGGGAGCTTGTGAACTCTCTTCCCTGAAAAAGCAGGAGACAGGCCTGTGTTGCCTTTCTAACTGCTCTTTCTGTGCTAACTTTTTAACACAGTATTCTTTTTTTTTTTTTGTACTGGGAATTGAACCCAGCGGTGCTCAACCACTGAGCCATATCCCTAGCTCCCTGGCCTTTTTTTTTTTTTTTTTAAGTTGTAGATGGGTATAATACTTCTTTAAAATTATTTTTTTTAACAAATGACAGTGGAATATATTACAATTCTTGTTACATATATAGAGCACAATTTTCCATATCTCTGGTTAAATATAAAGTATATTTATGTGGTGCCAAGAATCAAACCCAGTGCCCCATGCATTCAAGATAAGCACTCTGCCACTGAGCCACAACCCCAGCCCTTAATACAGTATGCCTTCAGGTATATTAATGCCTTCAGGCCATTTTGAGTAGAATCTTAGTCTAAGATCACCACATATCTTTTAAATGAATTTTGGTTTCTCTGGTTTTATCCAGTATACTTTGAGATTTAATTCTCAGTGAATATTCTTATTGCTAAAATTTTTAGGAGGAAAAGGAGTAACCTTGTCATTGCCCTCATGTGCCACTGACAATCCCTTCAAGATAAAAGACTTTGGATTCCATTATAGGCTGTGTAAACCACAAAATAAAGACAAATCCTAGTTAAGTGGTTAACAAAATAAAATCTTCATTGTATCCAAAGTATTTTAAAACTGCAATTGTGGAATAAAGCTTATTCTTATCAAATTAATATGTGCATTATATATTAAACAAATAGTGCTTAAAGGCATACGATGGGAAAAAGAACCCCATATTCCCTTACCCTGCCCATTTCTGGCCTACTTAACACATACATTCACTTTCCATCATTATTTTTGTTATTATTGCTAATTCTTGTGGTAGTTTTCCAAATTTCTTAGTAATATCTTTATTCTGCTATTTCCTACTTATCCGGTTTAGACTTTATCTACTGACTCCCTGATTACCCTTCTGATATAAAGATAGCTCTATTTTCAGTTCAGTTTTACTTTGTTAAACAGTTTCTCTCCCTCCCACTATCCAGCAATTGCTTGAATTCTTTTTTTTTCTACTCTTTTCCCCAGTTTATGTGCATGTATATTATGAGTTGTTGTTGTTTGAATGAAACTTATCCAATAATTTTTTTTTTCCTTAAGACCTGACTCTGTCTGCACTGAGGACTGTGTGTTCTCTATTCCAGCTGCCCCACTGTTCACAAGTGGGTATTTCCCTATGTTGTTGTCCTAAGTTGAAGCTACTGCTCATGGATGCCTTTCTTTTTCTTACTTGGTTTTGCTTGACCTTATTTTGCTGGGCCATATCCTCTTGTAACTTCACAAGAAATGTTGTTTAAATTGTAATTTCTTCATCTTTGTATTTTAAGATATGTTTTCTGTCCTCTATTTGATTATTTAGCTGAAAGTTCTGGATTTTAAAAATCAAAAGATGTTACTCTTGAATCCAGTTCTATTGAAAAGTTCAATACCATTCTAATTCTTATTCTTCCCATACATTACCTGGTTTTTCTTTCACTGATATTTGTATTTGTTTTAATTTATTGTTTCTTAAAGAATTCAAAAATTTAGTGATGGTGTGCCTGGGTGTACATCTTCAGTCTCTCCCTTTTTGAATCTATTGTTCATCCTTTTACCTTTTTATTCTTTTAAAGATTACTGTGATTACTTTTTCTTTTGTCAGTTGATTATCATAGTTGTATTTTTCATCTTATGATTATTTTTTTTTTAGGGAGTAGTCCTGCCCCAACCCAGTACTATTTTTTTTCTTCATTCCTTTTCCCCCCCTTCTATCTCTTCTGTATCTTTAAGAATACCAAATAGATTAATTATTTTAAGATACTTTTATGGGCTAAATTAACTCTGTTTCCTCTGGGTTACTACTTCTGTTTATGGTATATCTGTGTTTTTCCTTTTATGTTAAAAGACTTTTTTTCCTTCATGTACTGATCCTTGTTTGTAAGTCCAGACTTCAAAGTGAAGTGTGAAAAGTGACTGGAAGCTCTGTGTACAGAGCAAGTCTTGACAACTGGCCAAGCGTTATTTTAGGGGATAGGCAAGGAGTCAGCTCTTTTATTGGAGAAGCCCATAATGTTGGTACAAGATATTTTTTCTTTGGAGTATTGAATTTCCCTAGAGAAGAATCTGCATATTATCTATCTGTGAGAATAATCTCTAACTGATAAAGTTGGGGAGGGGGTTAGATATAGATCAACTCACTGCATATGCTTTAATAAACCCCCTCAATTTTTAGTTTCTTGCCTTTAAGTTCCAAGTCTCTTCAAGTTCTTTTGTTCCATTCTTATCCTTAATTCCCTTTCTTATCCTTAACTCCCTTTCCAGCACCATAGTTTGTGCCCTTGCAAAATCAGTTAACTGAGGTTAGTTTGAATGTGGTTTGATTTATGGTGTTCTGAGATTTACTTTTTTGCTTGTATTGGTTTCATTTTAGTTTCAAGGTTTACTTCCTTTAAAATTTTTTTTATCTTTTTAAGATTGTAAAAATCTTGCCTGTTGCAGTTCTTTGCCTTGCATGTCCAAGCATTGTCTCTTCAACATGGCCTATCTACAGAGTCTTTGGAGAGTGCCATATTATGCATTTTCCTTGCAAAGGTATTATAGTCTTCAACTGTCCCTTGCAGTGTTGCCCCAAGTTTGTATGCCGTGCCTCCCGCAGTCAGCCCTTGATTGTTTCCAGGACACCCTTTTCCCTCCCTACCTCCCAATTCCAGGCACATACCAAAATCCACTCATGCTCAAGTCCCTTATCTAAAAGGGCATAGTATTTGCATATAACCTATTATATCCTTCTGAATACTTGAAATTCTCTTATAACTTAGATACAATGAAAATGCTACATAAATAGTTGTCATATTATTATTGTTTAAGGACTAATGACAAGAAAAAAGAAAGTCTGTACATGATCAATACAGATGGAGTTCGGTGTGGGGTTTTTTGTTTGTTTGTTTCCCCACCCAGGGCTGGTTGAATCTGCAGGTATAAAACTGGTGGGTACAGAGGGTTGGCTATATTATTTTTTCTTTTCCTTACCCTTTCTGTGCAGAGTACCTTCAGAACAGTTCAAGCATGATATCTTTTGGATGTGTATACACAGACAT
The DNA here is from genome assembly GCF_001458135.2 of Marmota marmota marmota. Classification (NCBI taxonomy): domain Eukaryota; kingdom Metazoa; phylum Chordata; class Mammalia; order Rodentia; family Sciuridae; genus Marmota; species Marmota marmota. Next base: position 1,930,945 of record NW_026000153.1, read on the forward strand.
TAGCCTAGAGGAAAATCATTCTTACTTTTCGAGACAGTGGGAGTATAGGACTCCCACTACTACAACATGTCATCAAAGGCTTTTAGAATTCTCCTGGGAGGATAATTTTGCTATGGGAAGAAGAAAAGAAACAACAACACATTCCCCTCTAACTGGAATGGCTACATTAAACACCTCAAGCTTGTAATTCATGCCTTTTTGCTCTTGTCAGTTCCTGTATCTCCCAGACTTTTGAATTCAAGCTATGACTTCCCAAAGGCCTTCACTAACCATGCAACTTAAAGTAGTATCTCTCATACCTGGTGGTTGTATAATAATACTTACATTCTTGTCATTTTATTACCTGTCTCCATGTTAAAAAATATTTCCCATGAGAACAGAGTCTTTTGGACTTCTTTTTACCTGGTATAAAGATCAAGATCTGGTACATAGTATATACCCAATAAATATTTCATGCATGAATAAATGAACGTTATGTAAACTTTTTCTCAGGAGTCACTAAAACATCTATGTGAAGATTAATTCTACAACTCAGCAATATAACCCAATTCAGAAATGGGCAGAGGAATTCAATAGACTTTTTTGCAAAAGATATTAAAATGAATAGTGAACATATGAAAAGATGTTCAATGCCATTAATCATTAGGGACATGCAAATCGAAACCACAATGATGTACCACTTCATACCCATATATTTAATAATAGCCAGTGTTGATGAAGATAGAGAGATAAAGGAAACCTTGTGCATTACTGGTAGATATGTAAAAATCATATACCCATGTGGAAAACAATATAGCAATTCCTTTAAAAAGTAAGCATATAATTACCGTATGATTCAGCTACTCCCAAAGAACTGAAATATGAATCTGCAATATATATTTGTATGCTAGTGTTCATAGCAGTAGTATGTACAATAGTTAAACAAAAAAATCCAAATATCCTTTTATGGATAAGTGAATAAACAAAATGTCATGTAAATATACAATAGAATATTCTTCAGCTTGAATGATAAAGGATTAAAATTCTGATACTTGGTAATATATGAATTAACCTTGAAAATGTGCTGAGTGAAGTAAGCCAGGTACAAAAGGATAGATACTGTATGATTCCAGTTATAATTGAAGTACCTAGAATATGTCAAATAGAGACAGAAAGGGAAGTAGTGATTATTAGCTGCCCAGGGAGGTTATCACAGAGATTTTATTAGCTCTGGAGATGAATAGTGATGGTGGTTACACAACAAGATAGATGTGCTAATATCAACCACTGAATTGTGCACCTAAAGTGTTAAACTATGGCTATTTTTGTATATTTTACACCATAAGGAATCTAAATAATTTTTTGTTGTAATAGTGTTTTAATATTCCAGCATCTAATTGCTACTTTTTTTAAACCATTCTATTTCATATGGATTTGGTAGGGGGTGGAGGCATTTTTGTTACAAATAAGGTAATGATAAAGTATAAACATGTAAATCTCAAATGTAAAATTCACAGATCAAGGAAAAAAAAATATATATATATATATATAAATGTTTCATCTTGATTTCCTAGTGCCAAATTAATTTCCGAGAAAGATGTACTATTACCTTTGGATAATCCTTTGAGTTAAGATTCAAATCTAAATTTTTATACAGAAAGTTTATGTATATCCATACATATGTCAGTTCACTTTTTTACATAATGTAGGTTTGTTTTACTCTTCTTTAAATCATTCATCTTGCTTTTCTAAAGCTTCAGAATAAACACTGAAAAGAAACACTGAGGGACTCCCAGCTCCAGGGCCCCTTCTCTTTGGAGAAGTCTATTACCATCACTTTTGCATTAAATCTGTTGTTTCTTTTAAAAAAATGAAAAGAAAAGAAAGAATGAAAACTGTGACAATATGATGTTTTGATACATGCATACATTGTGGGATGATCACATCAGGGTAATTAACATATCCAGCAAATATTTATAATTTCCTTGTGGTCAGACTTTTTTTTCTTTCTTTCTTTCTTTTTTTTTTTTTCATTGCTGGGGATCAAGCACCCTACCACTGAGCTACAGCCCCAGTCCTGTTCAAAGTATTTAAAATCTTTTTTGTAGCTATTTTGAAATAAACAGTACATTATTAAGTGTGGTCATCTTTCTGTGCAGTGGAACACTAGAACTTGTTTCTCCTAACTATAACTTTATACCTGTTAATCAAATGTTACCTTTGTCCCTACCCCAGCCTCTGGTAACCACTACTCTCTTCTCTACTTTTGTGAGTTAGACAGTTTTAGCTTCCAAATATGTCAGCTTATACAGTATTTTTCTCTCCATGGCTGGCTTATTTCACTTACCATAACATCCTCTGGGTTCATCTGTATTATTATAACTGACAGAATTTCCTGGGGTTTTTTTTTCAGGCCAAATAATATTCCATTGTATTTTTGTACTATATTTTTTACCCAGTTGTCCATTGATGCACATTTAAGTTATTTCTGAATCTTGGCTATTATGAATAAGGCTATAATGAACATAGGAGTGCCTGTATTTCTTTGACATACTAATTTCAATTGCTTCAGTAGTGAGATGGCTAGTTCTTGCCTGATTTTTGATATATAATATCCTTCTACACATTGGCAGGTGATATGGATGATATTTTATTAAAGTAGAAGAACATTGTTATTCCTGAGGAACAAACTACCTTATGAATCCTGCTCTTAACACTGACACCTTGAGTTTAGTTAACAAATTGTTTCTTTATTGTTTCCTTCCAAAATTTAGAATTTTACCTGCCACAGGAATTTACTTCTAAGAAATCACATTATTTAGTGGCTCATTACGTAGGCCTAACTAATCAGTTGTATTCAATTTTAATTTCTGTTTTAGAAATGGAAAAAGGGGTATTTAAAAATGTGGTACTATAGAATTCATTTGGATTTTTTGTTGTTGGTATTTTCAGTAAAGAATGGGTTATAGTTAAAAATCATTTGTAAACTAAATTACATATCTCCAAGAATTAAGATTCTCTCAACATGTTGGGAGGGGCCGTGAGTATATATGTGCCATATACATACTTATTTCAAGCAGCATATTTCCTTATATGGTTTCACTATAGGACTTCACACACACACACTTACTCAACTCACCAAAAACAAAACAGCACTTTTCTAAAATTATGTTTGCAGCTATTGAACTAAGTCTTAGTATGTATTTATTTGGTAAATTTAAAGTTACTTAGAAGTTTTGTTATATCGCCACCTTTGGCGAATAATTTCAGGAAGAGATCCATGATTTTTTTTTTAAAGATCTTTTTTGGTATGGACACAGTATCTTTATTTATTTTCATGTGGTGCTGAGGATCGAACCCAGTGCCTCACATGTGCAAGGCAAGTGCTCTGCCACTGAGCTACAACCCCAGCCCGAGATCCATGATTTTGAATATGAAAATCCATCATCGCATTACTTATAGCTAACTTTGGAATTTTGAAGATTCCAAAGTTAGTTATAAGTACTCTCAACAGTGGTCTGGAATGACCACTCTAGAGGTTGAGACTGAAAAAAACAGGAGATAAAAGGGAATCCTGTTGTACACAACAATCTCATTATGAATTAAACCCTTATTTTTGAGCTTGAGTTTGAAGTTTATTTTTTTCTTATGAAAGTTTTCTTGGTGTTTTATGCTTTGTCAACTTTCTATTTTGATTACTTTTGTATACTTAATGATTTGTTCAGTTATATATTTATAAGCTTTTATGGAAGTATTATTTTTATAATTGATCCTTCCAAGCTCAGATTAAGGTTAAGCTTGAAATAATACACATAGAAATTACTTTTCTTCCTCAAAGCTAGTGTTTAATGAAGTTGTCAGAGTACACCCTTTGCAACAGTTTGAAAGATGGTAATAGTCCATTCCTAGCACAGACCAAGTTTCAAAGGAGTTGTATGTCTCTGAAAATATCAGAGTTCTAAAATATTATACAAAAGGATCCTCTACTTCTGAATTTTGACTTGTGTTATTCACTCTCATTCATTGGGGAGGGCAAAGTAGAAGAGATTTAGAGATCACAATAATAATGAGGTGGCTGTTCCACCTCTGATGTTGAAATAAAACATTCAACAATTGGGAATATCAGTAAACATGGAACAAAGAGAAGTGGTTAGGCTTGAGGCAAGATAAAAAAAATAGGTAATTTGTGGATAGAACTATACTTCAGAAAATTGATATGATCAACTAAGACTAGATGAACTTTGCTTGCCTTTTGGACACTCAATTTTATGTTCAAGTGGAAAGGATGATTCTAACAGATTCTTTAAAGGAAAAGGGAGAGCTGTCATCTGGAAAAGATGTTCACTTGCAACAAGCTTCACACTTTTAAGACTCAGCAGTAATTAAAAACTTGATTCAGGGCTCGCCTCTAGGCAAATATATTTTGAAATTTTAAATTGACTTTTTTTTTTTTTTAAATATTTATTTTTCGGTGGACACAACATCTCTGTTTGTATGTGGTGCTGAGGATCGAACCCGGGCCGCACGCATGCCAGGCGAGCGCGCTACCACTTGAGCCACATCCCCAGCCCCTTAAATTGACTTTTAAAAGGACAGTTTTGATACGAATTTTATGTTGGTACTACCTCTTAAAACATTCCTTTTACTCGGGAGTCAGCAAAAATTTTCTGTGCAAGGGTCATGTGGTAAAACCTTAGGCTTTCAGGCCATCAGTCTCTCCCAACTGCTTCATGTTTTAATGGGAAAGAAATCATGGATAATGAATGAGCCTGGCTATGACCCAATAAATCTTTATTTTCAAAAATTGCAAGTAAGTCAGATTTGGTCATAGGCTGTCGTTTGATAGCACCTGCACTACATGGAAAAGTGAGAAGCTACCTGGTTTATGTTAGTCCATTTTTTATACCCTACAGTTTCTTTGTACAAATAATTGACATTATTTTATTTAGTTACTTCACGGAAGCCACGGGAAGATGAAAAAGATGGCCAAGCATATAAATTTGTGTCACGATCAGAGATGGAAGCAGATATTAAAGCTGGAAAGTATTTGGAGCATGGGGAATATGAAGGAAACCTCTATGGAACCAAGATCGACTCTATTCTTGAAGTTGTCCAGACCGGGCGAACTTGCATTTTGGATGTCAACCCACAAGTGAGCAGCATGGTTTCCAAAGCTGTGTTTAAAGTTTTTATTTCCTGGGGAGCTTTTGTTTTATGTGTCTAGGGAGGCTGGTATTGTTTGTTTTGTCAGAGGCGGAAGGTGGGTTGCTCTTTCACTCTGTTATATTTTGTTGGTAGAGAATCTTATTGTGTATCCATCACTAGTTAAATAAATTTCTGATGAGTTAGCTAGCAAAGGGTCAAATAAGGATAGAAACCATGTGATTAAATCTGCAGAAGTTAGGTTTTGTTTATTTTCTCAAAATACACAAATGCATGTGTTAGGAAATATTAAATTTTAAACTCAAGGCTGCAATACAAAGAATAAAAAACTGAAGTCCCTTCCCCTCCTTTCTCTGTTATGTCTGTGTCTCTCTCCACCCCGCCCCAAGTAGTGGGCAGCGTGCGCGCTCTTTCTCTCTCGCTCTCTCGTGCTCTTGCTCTCGCTCTCACACACAGGACATTCACTTCATTCTTGTTGCGTGTCTCTCTCTCACCCCTTCCACCTTGCCGCAGTCTGGCTGGGCACAATCAGGAGCCACTTGTCAAAAGAAACTAACTTTATTTTTAGAACCACACACGCCAAACAAAACAGCCTCTCAGGAAAAACCCTCAGAGCCTCAACTGCCACCACCGGCTTTCCACAAGCCTCTCTCTCCCACCCAAGCTTCTCTCCACCTCCCACAATCCTCCTGCTCTTGAGGCGATTGGCTGGGTCACGTGGGCGGAGCCAAAAAAGTCCCCCAATGAGCAGCTCCGTGGTCTGAAAGGGCAGGGAAACAGCCCAATGAGCATCACCGCAGAGGAGCCAATCAGCTAGATGTTGCTGGGGCCGAGGAGCCAATCAGCTAGATGTTGCTGGGGCCGCTGTGAGCCAATCATCAGCCGGCAGCTGGAAGTTTGCTGGGGCCCCTTCGGCTGTGGCTCTCAACACACGTTTTCATATACAGCCCAACCTCATTTCCCTTCTCAACGATAAATATTAATAGTTTGATATGTATATTTCTAGCCATTTTAGTAAGCCTTAAATACAAACGTCTATAATGTAATGGGTTTTTCTATTTTATTGTCATTGCCTTTTTCATAAATGGAAGAATTTTATACAGATTATTTAGCTTTTTTATAAAGCAGTGGTTGAAGACCATGTCAGGTTCTGTGAATAATTTTTCTTCTTTGTGGTTGCTGCATAGTATATCACAATATGGATGTACATGTATTTATTTATCACTCTTAAGTAGTCAGCACTGAGGTTATTTCTATTTTTTCAATATTGACAGAATTTTACAATTATACAGAAAGAGTTTACATGACTCATGATTTTTGGATCACTAAATCTTACACTTTTCCTTTGTTTGAAGGAACAAAGAGGACTGAAACTGAGTTTACTACAAAATTAATGAATCACTATTTTAGGAAGGTACTATATGAAATCAGCAGAACAGTAGGAGAGGGAGTAAATTATGTCCGTAATCCATAGGAAGAAGGCAGATAGACTTTGAGTTACACTAAAGGGTAGCATATTCAAGTTCTAATATAAATTGGTTTGTAATTATTTTACACAGGCACTGAAAGTGTTGAGGACGTCCGAATTCATGCCCTATGTGGTATTTATTGCGGCTCCAGAGCTAGAGACGCTACGTGCCATGCACAAAGCTGTTGTTGATGCAGGAATCACTACCAAGCTTTTGACGGTGAGCAGTTCTTTTCAGGCTTATATTTTTTATATTTTTCCCTAAATTATTTCCTTTTCCTTTTCTTTTCAGTATGTTTAATTCTTCCTAGTCATACTAAACAAATAAATATACTACATAAATTGTTACAGAAGAAAATTCTGTTGTTAGGATTTGGAACAGTACTACTATTTCTTGAGAATACTTGTACCCTTTATTTTAAAACAAAAATGTAATTACCCATTATAAAATGTAAGAAAAGAAAATAACAGTATTATTGTTAGAATTAGGGGTTCTGTTGTTCAGTTTCTGTGTTTTCTCTTTTCTCCTCCTCCTCTTTTTCATATCATGAAAAGTTTAAGATACACATAAAAGAAGGAAAAAAGTGAGCCATCATGTGCCCAACACCTCCCTTCAATAATACATTCCATTCTTGTTGAGTTAAATATCTCCTCACCTCCTTCCTCACCTTGCATTATTTTTGAAGCAAAACTGTAATATATATAATCTATAGATACTTTAGTGTTTATCTTTGAAAGATAAGGTCTTTTTAAAACATGATAGTAACACTATTACACAAAAAATTAGTAATATTATAATTATATCTTTTTAAAAATATTTTTAATTGTATATGGACACAATACCTTTATTTTATTTATTTATTTTTATGTGGTGCTGAGGATCAAACCCAGTGCCTCACACGTGCTAGGCAAGCACTCTACCGCTGAGCCACAGCCCCAACCAATAAGTATTATCTTAATATAATCAATATATAATCTATATTTGAATTTCTCCAAGTCTTAGAATTTTTTATAGCTTATTTGTTTAAATCAGAATCCAAATAAGGTTAACATATTGCATTTACTTAATGCCTCCTAAATCTCTCTCTCTTTTTTTAGTATCTTTATTTTTATTTCTTTTTATGTGGTGCTAAGGATCAAACCCAGTGCCTCACACATGCGAGGCAAATGCTCTACCACTGAGCGACAATCCCAGCCCATCTCTTTTAAAATTTTTTTCAACTTAGTTAATTCAGGTGTAATTGATATACAGTTATCTGTACATATCTAGGGTACCCAGTTTGATAAGTTTGAGCATATGTATGCACCCATGAAACCATTCCAACCAAAATAATGAACCTATCTATCATCTCCGTGCTTTTTCCTGTGTGTCTCTGCAACCACATCCAAACCATTTCCCACAGCATTCACCTCTTCCTGGTTTCTAGCAGACAATATATCTTGAAATCAGGTAGTATTAGTCTTCATAGTTCTTCTTTTTCAAGTTGTTCCATGTCTGTATTTAACTTTCTGAATATTTGAAACATAGTTATAAGTTAATGTTATTATCTTCTAATCCTATTATTTATGTAAATCCTGGGACAGTTCTGATTTTTTTCCCCATTATGGATAATATTTTCTACTTCTTGCAATCCTGGTTATTTTTTTTGCGGGGGGGGGTTGTTTTGTTTCGGTTTTTGTTTTTATGCCAGACATTGTGAGTTTTGTTTTGAGATGCAATTATTTGGAAATAGTTTGTTCCTTTTAGGTCTTGTGTTTATAATTTGTTAGTTAAGACCTGAACAGTTCTCATTCTCAGGCCCATTATTCCCCTCTATTGAGGCAAAACCCAAACCCATTTGGTGCTCTTCCAAATGGCCTGTGAATCATGAGTTTTTCTGTTCTGGTAGGAACAGTACTATTCCTGGCTCAGTATAAATATCTATACTCTTTTCTGGTGTTTGACACATGCACCATTGGTGCTCAGCTGACTTCTTCAGGGATCAGCTGCAAATTTCTAGAGTTTGCCCCCATGCTGCTCTTATCTGGTTTTCTGTCCTGCAAAGTTTTCACCTTGGGCTCTCTGAACTCCCAGCTCTGTCCTCAACTTAGTCCTTGGGCTCCTTTTAGGCTTTCCCTCCCCTGCAAACTCTTTCAAGGTTGTAAATGGGGGTATTCACAGGGCTTGCTTCATTTGTTTCCTATCTCTGGAACCTCTTTCATTGCCTAATGTACAGTGTTTTTCAAACTATTGTTTGGCATATTTTTTTTCTGTGTTTTTGTTGTCAGGTGGTAGGGTTAGTCTGGTTCCTGTTATTCCACCTTGGCTGGAAGTAGACATCCCTTTTGGGTCTTTTAATCTGAAAATTCTCACTGCCTGCCTCTTTCCCCTCTAACATTGTAATTTAGTTGTTGTTGTTGTTGTTGTTGTTGTTATTTTATAGGACATTTACCCTCTAGTGTTCCACAGTCTGGATTTTACCCATTCTTTCACTTTCGTTACATTTTCTTCTGTCCTTTCTCTTTCCTGTGAACTGATAGGTAGATCTAGAGGCCCGATCAGATGTAGATTTAGGTGGGTTTCATTGGGGTTTTTTGGTTTTGTTTTTTTACAAGAAAAATTCATTTGTTGTATCTTATGTTATTACATCATGGTGCTTATGTTAGGCTGTCTCCCCTTTTGTGATAAGATTAAGTAGTGATAGGGCTAGAGTTGTAGTTCAGTGGTTGAGGGCTTGCCTTGCATGTGTGAGGCACTGGGATCAATTCTCAGCACCACATAAAAATAAATAAAGATCCATTAAGCACTAAAAAAAAAAAAAAAAAAAAAAAAAAAAAAAAAAAAA
>NW_026000153.1:1940387-2165491 GCF_001458135.2 Marmota marmota marmota
AAAAAAAAAAAAAAAAAAAAAAAAAAAAAAAAAAAAGCACTGGGTTCAAAATGGTGACAAACTTTTTACCTAATGATTTTAGCAAGCTTTTGCTCTTTGCCTGGATCAGTTATTGTTTTGTTTTTAGGAATGACAAAGTGGTAATATTCTAAGTTTGTTATTCCTTCTGCATATATAAAACTAGAGTTCTTCTTTAAAAGACCTCAAAAATTTATAACACTGAGTGCCTATTTTTAAAAAATAGACTCCCAAATAAATACACTTATGCTCCACCTCAAAGCCTTAGAAAAGGAAAAACAAATTAATTCCAAAATCAGTAGAGGACAAGAAGTAATTAAGATCAGAGCCAAAATTAATGAAATGGAGAATAAAAAAATAATACAAAGTATTAATGCAAAAAAGAGTTGGTTCTTTGAGAGGATAAACAAGATTGACAAAGCCGTAACTAAACTAACCAAAGAAAAAGAAGCTGGGCACTGTGGCGCACACTTATAATCCCAGCAGCTTGGGAGGCTGAGACAGGAGGATCACAAGTTCAGAGCCAGTCTCAGCAAACTCAGTGAGACCCTATCTCTAAATAAAATACAAAATAGGGATGGGGATGTGGCTCTGTGGTTGAGTGCCCCTGGGTTCAATCCCTAGTACCAAAAAAACCGAAAGAAAAGACCTAAATTAACAAAGTGAAAAAGGAGATGTCATCACAGATACTTCTGAGATCCAGAGGAAACTTTTGAAAATTTATACTCCAGTAAGCTGGAAAATGTAAAAGACATTGACACATTTCTAGATACATATGAAATTGAACCAGGAAGCTGTAAAATACCTCAACAGACCAATATCAAGTACTGAAATTGAAACAGCAGTTAAAAGCCTTCAAAGAAAAGCCCAGACCCAGATGGATTCTTAGCTGAGTTCTACAAGTGTTAAAGAATTAACACTTGTCTTTCTCAAATTATTGCATGAAATTGAAAGGCAGAGAACACTCCCAAATACATTCTAGGAAGCCAGTATAACTCTGATATCAATACCAAAGACACATAAAGGAAAGAAAACATCAGAAAAATATCCCTGATGAACACAGATGCAAAAATCCTTATTAAAATACTAGAAAACCACATTCAGAAAACACATAAAGCAGATAATATACCATGATCAAGTTGGTTTCATTCAAGGGAGACAAGTTTGGCTCAACATACACAAATCAGTAAATGTAATTCAGCACTTAAATAGAATTAAGAACAAGAATCATTATAGTGGATGTAGAAATGGCCTTTACTAAAACCCACCACCTATTTGTGTTAAAAACACTGGAGAAACTATAGGGACATAAGAATTTAACCTCAACATTATAAAGGCTAGATATGACAGATCCAAAGTTAACATCACATTGAATGGAGAAAAACTTAAAGAATTTTTTCTAAAATCAGGAACAAGATGTCCACAAGATCACCACTTCTATTCAGTATAGTTCTTGAAACTCTAGCCAGAGCAATCAGGCAAGAGAAGGAAATTAAGGAAAAGAAGTCATCAGACTATCTATCTCTCTTTGCTGAAGACATGATCCTATTTTTGGAAGACCCAAAAAACTCCACTAAAAACTTCTAGAACTGATAAACAAATTTTTTAAAGTAGCAGGATACAAGATCAAATTGCTTTCCTGTATTCCAATAATGAATCTACTAAGAAAGAAATCAGGAAAACTATGCCACTTACAATAACCTAAAAAAAGAAAAATACTTGGGAATTAATCTCACCAAGAAGGTGAATGTTCTCTACAATGAAAACTACAGAACACTGAAAAAATTAAAGAAGACCTTGGAAGATGGAAAGACCTCCCATATTCTTGAATAGGCAGAATTAATATTGTCAAAATGACCACACTATCAAAAAACAATATACAGATTCAATACTTTCCTATCAAAATACCAATAACATTCTTCACAAAACTAGAGAAAAACAGTTCTTATATTCATTTGGAAGAATAAGAGACCCAAAATAGCCAACACAATCCTGAGAAAGAGGATAGATGGAGCAGGCGCCACAATACATGAACTCAAATTATACTACAGAGCTATAGTAACAAAAACAACATGGTATTGGCTTCAAAATAGACATGAAGACCAATGGAATAGAATAGAAAAGAAATCACATAGACAAACCCAGACACTTTTGTAGCCAGCTGATAGGGATCAGATACCATAATGATATAGGGAAGATCACTGGAGTTAATATAAGGAGATTGAGAGGGAAGGACAGGAAATGGGGAGAAATATGGAATGAATTTAACAAAATCATTGTATGCATATATAAATGCACAACAGGGAATTTTGCTTTTATGTATATGTAGAAAGAACAAAAGTAAGATCAATAGAAGGAGAACAGGAGGAGGAGGGAAGGGAAAAAGCAGGGGAAAGGGATTGAAATTAAATTTCATGCATGTATGATTTTTGTCAAAATAAACCCAACTACAAGGTATTACTATAATGCTCTAGTTTATGGAGGAAAGGCAGGATACATGCCTGACTCTACCTTTATGGGTCAGCTTGCAGAATAATGAATGGGTTTGTTCCCTGTGGCAGCTATTATTCCTATAGATGTTCAAATTGTCCCATCGTTGACCAGTGTGAGCCTATTTTAGTTGGTGCTGAATACTTTTTTTATGAGCCCAGTGGTCTTGGATAACTTCCTTGCTATCTGATATGATAGATATTCTAGGCTCATCATTTTCATTTTCAATTCTAGGCCAGAAATCAAACATTTTTCAAAAATGTTTTGGTTTCTTTTAGAGTAAATGGTATTTTAAGACTGTAATACAAGGATGCAATGCATATTGTCTCAAGGTTAATCATTGTTTTTAGCTAGACCTTTTTATATTAAAAAAAGCTAGGATAGGGCTGGGGCTATAGCTACGCGGCAGAGCACTTGCTTAGCCTGTGAGGCACTGGGCTTGATCCTCAGCACCACATAAAAATAAACAAATAAAATAAAAGTGTTGTATTCATCTACAACTACAAAAAAAAATTTTTTTTTAAGCTAGGATACATGCTTTTCTGTTTGTACATTTAAAGGACACTGTGTCATGAATTCATACTGATTTTTCCCAAAATCCTTTTATCTTAAAACTAATTCCTTTCCTTATTGCTGAATATATATCATAGTTTTCAGAAACATTGGGAAAGTCAGACTAATCACATAATTGTTCATTTGTTTTATCTGACAGTACAAATACAACAGTCTGAGAAAAAAAAATCTTATCAACAGTACCACTTCTGGTGTGATTTCTGTGAACAGCCCCCCGCCCCAAACACATATGCCCAGTTCTTTGTATCTTTAGAACACATACCACCAAATCACTCTGGTTTTGTTTTTGTTTTCATTTTTGTTTTTTGGCGGGGTGGGTACCTGAGATTCAACTCAGGGACACTCAACTACTGAGCCACACCCCCAGCCCTATTTTGTATTTTATTTAGCGACAGAGTTTCACTGAGTTGGCTTAGCGCCTTGCTATTGCTGAGGCTGGCTTTGAACTCTAGATCCTCCTGTCTCAGCTCCCTGAGCTGTGGGGCTACAGGCATGCACCACTGTGCCCAGCCAAATCACTCTGTTTAATGTGACCTACAATACTTCCTATGTACTTAGGTCAGTTATTATTCTTTTTGATGCTTAAATTATGCTTTCTTCAGCTAGTAAGAGCCTATTCAGTTTGACTTCCGAGTCTTTTTAATACAACCCTAGTAGTTTTTGATTCTTTGCTTCCTAGTATGACAGGCTGTTCCAGGTTATTCTTATATATTTCCTGACAGGGAACCAGCCATCCAGATGCCCTGATTAGAGATAATCTAGGCTTTCAGGGTGTACATTCAACTCTGTTGGACATAGTTTCTAGGCCTTTCAGTGGTCAGAGAGAGGATACAATTTTTTGCTTTAAAAAACATACACAATTAGCTCAACTTGATAGTTCCAATTCAAATTTTATGTTTTATTTGCCTTTTTGCTTCTTATGCTAAAAGTCTTGGTTCCTGATGACATTAACATATTTCTTATTTTGCATATATATAAACAAAGTATACACATATAATTTCTGAGTAACTCTTAATAACAGTATGGTTTTGAAGTTTTAAGTGTCAAGACTTTTATTTAATATTTGAGGATATAGCTATCCCACAAGGTATTGAGTTATTTTGTTTTGAAGTCATTAAAATAGTTTTTTTCTATATGATTAGGCCACTGAATTGAAACACAGGTTTGTTTCATTTTGATTTTGATATCAAGGTATTACCCTTTTTTTCTATTTGCATTTAAATTTGTTGTATAATTCTGTATAACATTTTCATAGTTTCAATGTAAATTTTAAAAACAAACCTACCTTTTCTCTGTCCTGTCCACTCTCTTCCCTCCCACCTACAAAGGTGGTCATTTTTGGTAACCATTTTTTTTTAAGTATATATGGTTACCTTCCTTCCCCCATTTCTTACATAAAAGGTATCTTAGTCTCTTAGTCTGTATAATAGAAATAGCATATTCTGGAGCTTATTCTATAAAGAGATTCTTTATTCCCCTTTCTGTCTATATTTCACTTTTTGTTACAGGACTTTTTTTTAACAAACCAGATTGCTAATGATAATAATAGGTAAAACTTGTTTTCATGTTGAATTATGATCTTGTTATAAAATTTACCATCAAAGGTATTTTAGTTGTTTCAAACTTATTTAAAAGTCTCCAGGGAAGTGTTCATGGGTATTCAGGTTCCTTGGTCATAGTGGTGAACCCACTTCTCTGTAAGCTTTTTCTTAGGTGTTTTCACCAAAACCACTTATATGCCTCCATTGTTATGCTGATGATGTACTAGCTAGCCTAGACCTAGGATACTTGCCTTGTCACCTACTTTACATCTCCTTTTGGATGTCTCACAACCACATGGGTGTCTGCTACATACAAAGTAGAACTTTTTGCCCTCCACCCCCCCCCAAAAAAAAAATCATGCTGTCCTCGTCCTGCATAACCCTTACTCTACATCTTCTATAGCCACCCATTTACTCAAACTGCAAATGTAAGCACTAGCCTTAATGTATTCATTTTCTTCTCTTTCCACATGTAGCCCATCAGCTAATCCTGATGATTTTATCATTAGAATAAATGTCCAGGCTGGTGTCTTTTCCACCCTCTCTGCCACCAGCCTTGCTGCATCCACTCATGTCAGATCACATTTCCCTTCATTGTATTGAAACCCTCCAGGCCCTAGCCCTAATCCCCAGCTCTCCATCCACTCTGGTCTTCTTTTAGTCATTTAAATATACCAGGCCCATTGCCCACCTTTGGATTTTGCACTGTTATTTCCTCTGCCTGCATTGTTCTTTCTACTGCTATACACATGACAACCTTCTTATTTTCCCTTACTTTCTCAGCATGACTTTATCTAGAGCAGATGTTAAAATTCTTTATCCCCAGTTTGTTTCTTTTATAGCACTTATTACAACATGCAATTTTTTGTGTTTATTTATTTGTTCCTTACCTGTCTCTTTCACTAAAAGTTAGGAACTCTTTCTGGTATTCATGTTTATATCCATCAGGTCCAAAACAGTAGCCACTTTAATATGAGCTTGGTAAATATTTGTAGAATATACAGATATATAATGAAATTCCCAAAACACTTGGAATTTCATGAAAAGCTCTGCCTGCTCTTGCAGAACCTATTACTGAAGTACTCCCTACAGCATTCCAAAATGACTAAATATTTCATGAAATATAAATAATACTAACACAAAAAAATAACTAAAAGTGTGTATGAGTGTATGTTTTGGTGGTAAATGGCTAGCATGTGGGTAGTCTTCAAAACACACTTAAGATTCTGAGATTATTAGTAAATTGGCTTTTATAAATAGCCACCACAAGTTGGACTCCATGATTTACATGGGCCAGAAGATAAAAATCTTCTGAAATAGAAGAATATAGAAACTAGAAGCCAATAACCTGCAATAATTCTTTTATTACTTTAGATTAACTTATGATTATTGCTAATGATTGTTGTCAACAGCCTTTCAGTTAGAAATTTTGTCCAAATATCAATGAAACAGAAGGTACAGAATATTCAAAAATACACCAAAGTAGGTGAAAAGAGTAAGATATGAATAGATGATAATGTCCTTTTTTAAATTTTGAGGATTAATATCAGAATTACAAAAAATGTCCAACCTACATATTTCTTACTTTTAGTTTGAGCAAGTAAATATGCATTACAATACAAACATTTCCTTCTAAAACTCTTCAACAGGACTCTGACTTGAAGAAAACTGTGGATGAAAGTGCACGGATTCAGAGAGCATACAACCACTATTTTGATTTGATCATTGTAAACGACAATCTCGACAAGGCCTTTGAGAAACTACAAACTGCCACAGAAAAACTAAGAATGGAACCACAGTGGGTCCCAATCAGCTGGGTTTACTGATGATTCAATAAGGTTAACAATTAAATAAAACTTTTAAAAAGTGACTCAACAAATAAATCTTGTACTGAGAAAGTACATGCACAGATAGAAGATACCTGCCAAATCTAGGCATTTTTATTGTGTAGATTGAGATAACAGTACACTATTCTGAATTTTTATATAAAATGTGGTTGAAAAGGTGTACTAATATATAATTTATCTTAATTTTTCTAACTTTCTATGGATAATCTTTCTATTCATATCATAAAGAAATGCGTTGAAGCATTTTGTATATGTTTTGATTTACTACCCTTGCCTTTTTCATCAAAGAAATTTTCCAGTCATTCACACTAACATTGGTCTCACATTTTCACTGTGATAATGAATACTTGAAATAGTTTTGTAAAGCTGTTGTTCAGTTCGGTATTTAAGTAGTGAAGGGTCACTTACTCTAATTAGAAGAAAATAGTAGTTATTGACCTACCTTCTTGATCAAATTTCTTACAGAAACAAAATCTTAATGTCAGTGTCAGTTAGTCTTCTACCATTTAAAGACTTGAACATGAAAAGTCTGTTCAAGGCCACATATTTTTCATTATTTCAGAGATGTATGGCTATCCATTCTAATTTGTACAAATAGAATAGTCTTTTCATTTGTCATTAGTGAAAAAATGAAGAGCAATACCTTGCACTCTCCTATGAGGTTCTTCTTTTCATTTATTGCCATGACATGCTGATGCTAACTAATTTAGCATATACACATAAGCTCGGGCTAGAAGCAAGGTCATGCAGACTAAGAGAGTGCCTTATCCTGTAAAACCTTACACAAAATGATGCTTAAAGAAAGTTTATTTATTTTATATGTAAAACTTATTTGAACCAATTACTTTAGTTTTCCTTAAAGAATATGGTCAGCAAAATATGGCTCTGCAAATTTGTGTAATGTTTGACAATTTAAGTTTGCAGTTAGTAGTTTTTTGTTGTTGTTTTTTTTTTTTTTTTTATGTGAATGATCATCGTGCTTTTTGAAATACATGATCAATAGGGTACTTGTTCTATTTGTTGCGTCAAAGATTAAATCCAAGCCAGACACAGTGGGACACACCTGTAATCCCAGCAGCTCTGGAGGCTGAAGCAGGAGAATCGAAAGATCAAAGCCAGCCTCAGCAACAGCGAGGCACTAGGCAACTCAGTGAGACCTTGTCTCTAAATAAAATACTGAAAAAAAAGGACTGGTGATGTGGCTTAATGGTTAAGTATCCCTGAGTTCAATCTCCAGTACCAAAAAATAAAAGATTGAATCCACTGAATAATTTACAAAATTTGAGAGTAACTGTCAGCTGTCATGTACACATACACGTATATACACACACAATACATATGTATAATATTACATATACTATGTACTATGTATGTTAAGTAATTTTTATATTTTTTTATATTTCTCTTAGGAAACAGACTTTTTTGTTTAATGATTAGGAAAAATGTCCTCTTTAAATGCATTGATATAATACACAAATTTCCACATTCACCTCTGTTAATATCTTCTTCAGGATTCTTGGATGGTATAAATTCTTCCTAAAACATATTCAGATATGCAGCCATCATTAAACTAAGTTAACCATATTCTATGTTACAGTTAACTTTTCATATATACAATATTCACACTTTTAAGGGTTTGGTGCTTAACTATTGATGATCATCTTTGTCTAGTGGCCTCAGACACCTGGCTGCTGAATGTGTTTCTCCCCTCATCCAAGCTGTCACATGGAGTGCCAGCTGGGAAGAGAAAATATATGGCAATAAACAGTATTCACACTGTGTTTTAAATCATTTTCACAATGAAATGATATACACAAATTGCTGTATTATTAAAATTGGAAAGCTATAGATTTTTTAAAGTTCTAATTCCAGAATCACATAGCCGGTTCATAAATTTGTTTTTCTTTTAAGCTACATGAATCAAACGCACAGTATCAAGTTGGTGTCCTGTGACTTAATGTTTTAACACACTGTAAAGTTTAAGAGAAATTTCAGTTCTGCACTCTCAGGAAATGCACAGTATTATCCAGTGTACCTTCATGCTGCTCCATGAGGCCTATCTAAACAGCTGTGGGATAACTCTTGCAGCACAGGAGTTTGTCCACAAAATATTTCCACCTTCTTGGTACAACAGAGATGACTTTCACATATATATTTTTAGCCTTGTGTGATATAAAAATGCATATTATCTGGAATATAGTCTATACTTAAAGAAATTATTTCTATAATAAATGTATTTATAATTGATTACATAATTAATGCAGATTACGTTCCTCCTAATATGGAATGAAATGATGCAATTTAGTTCATTTCAGCATAGATGCAAATGCTGAAGAAAAATAAATTCAGAAAAGTTCATTGTATCTCAGTGAAGAGTCACCAAACTTGAAACCCAAACAAACTAGCAGTGCTGTGCTGAGGCAAAGAGGCCCAGAGATTCTACCCTGGATTCTTCCTAGATAATATGATCAAAGAAATGTGTACAAGATAATAAGACTTTTTTTCTGAAAGCTTTACTGAAAAGAAAATGGTTTACAGTGATATTGAACAATTATAATAGATACAGTACACACACACACACACACAGGTGCTTTGGAGATACATGGCGTGTTGATACATGAATGCAAATGAGGGTTGCTTATGGACTGTGAGTGTCCACGTTCAGCATTCAAGGCATGACTATTTATAGACATTAAAGGTTATATATTTTCAAATGTTTAAATGCCCATAGAAGTAAAGTCCCTGAATAAGTCATTTAACTAGAGCTACTGGAGTATGCTTTATACCCTACAAGTAGAATTTTCACTTTCATTACAGGTATGATTTTATTAGGCAATCTCCATTTTTATTTGATATTTATATAATATCAAATGTCAAATACATCAGGGGTTTTTTTTTTGTGGCCAACTTTGTACAATTGCTGACCATAGTTCTAAAATAGAAATTGTTTCAGAAAACCAGTATTACTATAGCAATAGTAGCCTAAACCCAGATTCTAGAATCTAGTATAATAGCCTATAAGGAGTTACCTTTAAAACAGCAAATTGGTTATTAAAACAAATTTAGAAAATAATCCATAGTTATACTCAGTACAAAAAAAATATAACCCAAATTAGCAATAAAAGCCAATAGCATGACATTATAGATTATGACCAGATATTGTTTTGGCCATAATATCCTAATGACAATAAAGCACTTAGATATAACACATGTCATGATCCTGTGATTGGAGTTGATTTTTAAGATGGATAGCCAGAGTTAGGTATAATTTTGGATTAAAAAATTCAAAATGAAGAAGCTTTGAAAATTGGTCAAAATAATAATCTACTTAAATTTTTTGTGACTTCTGAAACAATACTCCATTATTCAGAAATCACAGGCTAGATAGAACAATAATTTTACATAATCTTTATACTAAATATGGAAAAGGCAACCCTGAAGTTTTATGTACATAGATCTTTTTTTTAATGTTTGAGTTGACGTGTGTGTATACACCTCTGTGTTTAATATGTGATATCCTCTCAAAACATACAATTAATAAAACCAAATATACTCACCAATTTATGATAGCCAGTGTTCTAAAATTTTAATCTCAAATTCCTAGGTAATTAAAACTGTTTTAGATTGTTTTGAAAGGCTTGATTCTACCTTTAAATTGACATTAATCTCCTTTCTGAAAAATATATGAGAAGTTCAGAAAATTATTGTTCATGATTATAATTTAATTTCCTTAAGGAAAAAAAAGAGTTCTGGATGGAAGCATCTTGGGAAATATTTAACCCTTCAATTTAATTTGTTGATAAGATTCAGGCTTCAAAGTTGTGAGACATGCCACTCCTTGTTTGAAGGGATTTGCTGTGAGAATTCATGTAATAACATGTAATATATTTGAAGTTCTTAGGAGAAATTCAATATTTTAAATAATGGGATATTGTATATAGTGCAAGCAAATATTTACAAACTTTTAAGAGTACATTTAATTATTCAGCATCTTATCAGTTTTTATGTAAGTGTATGTTATATACCTGAGGAAGATGATGTTCTATAGTTTTGTAAGGTTATTTTTTAACTGCATATTTATTCTAGTTTTTTTCAAGTTATATTCTTTTTTTAAAAAAGATTTCTTATATTCCATCATGTTACCATGTGTGTTTCTGGAATGAGTTTTGAAAAATTCACAATCAAATGTAAGTCCTCAGTGCATTAGAAAGCAAGAAAATGATGGTATCGCATTTTTAAGGTAAGAAGCATGACTTATGCCACTTTGGCAAAATAATCTCTCATGATAAAAGTGAAAATAGTGTCCTTCTAGCTATGATCCTAATTCTTCTACCATGTGATTTTTTGATAAACTTTACATCTACCTTTACATTTGTTATTCTACTTGTTAAGTAGGCTTAAGTTAATACTTGTCTTCGCCTTAAATGATTCGGAGTCATTATTTATAACTGAGATGTGGTAAGTATTTATTAGGTTACTTTATTAAATGTATTCACTTATTTTGAGGTTACTTTTCTTTCAGTTCCTTTGAACTGTACCTCTTTCTGAGGTCATGCAGTAGATGGTAAACACCGTTCAGGAATCCTACCTCCAGGTTTAAAACAGCCCCAAGGATGCAGTTCCAGCCTGGAAGAGGGTCTGCTCTGCTTTCTCAGCTATCCTAGTGAGGAGGTCCTTTTTAGTTTAGAATCCCATTCCAAGTCCAAACTTTTAGCAAATCTTATGCCAACCAGACTACTCACAAAATATAAGTAAGCAGTCCAGTACTCTTACATCAGAACAGACTGATCTTTGCCCCTTAAAGCTGCCCTACTTTATTGTTATGCCTAAAATTTATCACTGCAGCCCTATTACTTAACCCATAGTGTTAAGTTTAACAGACATCTATTTCTTTATAGGAAGAAACATTGACTGTTAGGTCTCATTAATGAACTTCAAATTTCAGATAATAGTTATTTCTCCTTATAACTGCTTCTTGGCCACTAGTTGATAATGCAGTGTTATGATAAATCTGATTTATCTTCACACACAGAAGGTCAAAAGCAGCAGTTCTTCTTTTTCTCCTTTTTCATACTAGCCTTTGTTGTTTTCTATTTTCTAGCACAACTGAGAACACGTCTATAGTTAAGATAAATGCTACTTGTATTTTGGAAATTAAATGATTTACTAGTAATAAATCAACCTTCTTTGAGTCCCATGAAGTAAGTAGTGTTGCTACTATAAAACAGAAGCCAAAGTCTTATTTTTTGGTGCTGGGGATTGAGCCCAGGTCCTTACAGAGCATGCTAAGCATGCCCTCTACCAGAGTAAGCTAAGCCCCCAGCCCTTTAAAGTAAAAGTCTTTATTGTACTTCATCCAACAGTAAGCCAGGGATAGCAACACCTAAAATATGACAGGCCATACATTAAAAAATTGGCTTTCCTCCTATCAGTCAAAATGGCCTAAGAACTTAGAGGAAAACTAATGAACTTACTGAAAATGGAAAAAATCACAGCAGTAAAAATTCATCAGTTAAGGACTGGGGATTGTAGCTCAGAGGTAATGTACAAGGCCATAGGTTCGTTCCCCAGAACCCAAAACAAAAAATCTTCATCAGTGTAAATTACCGACATCAAACCAAAAGTCATTACCAGTTAAAGTGTATGTTTCTTATTTTCTGAAATAAAAGTGGATAATTGTATAAGTAACATTGCTTTTAAGACAGAAAGCTTGTTCTGATAAATGTGATCCTAGAGAGAAATAACTTAGTCTGTTCAGAAAGAAAGAGATTTGATGCATAGCTCCTCTACATCTGTACTTAAAATATAAGGTGAATAGTTCTTTGGGCTATGTATCCTCTTTTAAGAAAAAAAAATTGCTGACTGGTTCTTGTATTTTCAATAACATTTTTTTAAGTGGTATCTTAGATTCTGTTGTGGAAGAATAAACAGTAGGGTTCAAGAACAAGTGCAATTTTCTGGATATTATATGTTGAGCTCTTTTAGGGTCCATGAGGGATATTTGATGTGAAACCTTGCTTCAGGAATTTTTTAATCCTTTTTTTTTCCAGTTCATTTCTGATATATCTTTCCTTTGAACACAAATGCATGCTATTTTTAACCTCTAGTCTTTGAAGTGATTATTGAAGAGAATATTTTTTTTAATGGAGGGCAAAATGCTTGTTAGCTATCTAAAAATCAAAGCTGAACAAGCTGCTTAAGTTTCTGATGAAAAGGTTTAAAAATAAAAATTAAATGCTATTGCTTTCTAAGTAATTGTATTCTAACTAGTTCCTGTATAAAAAAAACATTACTGCTGTTCTTGTATAAATAAAATTTTCCTGGAGTACAATTAAGTATTGATTTTTCAGTAACTTTCCCATTAATTCTTTTCACATATTTCCATATGCTATCAAGAACAAAAATTATTGAAATGTTCAATTTGTGAGATTACATACTCCTACTAAAATATTTTTGTACATATAAAGAAATAAATATTTACTATTGTAGAAATGTAGTGTTTCATGTATAGATAGAAGTGATTTGGAGACAAAATAACAGGACATCAGATTAGCTTTGGAAATTTTTTTTAAGTACTAGCAGTCTGTAAAAAAAAAAAAAAAGTTCCTAACATTATTTTTTTTTATCTAAATAAATTTTTTCCTTCCTCTGTTTTTTTAACAAGGAAACCCTAATCCTTGTTTCCTCTATTCTAACCTCAGCAAATGTCTGGCTTTTAAAGCCCACACACTGAAGGAAAGAATTGAAGAATTGGGGAAGATTAAAATATAGAATCATGAAAACAAGTCCTCAGCTTAGGTGGCACAAGTGTAAAGGCCATTTCCCAGCTCTCCAGGAAAGAGAGAAACTCTGGGGTGTAAGACAATAAGCTGACCTGCTGCCCCACATAGCATAGCCCACTGTCTGCAACAAGAGAGGACGTGAACCCCCCAAGGCTGGCAAGAGATGGAGGCACAGCCAAGGGTTCACACAGGAAACCTTTGTCAGAAAGTGCCCTTTGCAATTCTCCCAAGTTGTTTTCCAGCATTCCATCCTCACATGTGAGAAGTTGCTAGTCTAATGTATTTCAGATGTCTCCAGAGAAATTAGGTTTTTGTATTATTCATTCTTCCATCTTAAACAAACTTTGTTTTGTTTTGTTGTTGTTTGAATTAAGAGGATAATACATACAAAATCCTAACAGGAATAGGAAAAAATCTCCCTTTGCCTCTTGTCCCAACTTCTAAGTCCCTGAAACCAAGGGAGCCAATGCTTGGTTTCTTGTAAACTCTTTAAATACATATCAATATGTGAATGTTTCTTTTTTACACAAACTCATATTATACATTATTTGCTGTTCTTTATCTTCAGAAAACATGGCAAACAAAGACACATTTAGTGTCACCAATTTAATATTGCTCTCATTTTGCATATTCCTTTCCAACTTGTATATAAGGTAATTATTTTTGTATAGTTGCCACCACAATGTACTTTACTTCTTTCCCCCCTACATAGAATAAGCATTTGCATAAGGCATAGTGTCATCTTTTAATGAGTGATGAAAAGGTGTTTGCTTTATATTTTCTTTGTTGATGTTCATTAAACTCTAAGGGGAAGAAGGGGACTAATGTATTTCAGATGTCTCCAGACAAATTAGTGTACAAAGTTGAGGTTAAAAAAAGAAATGTGCTGAGCAATATGCTTCCCTAACCACTGCTCTTCCTCATCTTTAGTGGCTCCAGGTTCCAGATATATTACAGCAGATCCTGTTGATGGAACCTCTTGGGGATGCAGTCTAAGCTATTTATGATAGAAAGAAGTCAAAACAGAATAAAAAGCAAAAAAAAAAAATTTAAAAGTTCAAGTTTTCCTTGGATAGAAAGTATAGCAATGACAAATTAAATTACTACATGCATAGGAACTTTGTTCTAGATGTAGAATTAGCATATTCATCAAAACAAGGCAAGGTCAAATAAAGTAGATATAGCTAGAACCCACAGGCAGGGGTTTTTTTAATATTAGTGTTGAATTTGTTTTGTTTCATTAGTAAAATTTTGTTTTGCAGAAGAATACTCCAGGAACATTTACAGTTTATTTTTTAATCATCAAATATGTACAGTGCATCCAATACATAGCCAATTTTGTGACAAGAAATTGTCTTCCCTCAGCAGTCAAAATTTAAAATGAATTTTTGGATTAAAATGTCAAGACTATTCTGTGTTCACATGTAACAGAAAGTGGAAAATGTAAGAAAGTGATAGATGGAACAATTATTCTGGGGGAAAAAATAAAGGTTTGAATGTACACTAGGCTGGAATCTCAACTCTTCTCAGGTCCTAGAATCTATCTTGGATGTGGGTATCCACCATTTACCAGCATAGGAGAGATTCTAATGGAATGAAACTGTTTAAAGAGTCCCTTGTGTCATTCAGAATGCAGAAAGTCAATACTTAATGTGTTTTTTAATTCATTTCATTGATCAACTTTTAACATGCATTAGACCTAAATCCCAAATTATTATCTTAACAATTCTGAAACATACTCAGCTTTGCCAATATTGTATGCTTCTGATTGACAAATGGCATTACTCATGTTCTTTGCCTAAAGTATAGAGTCCATTCAGGGTAATACAGAGAATTAGTGGGAAAACATGAGAATCCTTCAGGACAACAGCTTTCACAGATGACTGTAGTCTCTCCAGGTTAATATTGGTTGAGGCAAATAAGCGTTGCACAATCCCAAACTTCTCTGTATCTTTCAGAGGAGCCAAAATTGGGTCTTCAAGATCAGATGCTCCACTATCAGACAAAGCATGGAACTGAAATGACATATTTAAACAAACTCAATTTAAAATGTCATAGAAAATCCAGTTTGACAGCAGCACGTTTCTAGGTAATTATGGAAAACTTGTGAGATGTAACAACATATATTGATCTAGACCACGACCTGAGTGAGACTTGATTTTTAACCAGTTTATCCCTAGAGTCCTCTGTCTGCATCCCCAGCCTGAACTCTACTTTCTTTCTAGACCCAATTAACTATAGTAGCTTAGGAAGATCAAATTTATATCTTTTTCATATATCAGTATGTAGAGTTCATCATTTTTTTGTTTTTATTGAGACCTAATTTGTACATAATTATAGGGTTCATCATGGTAAGTCACTGCATGTATACAGTGTGTAATAATCAAATCAGGGTAACAGGCATTTCCATCCCTTTAAATATTAATCATTTTGATATGTTGGGAAATGTGTGCTCTTCTAGTCATTCTGAAGTATATCATAGATTTTTTTTTTTTTTAAACCAGGGATTGAACTCAGGGCACTCAGCCACTGAGCTGCTAAGCACCTGAGCTGCTGGGATTACAGGCGTGTGCCACCATGCCCAACTTTTTCATAGATTGTTTTAACCTGCAGTTATCCTACTGTGCCAAAGAAGAACCAGAACTAATTCCTTGACTCAATGTTTGGTTCTCCTGAGTGAACTTTCCCCCACTCCCTCTCCTCTTCTGGTCTCTAGTGACCTCTAGTCCACTTCATTCTTCATTGTACTGTGATAACATGTATTTGTCTTTCTGTGTCTGGTTTACTTCACTTAAAATGATTTTCAGTTCCAGCCACATTGCTGCAAAAGATAGGATTTCATTCTGTTTTATGACTGGATAATATTCCATTACATATGTAGACCACATTTTCCTTTCACCTACCCTAGAGCATCTTGATTGTGCCCACATTTTAGTGGTTGTGAAAACAGTTGCAATAAACATGTGGATATAAGTATCTTTTGGTATAATAATTTTAAACTCCTTTGGGCATGTACTAAATAGTGGAATTTTTTAATCATGTGGTAGTACTGTTTTTAGATTTTTAAGGAAATTGCCATACTTTTTCATAATGGCTACACTATACCTTCCCACCAACTGTATATAAGAGTTTCCCTTTTCTCTACATCCTTGCCAGCACTTTCTTATGTTTTGTCATTTTGATGATAGCCGTTTTAACTGGGGTGAAATTATATGTCATTGTGATTATGATTTGCATTTCTCTGATGATTAGGGATATTGAATCGTTCTTTATATACTAGTTAGCTTCTTTTTAGAAGTGTCTGCTTAGTTCTTCCCATTTTTTAATTGGATTTTTATAGTATTCAACTTTTTTAGTTTCTTATATATTGTGGATATCAATGCTTTGTCAAATGAATAATTTGCAAAAATAGCATTTGTATATTTGAATAGATTTTCTCCCATTCTTTCTGTTATTTCCTTTGCTGTGTAGAAGTTTGATATAATCCCATTTGTCTAGTTTTACTTTTATTACCTATGCCTTTGAGGTTCTATCTAAAAAATCATCGTCAACACCAATTCTTGAAGTATTTTCTTGCAGTGATTTCATAGTTTTAACATTTAAGCCTTTGATCCAGTTTGAGTTGCCTTTAATATACAATGAGATGAAAGGATTTGGTTGCATTTGTCTGCATATGCATAACCAATTTGGCCAACAACATTTATAGGAGACTCTTTTCTCTATGTTCTTGGTGCCTTTGTCAAAAATCAGTTAACTGTATGGAGGTAGATTAAGTTGTGTTCTGTTCCATTAATCAGTGTCTTGTTTTCATGCTAGTACCATGCTCTTTTAGTTACTGTAGCTTTTAGTGTGTTTTGAAGTCAGCTATTGTGACGTCTCTAACATTTTTCCCCTCCTTAGGCCTTATATCAGCCATTATGGGTGTTTTGTGGTTCCCAATGAATTTTAGGATTGTTTTTTCTATCTCTGTGAAGAAAGTAATTGGCATTTTCATGGGAATGGCATTCAATCTATAAATTACTTTGGGTTGTATGATCATTTTAGCAATATTGATTCATCCAATTCATAAACACCAACACCTTTCCATTTTTGTGTGCCTCCATAACTTCTGTATATTTCTATTAGATCTTTGCTCTATAGTATGGTTTAACTCAGATGTTTCTTTGTTTGATTTTGTCTGAATGATCTGTTCGTTGAAGAAGTGGGGCATTGAAGTTCCAACTATTATTGTATTATATTTTCTCCCTTTAGATCTAGTAATATTTGTGTATTTGGATGGTCCCCTATTGAATGCATATATGTTTATAATTGATATAGCTTATTGCTGAGTAGAAATTTATAACAATATATAATGATCTTCTGGCCTTTTTTATACTTTATTTTGATTTGATGTTTGCTTTATCTGATATGAATATACCCACTCCTGCTCACTTTTGGTTTCCAAATTTTCACTTTTAGTTTGTCTTTACCAGTGAAGTGAGTTTCTTGTAAGAAGCACATAGTTGGGTAGCGGCGGCTTCTTCATCAATCCATTCAAGTAGTCTGTCTTTTGGTAAATTCAGTCTACTTACTTTCCAGGTTATTAGAGATAACTTCTTCCTGTCATTTTGTTGTTTTCTACCTGCTTTGTATATTTTTTGTTCTTTTCTACTTCTCATTGTTTTTGTGACTTAGTAGTTTTGTGTCATGCAAAATTCTTTTTTCTTTCATGTATCTACTCCTCTAGTGACTTTTTATATTTCTATGTGATTTCATGATGGTAGTACTCTTTTGTTTTTAATGCAGGATTGATCTTGTGGTGAATTCCCTCAGTTTCTGCTTATCAGGAAAAGACTTTTTTCTTCTTTTGTTTGAAGGATAATTTAATGGGTCCAGTTTATTGATTGACAGGGTTTATTTTCTTTCAGTGTTTTGAATATATCATCTCATTCTCTCTGACCTTTAAGGTTTTGCTGGGAAATCTGTAAGTCAAATGGGCATTCCCTTGTATCCTTGTATGTGACTTAATCTTAAAAATAGCAAGAGAAAAGCTATTTGTGACATTATGTACTTTTGACATTATGACTATAATACTGTGGTATAGGTCTATTTTGGTGAGTCTAGTTGGGGTTGTTTGAGCTTCTTACATCTGTATATCCATATCACTAAAGATTTGGAAAGTTTTTGGGTTTTCTTCACAAAAAATTGTTTTTTCAGCACCTTTTGCCTTTCCTCACCTTCTGGAATTACTACAATGCCAATATTTGTTTACCCAGTGATGTCCGATAAATCTCATAGGGTTTCTTTAATTTTATTTTGTGGTTGTTGTTGTCTCACTGAGTTAATTCAAAAGACCTCCTCAGATTCAGAAATTCTTTCTTGGGCTTATTCTATTCTGTTGTGGAAACTCTCTGTACTGTTTTTCATCTCATTCTTAAAATTTTTAGCTCCAGAATTTCTGATTGGTTCTTTTTATTATTTTTATCTCTTTGGTGATTATGTCATTCATATCATGAATATTTTCCAATTCTTTGTACTTTTTATCTGTATTCTCTTGCATCTCACTGAGTTTCCTTTGGATCCTTATTTTAAATTTCTTTCTCAGCCCTCATGGTTATACAAAATTACATACAAGAGGAAGTGAGGGGAAAGGGGAAAAAAAAAACAAGGGGGAGAAATGAATTACAGTAGATGGGGTAGAGAGAGAAGATGGGAGGGAGGGGAGGGGAGGGGGGATAGTAGAGGATAGGAGAGGCAGCAGAATACAACAGACACTAGTGTGGCAATATGTAAATTAGTGGATGTGTAACCGATGTGATTCTGCAATCTATATACAGGGTAAAAATGGGAGTTCATAACCCACTTGAATCAAAGTGTGAAATATGATATGTCAAGAACTATGTAATGTTTTGAACAACCAACAATAAAAATTAAAAAAAAAAACTTTGATCATTAAATTCTAAACCTAAAAATAAATACATATATTCTCAAATAAATAAATAAATAAATTTCTTTCTCAGGCATGCCATAGATTTCCTTTAAGTTGAGATCTGTTTCTAGAGAATCATTGTTCCTTTTCAGTGGTGGCATATTTCATTTCATGTTTCTTGTGTCCTTATGTTGTATCTGCACATATGGTGCAGTGTTCACCTCTTCCAATTTTATAAAGTAGCTTAAATAGGAAAACATTTTTGCATTTAGATGGGGTATAGGATTTAGTTGGATAGGTGCTTTGTTTGGTTACAGGGTAACTCACAAGCATCTGTGTGCTTTTATGTCAGCAGTGTCTATGAAGGCATCAATCATACAGACTAAAGCAGTTCTTTGCAGTATACACAAGCTTCCACAGGTGTGTGTTTTCAGGCTCCACAGTCAAGATCTGATGGAGCTGGGGCTTGTGGTGGCTGGTTGCAGTTTCCACAGTCTTGGTGGTGTAAGATGTGGACAAAACTCCTCCAAGGTCCCTCAGAGCCAGCATAGATTATGCCAAGTAGTTTAGCACCAGTGGCCACAGTTCCGAGACAGAAGATTAACAGGACACCATCCACAGAACTCTCAAGACGGAATGTGGGCGATGCCTGGTCACATGGCACCAGCAGCACTGGTGATGCTGGGGCCTTTGGCAGTGGTAATCATGGGCTCATGCAAGATCTTGGAACATAGAGGGAACTTTCTCGATGCCCTATAGGCAATTACATCTGGTGCTGGGACTTGTCACCACTGTTACCCACTTTTCCTGAAGCTATGGTTTTGTGACTTTTGGCAGCTCTGGTCCAAAGTCCACAGGCAATATAGGAGATGTTCCCTCCATTATTACTTATCTATAGAGAGCATGTACAGATCACATTTGCACTTGTAGTACTGGTATCAGTGTTCCTGGAGATGTAGCACATGGGAGAGATCTTATCTAGGTCCCACAGATTGAGCACAATTGGTGCGCTGAGGCTTTGATATCTGCATTCCTGGATGCAGACATGGATGGGAATGTCCCTACGTCACACAGGTCAAGTGCTGGTGGGGCCAAGGCTTACGGCATTGGTGGTCCTGGAGAATATGAAAGGGGCCTTCCTCCAGTTCTCGGATAATATTTAGTGGTTTTGAGGCTTTTTGCACCAGCAATTATATAGTACCAAGGCCTTGGGCTGGGAAGAGAGCATCTCTAGTTCTCAAAGAGGGTGGGTTTGGAGCTCCTGGTAACTGGGTTCCTCAGTGGGTACTTTCCCATCACCTGATGGACAGGTACAGGTGAAGCCTGGAGTTTATAACAGGGGCTACCTTCCCAAGGCTGTGAGCTGGTGAGGAAACCTTCCACAGACAAACATGGAGCTTATGGCCATGGCTTGTTCTAAAGCTGCAGCATGCTAATGGGGATGTTTTTTGCCCATGGAAGGACTACTAGACTAAGCAACTGCTGGCCCTTATGCCAAGATGGCATGTAACAGTGGTCACTGTAGAGTTCTAGTCGGACTGGGGAGGCTCTTTGGAGCAATTTAAATCTTGTAAGTACTGTGAAGTTCTTCTACACTTGCCCACTTACCCTTTCCCAGTTGTGTTCCTGGACCCTGTCCAGGAACCAGGGTTGAAGTTATGAATTGCTTTGCTCTTTTTTTCTCAAGGCTGTCTTTCTGACTCTCTATGCTTTTTAGGGTTCCTGTCACTTTATTGCTAATTTCCAGAGTTCTCCCTCACTTACTCTTCTGGAAATATATTTTTTCCTTTGCTGCCCTGACTCTTCTCTGTGGCAGTTGCATGCAGAGTACCATTGTTTATCTTCTGATTTTCGGGAGGGGGGGGGTGGTTGTTTGTTTTGTTTTGTTTTAAATGAAAATGTCAATTTCTTATGTATTTGCAGGCGTTCTCAGAGGTAGGTACCATCATTTGTTCAACTATGCTTCCTACCTCAAGAAACATTGCCCCCGCTATTTCTTAAACTGGTAAGACTTTCTCTCCAAATTTTCACATCACCCTTCCCTTTGCATCCCTCTATTGTCAGCTGCAAAGCCATCTCCAAGGCCTCTTTCCTAATCCCCCTCCTTAGACCCACCACACATTCCCACCACTATTAAGTTACTCCATTGTCTCCCCAAATTTACTACATGAAACAGCTCCTTGATAGGAACTGTTTGCCCTTTCCTCTTTCTAAACTCTAAGCTGCCTGTGAAAGCAGAGATCATTTACGCTGCCTAGAACACCAACACAGAATATTGAAGTAACGTAAGTTCTTCAGAGGCTACTTTGGAAATCGCTCTAATTCTCAAAACATTTGAAATATTTAACTTGCTTTTAGGGTCTTGATCTATGCCACTCTTAGGGTCTTGATCTATGCCTGTAATGCTTTTTTTTTTTAAAGAGGATAAATTTTTTTGTAATGAAGCAGGTCTATAAAGTATGCATAAATTTTTAACTGTTTCTGAAGGAAATCCAAAAGAAATTCCAGAAATGTTCAGAGCAACATTTTCAGTAATGAAAAGTAATATGCAGCTTATCCAGGTAACTGAATGACATGCATTGAAATGTACAAACACTTGTTGTGTTGATCATCAAAATCAGCCTCATGAATCTACACCTTTGTAAATTCACCAAACAGAGCTTGCAGCACAGTGTAACCACTGGTTAATAAAACTGTTTGGCCCAGATGGTAAACTATGGATTGAACTTTAGAGAGGGGATTAGTCCTGCTCTTTTAAGCATGAGTACCACATCTCAGTAATTTCAGCATGAGCTACACTGTGCTTGCCAGGGACTGCTGAGCAGCATCCAGCTGCCTTCTCTAACCACCTGCCAACCCCTTTTACCCATAGGCACTTTGGGGAATAAAAAAGACTATAACTGACCAAAGGGGCAAAGTTAACATTCTCTACTGATTCTAACTTTTGGCAAATGTGTTAATGTACCTGATAATGTTCTTCCAAAACCCATCAGACAGAAAAAAGGCAGATGCAGGTAGACTTTGTACCCTATTCTTTAAAATATATATATATGTGTGTGTGTGTGTGTGTGTGTGTGTGTATACACACACACACACACACATACATATATATAAGTTTTAGGTGGACACAATATCTTTATTTTACATTTATGTGGTGCTGAGGATCAAACCTAGTGCCTCATGCATGCTAGGCAAGCACTCTACCATTGAGCCACAACCTCAGCCCATGTACCCTATTCTTAATCCCTTTAAGATACTCCTTCAGAAGGCAGAGGCCTAGCTATAGAGAGATTGTGTGAAGACATAGGAAGGTCTCTTTCAAAAAAATGACTTTTTGTGTATGTCTTTGTTGAGCAACCTTCAAAGGGCAAACAATGTTAAACAGAATGTCATTCATTGTGCAACTCTTAAGTGTGCTCTACCAGCCTCTCCTAGTACATGGGGGCAACACAAAGATAAAAATCTGGAACTAATGCACAAGGAAGGGGACTATGAAGTATGAGTTTGTTGGGGGAAGAATTAGTCACAGGATTTTCTTTTGTATATACTTCCTGAATGTAATTAATTAGTCTGAATTCTTGGGGAAAGCTAACTTGGTAAGTGCAGAGCTCACAGTTGCTGCAAAAGAACACAGCTGCTATTTTGCTAATCATTACCTACAATTAAAATGATGACAGTTTCTATGACCAAACGACATACCAGTTTAAGAAATGGCAGGGGCAATGTTTTCCCATGAGATGGGCATGTACATTATATATAAAATTGAGTTTACTGACAGTAACTGCTTAAACTAGCCTGAGAGCTATATGTGTTTATCAGTTGCTAGGAGTCTACCCCAACTTTAGTTCCCCATTCCCATCCATCCTAAGATCCAATCTGGGAAGTTCCTTACCAAGTAGCACAGTGCAGGAATAATCTTCAGGTTCCAGCAAGTGCCCAGTAGAGATACAGCATTATCTGGCATTTCTAAAGGAGGAAGGAAAAAAAGTCACTGTCAAAAATTCATTCATGGAAACAGCCAGTCCCTGGGTGGTACTGGTGTACTTTCCCACCAGCCAGGCAGGGGTGAGTGATACTCTGTCATTGTTGATTGAATGGATGGTTCTAAATGGACAACTTCCCCCACATTCTCATGGAATCTCTTGCTCCAAACCAAGAAGATGAAGATGGAACACACATACAGCGTAGTAGAAAGATCACAGCAGCTGAGCCCCTGTCATAGCCATGTCATCTGACCATGTTTCCTTTAATTTCCAGGTGGTGCCTGAGCACCATGTAATCATTATCTTCACCCCTTATTCTTGGAAACATTTTTGTACCATATTACTCACAATAATATGGATTAGGTGCCAGGGCACAGAATGAGAGAACAGCACCTGCATTATAGAGCTTTCTGCTGCCACTCAACTATGATGTCCTGTACTAGATATGTTCCCCTTCCTCCACACCTGGGGGTGCCTAAAATGTAATATAAGCTCCCCCAGTGTGTCTTGAACTTGAGTGAATTATGTTGACTGCTCTTTCATGTACCAATTCAGTTTTACAAATGAGGTCTGAAGAGTCCAGAGCATGTGACTTGCTTATGGTCACAAGTATGGAGGAAGCTTTCCAGGAGAAAGGTCAGATTGTGGGACTGAAGTACTGATAAAAGCTAAGGGTACTAAAAAGCAAAAATAGGTTTTAGGACTCAAAGAGGAGCCCATTTTCTGCTCCAGCAGCATCCCTATTCTTAGAAGACTGTGTTGTCTAGAAAAGAAGGTCAACTCAGAAGGACCCGGGGTTTGCAAAAGAGCTTTAAACTAGCCTGCCCTCTGCTGTGACAGGCCAGGAAGTGAGATCCCAGTCCAGAGAGATGGAAAAGGGCAGCAGGGAAGCACTGGTTTAGAAACTGGCTGCACTGAAAGATTTCACTGTCTCTGAGCTTCCAGCTCAAAAACAGCAAGTATCTCATGCTGCAGAGAAGGTCTAGGATCAGGAAAAAAAGGGGAACTGGTACATTCTCTCTGTCAGCCATGTGCTACATATTTGACATCACTATAAATACACCTGCTACATATTTGGCAGCCTATAAATAGATGTTTCAAGAAGTAACAGGGTATGTGATGAAAAGGCCTCTCACAAGCTGAAGAACTCTGGCCTGTGGATCAGGTCCTGATAGAATGTCTGTAATCAAAGATTCTAATACAATAGTGTTAATATTGAACTAAAGTCTCTAGTGGAGATCCACAGGGCTCTCTGTCTTGTCCTGTCTTAGTCAACCAATTAAAACTTTTATCCATACTCTCAATAAGACATAGAGCATACATTCATCAGCATATAGAGCCGGGAGACATCCTCTCTGATAATTGCTTTTGTAAACTTAAGATTCCTGGGCCTCCATTTTTGTGCAGTGTTGGGGAGGAACCCTGAATGCATCAGTGCTCTAACTAGCAGCTCTTGAACTAAAATCAGTAGTGCTGGTTAGTCCTGTCTTGCCAAAGAGGGA
This sequence comes from Marmota marmota marmota, assembly GCF_001458135.2. Classification (NCBI taxonomy): domain Eukaryota; kingdom Metazoa; phylum Chordata; class Mammalia; order Rodentia; family Sciuridae; genus Marmota; species Marmota marmota. Next base: position 1,965,032 of record NW_026000153.1, read on the forward strand.
ACTGAAAACCCAGCTTCTTCACAAAGGGTGACCGCAGGCTCCTGGCCTGGTGAGATTTGATGGCAGAGGCAAAGAGGTGGGGCAGGCAGGGGCTACTACTCCCAACAAGCCCTGCCCCTAGCCTGGTGCACAGGGACACAGAATTTCTGCAGCCTGGAACTGTCATGGAGCAGCAATTAAGTTTGCCAAGGGAAAAGGGAGGAGCAGGTGCCAAATGAAAGTGTCTACACCACAGCACTCCCACTCTGGTTCCTGTCACAGGTGGTATTATGGAAGACGATTTCCAGAGTCCGAGGAAAGTCCTGGCTCAGGGAGGGAAGAGAAGCCTTCCAAGAGTGGAAGAGGCTCCAGGTGGACAGAAAGGCCAGCCTCATGCTGGCCAAGCCTCTCTACCCACCTTCCACTTCCTACCCGCCCTGTACTGGAGAAGAGGGATCTGTCTGTACCAAACCTTCCAGTCACCATTGCATGTGCCCTGAAGCATGTACAGTAAGCAACACAGTTTCAAAGCAGCCATTTCTCTTTGTTTTGTCTATTTCCATACCTGCCAGTGCACTGACCAAGAAGTAGGCTGTGGCAAAGAGCTTCTGATTGCTGACCTTATCCTCAGGGCCAGGACGCTCGCCCTGTATCCTGCACCCCACCAGCCGCAGGAAGGCTGTGAGGTCCTGCTGCTGAAGGGGCTTCAGCTCCGCCATTGCCTGTGCTGCCTGCAGGGAGCAGACACCACCAGCCATGTCATCACACTGCAGGGCAAGGGTAGAAGAAAAGAGGATGCTGTGAAGCCATGGCCGAGCGAGGGTGCCCTCACAGGGGTTCACGCACATGCTGCATGCCCTCTACCTTCTCCCCAGTAAAGCAAGGTGCTGAGCCCTTTCCACATTTTGAAGTTACTCATCCATAGTGTTATTCCTCAAAGAGGGAGTAAGCTGAACCTTACCCATTTACTATCCTTTTACAGGAGACATGTGAGAACTATTGGGTAGAAACTTCTAGATCAGGACAGGATTTGTTGATTCAGAGCAGAGACCAAAAACAAGTCATTACAAACAAAACAGATAAGAGGAACATAAAAGCACCATTCCCTCTGGTAATTCAAACTCTAAAAAAGGTAGCCCTCTCAGCCTGGTATGTTTCCAGCCAGCCCCAGCAGCTGGCAGGGGTAGGGTGGCCCTGTAAGGCAAACCAATTCTGACCACCCAGCTCATTCTCCACCCTCAGCCTCCAAGTCCAGACTCAGTTATGCAGGAGCTGCCCCTACACAGGCTGGCTTCTCCAGCATCTGAAGGCAGCTGATCCTCTGTCCACAGGGGGCCAGCCTGACATTTTCCTCTTGAAAGAAGCTATTTTAAGAAGTAAAAAGCAACAGGCTTTTAAAAACATTTGTGTTCTCCCCAGGGCTAAGCTCTGCACCCTCCAGAATGCAAAGGTGTGCCTGCGGGGAGGTTGAGCAATTTCATTGGTAACTAAACTCTTTCAGCACAATCTAATTTCAAGAAGGAAAAATACCATGAATGCTTTGCTGGAACCATAAAGCATTCAGTCAGTTAATTCCAACTCCCTGCAGAAAGAGAAAAAAAAAAAAGACAAAAAAATAAAAATGACACTACAATAAAAAGATTTCTAAAGCCACAGCTCTGTGTGTGTGTGTGTGTGTGTGTGTGTGTGTTGTGCTGGGGAATCAAGTCCGGGGCACATGTGCCAGGCAAACACTCCACCATTGAACCACATCCCCAGCCTAGCTTCAACCTTTTTAAGTGCAAAAGGTCTAGGCATTTGAAGGGTGGACAGCTGATGGTGAAGGTGCTCAACTCATGGTGAAGGTGCTCATTCACCAACTGAAACAATGTGGTCACCAACCAAAAAATGCTAGGAGCCACCAGAAGCTATAGGAAACAAGGAAGGATTCTCCCCTGGACCTTCCAGGGGACCCTCCCAACCCCTTGATTTCTGACTTGTGGCCTCCAGACTGTAAAAGAATAAATTTCTGTTTTTTTTAAGCCCTAAATTTGGTCAGTTGTCATGGCAGCCCTAAAAAAATCATACATCCCTCTCTGCCTGGTATCAGCTGCCTGTCTGCCTTTAAAATATTCAAGACTTATTAATAAAACTAAGAAAGCAAATAGATAAGGATTAGGAGGCTGAAAAGGAGGTGGGGAAACGTACCACAATTTCATTCTATCTCAAGATAGAATGCCTAACAAGTCTAGCCCATGCACATTTCCAGAACAGACAGATAAAACCCTGCCTTGAGATGTCCAGTCTCACCACTTGCTCCAGGACCAGGAGGAGTTCCTCATCAAACAAGACCACCAGGAGGAGGTTGTGCAAAGCTTTCTGTTGCTGCTCCGGCAGTTCCACAAAGGGGCGGAAGTTCCTCTCCAGGAGCAGAGATGCTGTGAAAACAGAGCAGACCCGGAGTCAGACTGCTGTGCACAGCTCCGCACAGCATGGCGAGGCCTGCTGCTTACTGCTAATTGGTACCCATTCTTCCATAGCCATTTCCAGCTGCAGTCAGTCATGGAACTCAGAAATAAAGAACACTGAGTTAAACACCACTCCATGTCTTTCAATCACTAAGCAAACTCTTAACAGGAAGGGAGAGAGGGAAAGAAAAGAAAGAAAGGAGGCCCAGTTTTGTATTTCAGGCGTCAGCTTAAGTCTAATCAATTATTTTCTGGAAGTCAGACTTCCCGTTAGCATGATTTCTGTAGCACCAATTCTCAAGGCTGAAAGACTAAACATAAGTCAGTGCTTTTACAATACTTCAGAGCCATACAATTTCTAAAATACATTCTTTTTATGTCCTTTCTTTACATTGCATATTTTGTATCCTTTCATATTTAATGCATGATTTTCAAAGAGGCTGGCACCCTATGTTCACAGCAAACAGCTATGCCATGGTCTCCCTCCTTTCCTCCTCCCTGTGTACTGAAGATGAGTTACTCACATCCTCTGCAGGATGCTTGGGAGCCCTTCCCCTTATAATCCTCTTTAAGGTTGTCAAAAGCTTCTAATAAATTAAGCCCAACAGAGATTTTTAAGGAAAAAAAAAAGATTTCATAAAACAATGCATTCATGCATAGGGCTGATACTAATACATAAATGCAACACCTCTGTTGATAAATTCCAGCAAAAAATGGTAGCAGCTCCACAGACACAGAACTAGTAACTGACATTCAAAAACCTTCCTGTGAATACAGTTAGGCCTTTGTCAGCCCCAGCCTGAAGAGAAACACTGACTGTCCTCATTAGGATCTGAGACACAAAGACCAGGCGGGCCCCTACCCCACTCCTGCCCAACATGCACCGCTGCCCACTGCCCCCCAGCTGACTAGAATGGCCAACTCAAAGGTGGGCTTGGGGAAAAGGAAGCAGGGGAAGCCCAGCCCTGGACTGCCTTTCACTTCCGTGCAGTGCAGCTGCTGCTGTGCTGCTAACCCACAACATTCTCTAATAGTCAAAACTCTCACTCATCACCTACCTAGACGGGAAAGACCTACAGGATTTGGCCCATAATGGCATTCTTCCAACACTGACATTCTGTGGCAGAATCAACAGGACACAGCAAAGCCTGTTGAGTCTCTCTTCTTATCTATCAAGTCAGAGTATATTCTGAGCCATTCCTTGCTTTTGCCACAGCTCTTACCTAACCACTTGTTTCTCCTTTTCCTTGCCCATCTCCTCCTTCTACTGCAACAAAAAAAGAAACCAGCTTTTTTAAACACAACATGGTGAAGAGAAAAAGGAACTGCTGCAGGCACCTCCCGAGTCCTGCCCCTTTCCCACTGGCATCATGTAGCTCTGGCCATGTAGAGAAAGAGCCTCTGAGACAGCACTGTGCAGTGCTGACAAAGTGCTGCTTGTCTTGGCGATGAAGCCTGAAATATAATGAAACAGATGAAAAACCTGGGTTTTTCTAGCTGTTCTTAGTAGTCAGCAGTCTTCCATCGTTACAATGAAAGAAAAATGCCAGGCCCCCGACTTCTCCAGTCCTCAATCTCCTCCTACCCCTACCCACTGAGGGTCATTCTTCCCATAATTTCTTCAATACATGGCGCCCAAGATCTGGCCTTCCCTAAGACCTAACCAAGGCGGGTTCAGAGGATTCAGAGGCAAAGCTGCTCCCTTTTTAAAGATTTTTTGTGAGTCAGTGAGGAGTCACTGATCCTCAAGGACACATTACAAGGCCACATCCTATACCCCGGGGTACAGGATTTGCTTAGCCATCAACTAGCCACAAGGCAATACCCACCCGACCATGAATACCTTGTTTTAAAACACTTAACGGCCCATCCTGGGAAGACTTCCCATGCCCAGCATCTGGCACGTCCGCGAATGCAAACTCTCGAAAAGCCATGGGGTCCAGGTAGATGGAGTCAATTCTCCTCTCATGCTCAAAGCCACCGTGCTTCCCTTGGAGGAGGCAAAACTCTACAGTGCAGGAGAAAAGGACAAGCCAGAGAGCGGGTCAGCCCAGCTGTAGCACATCTTAGATCTGCCTTGACCCAACTCAGGCTGGGGCAGAAAACACATCCACCTTCCCCACAAAACCCACCTTATACACCTTATGCTGCTAGACCCAAAACTCAGCACTCCCTTCAAACACAGGAGCAATGGCTGTTCCTCACAAAGCCTTCCAGAGTGGAGTCTCCAAAAGGCAGGAGGCAAGCTTCCACAGGAATGCTTCCTTATCTTGATTTGAACAACCTCTGAATAAATGCAAGCCACCATGTATGAAACAACTGGAGAAATTCGAATACTCATAATATTAAAGAATTATTATGAGTACATTTAGATGCATGAGTAATTATATGGCTATGTCTTAAAGGAGTCCCAACTTCTCTTTATTAATGAAGGGAAGGATCTCTGGCATGAAAAAAGAAATTACTGACATAAAAGGACATGTTCTATATGAATCTATACAAGTCTTTTTTTAAAAAGACTTATTGCTTAAAGGTACTGGAATATTTATAGATGAAACAGTAAAATGTCTCCAATTTGCTTCAAATCAATCCAGTGGAAAAGCAGGGAGATGGTAAAGTTTTGGGGAAAAACATGAATTGTCCTGGTTATTAGCTCTACTTTGGAACATAAGTGAAATTTCTGTAATAGGAAGGTTTGCTTTAATAATAAAAGAACTGTTTCCAGAAACACTTCCATATTGAGAACTCAGCTAAAGCATCTAAGCTGTGGGTAAAAATAGCAGGTATTGTGTTATGTTTTTGCTAAGCAAAATCAGTGCACGCACTCAAGAATCTGGGTTCCCTCTATGCTTCTATTTTGTAATTGGGGTGCTTAGAGGCCATGGCGTGAACATGTGGCTGGGCCTGGAAACAAACATCTTAGGTTCGTGGCTAAGAACCTCACAAACATCTTAGGTTATATAAGAAAAAGACAGATCAACAAGAGTCAAGCCATGAATTCACTTGCTATGAATTTTACATGACACAGAGCCTCCATGAGGAGATGAAGAACCCAAAGAAAGTTACACCTGAGTGGTTTTGTGTTCCTGTGATGCAGAGGGAGAGTCATGGAGAAGCAGGACAGGACAAGGAAGCCGAGGGCAGCTTCGGACCCTCTTTCTGGGTGGCTGCCTCTCCCTGCTCCAGGAGAGATCCTTCCTCGCTTTATCTGGGGCTTCCCAGGAGATGGGCACCGAGGCCACAGTGACGTTCTTGCTTCTGACATTTCTTCAGACTCTTTCAAGATATTTCGGGGTCTTGTATGTTAAGCCCCATCACAGTGAAAAAGAACCAGGAAAAGCCTCCTAGGTGAAGCCATGCCTAAACATCCACAGATCGGCTCAGAAGGAGCTCGGTGGGCAAGGAGTGGAGGCACGCCCCAGGCCCCAGATGGGAGGGGCAGCCAGCACAGGCTGGGGAGTGGGTTCCAGGATGTGGACTAACACTGGGGGACATCACTAGACGGTGGACTAACACTGGGGGACATCACTAGACGGTGGACTAACATTGGGGGACATCACTAGACGGTGGACTAACACTGGGGGACATCACTAGATGGTGGACTAACACTGGGGGACATCACTAGACGGTGGACTAACACTGGGGGACATCACTAGACGGTGGACTTACACTGGGGGACATCACTAGACAGGTGGTGCTGGTGATGAGAGCGAAAGCTGGGAACACAGGCTGTGGCCAACTTCATGTGTGGGACAAAGGGAGCCACAGAGGTGTTTGAGCAGGTGAGTGAAGTGATCCGATTTTTATGTTAAAATAATCCCATTAGTAGTACTGCTAGGATGGAACAGATGGAGCTAGATTCAGAGAAGCCAGTTAGGAAACAGTGGCAGTACAGGTGGTGTGGCTGGGACAGGAGTCAGACTTCTCACTGTCTTAAAGGACAAGCAGAGTCCCAGCCCAATGTCATCTCACCAGAGGAAGAGAGGTGAGAGACACCTCTTAAGGGCCCTCAGGTTGATAAGGCTGAGTCAGAACATTCTGTGGCAAGGGTGACAGAAACATGGGTTGGGGAGAGAGAGAGAGAGAGAGAGAGAGAGAGAGAGAGAGAGAGAGAAGCAGAACCTGTTCCCAGTCAGGCAGTGAATTACCAGAACATCACATCAGTAGGATCACCAAAGGCAGAGGGAAAAGGTCCCTGGAGCTCCCGCCCAGGCCAGGTGTGGGAAAGGAGCCAAAGGAAGGGCCCGAGGTGTCCCCAGGGTACCTCTTCCCAGCAGTACAAAGAGGAGTTTATTTTAAAAGACAGTGGAAGCCAGCAAAGAGACAAAGCTTGAAACTGAAATGTAAACAAGAGCCAGACCAGACACGGCTGCACACACACACACACACACACACAGTCCAAGAAGAAAGAAGCTCCCCTAGGAGCAACAGGACTCCCCAAAGTGCTGCAAACACTGGATCGGCAGGCACCAGGATGGTGCTTGTGTACCTCAGTCCCCAGCATGCTTATGGACATCTTCTAGCATGAGCCAAAATTTCAAAAGGCCTTACAAAAATGGCTCATTGTTCATAATCATCAAGGTATGGAAATAATATGTCTATTGATGAATTAAATGGGTAAAGAACATGTGGTATAGATTACACAGTAGAATAGTATTCAGCCATAAGAGAAAATAAAATCCTGTCATTTATGACAACATGGATGAATCTGGAGAGCATTATATACCAGATAGAAAGACAAACACTGTATGATCACACTCATATGTAGAATCTAAAATAATCAAACTCACTGCAGCAGAGAATAGAACAGTGGTTGTTAAGGGCTTGGAGGTGGAAGAAATGGAGAGAGAGTGGTGGAAGGGTGTCCAGTTTAGTTACAGATAAGTTCTGGAAGTCGAACACACAGAATGGTAACAACAGTGAATAATGGTGCTTTGCTAGCCAACACCTGGAATCAACTTCAATGCCCAGTAACAGAAGAATGGGTGAAGAAAATGTGGTACAACTACGTAATGGAATACTGCTCAGCCATTAGAAAGAATGAAGTCCTGTCATGTGAGGCAGGGTAGATGAGCCTGAAGGACATTATGCCGAGTTAGTAAGTCAGACACAGAAAAACAAACACCACATGAGCACTGTCACTCCTGGCCACTCTTGTCCCCTCCACCTGCCACACAGGCTCCCACCCTGTGCTCCCCTCATGTCATTCTGGAAGCAAATCACAGACATTTTACCATTGCATCTGTGAAATTTCAGGATAATTTAAAAAGTTTTTACAAACGTACCCCTAACATCATCACCAAACCTAAAAAAAGTTAACAATGTGTTAACCATTTGCTTATTCATGTCCCCAAGAAGCTGTAAGAGGTTACAACATGAGCTCTCCTTGGGACCAAGAGGGAAGGACCATGAGCATCTAAGATAAGCAGACATTACTAAAACTAAAACCTTATTTTCTTTGAACAATAACAATGACACACTTGTGATCAGCAGAGGAAGGTCAAGTTTAGTCAATAACATGACACACTTATGATCAGCAGAGGAAGGTCAAGTTTAGTCTTTCTGGCTTTATACTGGGGCAGGGAAGGTGGAACGGAAACAATGAGGATGATATTAACAGTCAAGGTGGAAGTTAACAGGTGACCCAGGCACACTAGAATTTAATCTTCACCGAAGCCCAAGAGAGAACCCTTTCCCTTTATAGGGTTGGGTAAGCTGCATCTCAGTGGGATGCACAGCCGGCCAGAGACCTCACCAGAGGTCATGGTGTCGGGTCAACACCCCGTCTGCCTGCGGAGCCAACGTTCCTATCCCTCTGCCCTGCTGGTGGGACCTGGCCCCATGCTGACATTTGGCGGAAGAGGTGGCACTGCTCTGGGCCTCCCTCACCAAGCCCCCACACAGTGCTGCCCACTTCACCAGGACCCAGATATGGGACACTCCTAAACTCCTCTGCTATCTCTTCCCTCTCTCGCTATTGATGCCCAAAGCAGAAGGGGATCCTCTACAAGAATGTACCCCAAAGGAACATAGGGGGGTGGGGAGTGGGGGTGGACACACAGCATCCTTCGGAGGCAGCACTCACCAAAGCGGCCATCCAGCTCCACATACAGTTCAATGATTCCATATGCAATGGTGGTGGCAGCTGGGATCTCCAGCACAACGTTGGTGTCCTTGGTGACATTCCCATCCTCCATTGCTGACACCTGTAGGCAAGAGCACATACTCTGACACTCCCTGACTCCTTTCTGCCTCCCCACTGTGTGCATCCTCTTCTACAAGGGGTGCTAAGACAAGATCCATGGAACTTAGTAGGAATGGGAATAGGGCTGGCATGGATACGGATCTAATCCTTGTCGGCATCATGATGTTTAACACATATTCCCAAGTCAGTGGCTAACCGACTGTGGCACAAAAGTGCACAATAACCTCAAGTCCTGGATCCAGCAGTGACTGAAGCTGGATCGCCACAAATATGGCAACTACACAGGCCAAGAAACTCTCGTTCACTTGAGTTGTATTTCTGTCAACTTACTAATGAAGTCTCTACCCAAAGAGGCCCCTGACCATGGTTTCCATGGCTAGGACCAAACCAGCTGCCCAGGCCTCGGTCTCTTCAGCCCCTGGCCTTACACACCTGCACCGTCTTGGTCTGGATCCCCACCATGCCACCGCACTTCTCCTCGATCTGAACGTGCTCAGATATCACACACTTCTGTGTCGTCACGATCTTCTGTATCAGGACACACAGGACCTCATTCCTCCTCTCCAGCACCTGCTGCAGCACTGGGTTTTTCAGATTTATTTTTCTGAAAAAGAAAAATGGTCATGAGTGACCTAGAGCCTCGGGGAGGTGTGAATTTCCTTCTCTAACACAGATGGCGGCTGAGAGCAGACAGGTGACAACAAGCTTCGTTGATTTCCTGGTGATAAAGAAGGCAGGTCACCCAGAAAGGCATCCAGCAGCCTCTCCTGAGGCCACCTCACACACGCTCCAGCCACCTTCTTGCGTTCACTATGAGACTCTCAGAACAAAGCCACTGTGTGAAACTGTGGGCCTTTTAACTAGGTCAGGGGGACATTTCCACATCACCTCCTTGCTTAAAAGCCTTCAAGTGCTACACCTGTCCTACACTCACCCAGGAGAGGAGGCCTCATGGATCTGGCCCCTGGCCCCTGGCCAGTGCAGACCTCCCCCTCCCCCCACGCAGCCTTCTCTCTGTGCCTTAAACACATCAGGCACATGTTCTGGCACCATGTCCCCCAGCTGTTGCATCTCATTGACGCACTGCCACCTCCTTGGGGAGGTATTCCCGGTGCACTCTGCCTACAGAAGCGCCCCACTCAGGTGATCACAGCTTAACGCCACTTCTCTAGAGAGTAAATTTCCATACAGTTATTTTTCTAGCTCATTCCTTTATTTGCTCATGGCCTGCCCCTCAGTCTAGAGTGCACACTCCAGAGGTGGCCCCGGTGCCCCCTGTGCACTGCTTACCTCAGGGCTGGATCAGCACTCAGTACACAGGAAGGGCTCAATATTTTTAGCAAAAGTGAATGAAGAAAGCATGTGGGTTTTTCCTCTTTTTGCTTTAAGGAACAGGTCCAAGAACATGGGTGCTTCCATGCGTGAAAGAGACACAATATATGGCAGATGGAGGAGAAGGAGGGTTTGTACTTTGGCTTAACACATGGAGGGCAGGTGGATCTCTTCCCTTTTGCAGCATTGCAGTGGCCAACATGAAGTTCAATCCCTTTGTGACTTCTGACAGAAGCAAAAGCCATGAAAGGCATTCTTAAACTCCTTCTCTCACCCACGAGAGGATCATGTCTTCCCCTCTTTCCACAGAGCCAAGACAAAAGTACCCAACGGAAAGGGTGATGAATTTGGGGTTGTGTGAGGACACTGGAAAGGTCAGCAAATTGGCAAAGTGGTCCAGGTTTACAGGAAGAAATGTGTCATCTATATTGAACAGGTGCAGGGAGAAAAGGCCAGTGGCACAATTGTCCCTAAGGGCTTTTACCCAGCAAGGTGGTGACCCTAGGCTAAAAGTGGACAAAGGTTACAGAAAGATCCTTAAACAGAAAGTCAAAGTTTGCCAAGTAGGAAAAGGGCAAATAGACGAGGAACAAAATGATCTTATATACAACTTTCACTTCAAACTGGTAAATTGTAAAGGAAAAACTATTTCCAGGAGAGTGAGGGAGAACTCTGGAAATTAGCATAAAACTGACGGAAACCCTTAACAGCAGAGAGAGCGAGAAGACAAACTAGAGGAAAAATAAAACAAAGCTATTTGCAATTTCAATACCAACTCCCACCCGGGTGCAGGGAACGAACACTATGGGGTTTCAGGAAAGTGTCAGCAACCAGATCACAGCATCAGACCAGCAGTCCTGACTGCAGGAGAATTCCACCATCCTTATAAGCTTTAAATCCAATTTGGAGAGCTCCCTGGTCTAAAGTAATCTTCTCTGGGGCTGAATGTGATGGTGCACACCTGAAATCTCAGCTACTCAGCAGTAGGATCCCAAGTTCAAGGCCAGCCTAGCAACTTAGCAAGACCCTGTCTCAATATAAAAATAATAAAGGGATGGGGTGAAGAGCATGGGGATGCAGCTCAGCGGCAAACTGTCCCTGGGTTCAATCCCCAGTGCTGAAAAATAAAGTAACTATCCTGTTCCAAAGAAGGAACCTACTTTGAGCTTTCCCCAACCCCTAGAACTCAAATTACTACAATAGCCACTGCTGATGCTATCTTGCTTTAAGGGTCTTGCGGCCAGTTACCTGAACCCGTCAGAAGCTATGGGCCAATATCCATCCCACTGGGCAAAGGGCAACATCCTCAGCATCCTGCAGCCTCAGGACCAGTGGCTGCCATACCTCAGGCATGATTTCTATCCACACTTTCCCCATGGGAACTAAGGATGGTCTTCTCCCTAGCCCACAGCCTTGGAACCGTAGTTACTGGTACAGAAAGCTCAGCATCACGTAAGCTTATTCCCAAGAACCAAAGGTCCCATCCCTGTTCTACAGGACAGTAGCTACCAATACCACATGACTTGTTCCCACCAGAGATTGACCTGTGTGGCCTAAGGATTTTCCCACCCATATCCTGAAGATCCAGAACCACAGATCAAAGACAAAATCCCCAGTACACCCATGCTCAAAGAACAGGATGTGGGGAAGATCTCCCCCATATGCTACATCTCCAGAAATGTAGATAGCAACATCACAAACCCCCAAATTATCTGCATGTGCCCTGGAAGACATAGAAAATGTCCCCAACACAGTCCATGGACTTCAGACCAAAAGCCCTGGTACCATTCATGCTTGGCTTCTGGGACCATGGCATAAATATCACCTGGGTCCCATAATTCCAGGAACGTGGGTAACAGTGCTAGAAGTTTCAACTGCAGTAAGTAACCTCATGGAACACAGGGAAGGTCCCCTTTATGTTCCCAAATCATGAATCAAGAGTTATTGGTGTGACTGACCCCAGCATCACCAGTGCTCATCTCAAGAAACCTGGGGAAGCTTCATGCTGTGGCTTCTGGAATCCCATGGCCAGGCATCTCCCACTTCATCATAAGACTCCAAGAGAAAGTTTCCTTCATACCCTCTGGCTGGGGGAATGTTGGTTGCCATCACTTGGCATCACTCATGCAGGCCCTGAGGGACATGGGGACAGTCCTCTACACATCTCACCCCACCAGGACGGTGGTAGCTGTCACTACAAGCCCCAATGCTATTAGCTCTTGACACTGTGGAACCTGAAGACACATACATTTGGAAGTCTGTGTCCACTACAAAGTCATACTCCTAACTTCACAAACCACTTTAGCCTTCAGAGACACTGCTGACACGAATCCACAGATGCTTGTGAGTTATCCTGTAACCAAACACAAAGCACCTGTCCAACTGAATCTTATACTCCATCTCACATAAAAGTATTTTGCACAAAAACTGCTTCATAAAATTGAAAGAGGCAAACATTGCACCAGATGCATGGACACAACATAAGGACACGAGAAACAGGAAATGAAGCATGACACCACAAAGGAAAACAATGACTCTCCAGAAGTGGATCTCAATTTGAAGAAGTCTATGGCATGCCTGAAAAAGAACTTAACATAAGGATCTGAAAGAAACTCAGTGAGATGCAAAAGAATACAAATAAACAACACAAAGAAATGAGAAAAACATTCAGGACATGAATGAGAAAAAATGCAAAGAAATAGAAATAGTAAAAAGAAGCCAGGCATGGTGGTACACAGCAACATGACAGGAGGATCTCAAGTTCATTACCACACTCAGAAACTTGGTGAGATCCTGTCTCAAAAAGTAAAAAAGGACAGGGGATGTAATCAGTGGTAGAGTGATCCTCAATCCAATCCCCAGTACAGAAAAATAAAATTAAACAAAAAAGAGTAAAAAGAACTACTGGGAAGTATTGGAGCTAAAATTTTAATCAATAAAATGAAAAAAAAAACATAATAATGTACACACTGGGTACAATGGTGCACACCACCATAATCCCAGCAACTTAGGAGGCTGAGGCAGGAGGATCACAAATCAAAACCAGCCTCAGCAACTTACTAAGACCTTGTCTCAAAACAAAAAATAAAAAGGGTTGTGGATGTAGTCCAATGATAAAGTGCTCCTGGGTTTAATCCCTGATACCCTCCCACACTCACACAAATGTGCATAACAGACTAGGAAAAAAACAGAACAAAAAATTTCTGAACCTGAGAATAAGTTTTTAGAATTTACACATTCAAATTAAAAAAAGCAGTGGGGAGTGGGTGTGGGAGGAGGGGGGAGGAGGAGGAAAAGAAAGAATTACAAAGAATGACAAAATCCTACAAGACTTATGGGATACATTAAATGAACACATGTTCACATTAGGGGAATTCCAGAAGATGAAGAAAAGGTAAAAGGCATTTAAAACTAATTTCTAGCCCCCAAACTTCTCAAGTCTTCAAAGACATATGCGCATCCAGATATAAAAAGTTCAAAGGATCCCAACTAAATTAAACCAAAATAAACCTTCATCAAAGAATATAATAATCAAAACTACAAGGCAGCTGGGCACAGAAGCTCACACCTGTAATCCCAGTAGTTTGGGAGGCTGAGGCAGGAGGATCTAGAATTCAAAGGCAGCCTCAGCAATTTAGCAAGGCCCTAAGCAATTCAGTGAGACCCTGTCTCTAAATAAAATATTAAAAAAAAAACTAGGGATGTGGGTCAGTGGTTAAGCACCCCTGGGTTTAATCTCCAGTACAAAAAAAAAAAAAAAGAAGAAGAAGAAGAAGAAGAAGAAGAAGAACAACAACAACAACAACAACAAGACAAAGAAAATCCTAAAACAGCAAGAGAAAAGCACTGCATCACATATGAGCGAAAACCCATTAGACTTAGAGTAGCTATCTCAGCAGAAATCTTGATGGCCAAAAAGAATAGAATGGGATGGTGCATTTAAAATACTAAAAGGAAAAAATTGACAACATTAATACTATACCCAGCAAAATTATCCTACAAAACTGAAGAAGAAATAGTTTATCCCAGTTAAGCAGAAGCTGAGAGAATTCATCACTATAAGAGAAACCCTACAAGAAATACTTGAGGAAGTTCTACACTAGAAGGGATAATAATTAGTAGGAATGAAGGGATAATAACTACCATCATGAAAACACATGAATATAAGAAACTCACTATGAGAACACACACACAAAAGGAAAAAATCAAACCTTAGCAGGACAGAAAACTATAAAATCACAAAAATAAATGAGAGGTGAAAAAGAATAACACTTAAAAAACAAGTGGGATATACAATTAACAAAATGACAGGCGGAAGCTCATACCTTTTAGTAATAACATTGAATATAGATGGATTGAAGTCATCAATAAAAAGACATAAACCAGGCTGGGGATGCAGATCAGTAATACAGCACTGCCCAACATGTGCAAGACTCTGGGTTTAGTCACCAGTACCATCAAAAAAAGCAGGGAGAGGGAGACAGAGAAGACAGATTAGCTGGTGAATTAAGAAAAAGAGAGAAACAGAGGGGTGAGGGAGGAAAACAAGAGACCAACTACATGCTTTTTACAAGACACATAGGCTAAAAGTGAAGGATTAGAAAAAGATTTATCATGCAAATATAAACCAAAGTGAGCAGAAGTATTCATGCTCACATCAGATTAAGCAGGATTTAAATCAAGAACTAAAAAAGAGACAAAGAAGGTCATTCAGTATATGTTGATGAAAAGATCAATTCAGCAAGAAAAAAATTGTAACTATATATGAACCCAACATGGAACCACCCAAATATATAACATAAATAGTAATAGATCTAAAGAGAGCAAGAGTGAGAGTGAGAGACTCTCTAATACAATAAAAGTTCAACACCCATTTTTTCAATAGTAGTTCATCCAGACAGAAAATAAAAAAAGAATCTGCGTTGAGCCAAATCACAAGGCAAATGGACCTAAAGGAATGGATAGAATGTTTTCATCCAACAGCAGCAGAATAAAACAACAAATCAACAACAAAAGGCCAGGCAAGGTGGCGCATGCCTGTAATCCCAGCAGCTTGGGAGACTGAGGCAGGAGAATCTCAAGTTCAAAGCCAGTCTCAGCAATTTAGCAAAGCCCTAAGCAACTTAGTGAGACCCTGTATCTAAATAAAATATAAAAAGGGCTGGGGATGTGGTTCAGTGGCCCCTCGGTTCAATCCCCGGTACCAAAACAAACAAAAACAAAAACAACAAAAAGAATGGAGTGCATATAAATACATGGCAGTTGAAGAAGATCCTCATAAATGTCCAATGGGCAAATCAATTAAATTAAAAGGGAAATTTAAAAATTCCTAGAAATAAATGAAAATGACAATAGCACAGCATATAAAAATTTGCAGGATCCAGAAAGCCAATACTATAAAGGAGATTTATAGAAATACACAGCCAAAAAACAGAAGAGTTCTAATAACCTAACAATACACCTCCAAGACTTAGAAAAGCAAGAACAAATCAAACCTAAGGTTAATAGAAGGAAATAAATAGGAAAGATTGGAGCATAAATAAATCAAAAGTAAAAAAGAATAAAAAATAAAGATAAAACAAAGAGTTATTGTTTGAAAGAATAAAATTTACAAGTTTTCAGCTAAACTAAACAAAATAAAAGAGAGAAGACCCAAATACATAAAATCAGAAATGAAAAAAGAAGACATTTCAATTGATATCACAGACATAAAAAAGGATCAAAAGAAACTACTATGAACAATTGTGCTAAAAACAATAAAGCCTAAATAACTACATTCCTGAACTCATAAAACCTACCAAAATTTAATCAAGAGGAAATAGAAAAATCTAAATAGACCAATAATGAGTAATGACATTAAAGTCTTCCATCTAAAAAAAATTCCCAGTCCTAATGGCCTTACTGCTGAATTCTATAAACATTCAGAGAAAAATGAATTCTAATTATACTTAAACTATTCCCTAATAGTTTAAGTTTATTCCCAGAAATCAAAATGGAAGAAACTCTGCAAAACCCTTTTGAGGCCAACATCACACTGAAACCAAAAAACAAAACAACAAAAAAGAAAACTACAGACCCATATCCTGATGAACACACATGCAAAAATTCTCCAAAGAATATCAGCCAACTGAATTCAACACATCAAAAAGATCATATACCATGACCAAGTTCAATCCATCCCAGGAATGCGAGAATGGTTCAACAAAGGTAAGTCGGTAAGCATAATACCACACATCAGCACAATGAAGGAAAGAAATCATGTGCTCATTTCAACAGGGGCACAAAAAGCATTTGATAGGATTAAGCATCCTTTCATGATGAAAATCCCAACAAATAAGGTTTGAGAGGAACAGTCCTCAAAATACTAAAGGCAATATATTTAAAAACCCATAGCAAATATCATACTGACTGTGGAAAAGTTGGAAGCGTTTTCTTCAAGATGGGAAAAATGATTATGATGGTAGGGGCTAGGATGTAGCTCAGTGCTAGACCCTAGCAAGTGCAAGGCCCTGAGTTTGATCTCCAGTATGTGGGAAGAAAGTATTTAATAAAATACTGGAAGTCTAGCAAGAGCAATTAGGCAAAGAAAGAAATAAAGAGTCTCCAAATTGGAAAGAAAGAAGTTAAAACTATCCATGTGTGTGGGTGACATGATTTTATACACACACAAAAAAAAACACTAAACATCCAAAAGAAGCAGTTAGAACTGATAAATTCAGTTAAGTTTCAGGATGCAAAAATCAACATACAAAAAACAGTAGCATTTTAAAAATACACAAATAATGAAATTGCTAAAAAAAGAAATTAAGAAAGCAATCCCATTTATAATAGCTACAAAAAAATTTAATTTAACAAAGGAAGTAAAAGATCTCTACAATGGAACACTCTAGAATAATGATGAAACAAACTAGAGAGGACACAGAAAAATGGAAAGATATACCCAATTTGTGGATCCAAAGAATCTATATTGTTAAAATGACCACACTGCCCAAAGTGATGTACGGATTTGAAGCCATTCCTATCAAGGTCGTGATTCTCTTCACAGAAATAGAAAAAAATAATCCCAGTTCCTATGGAACTGCCAATACAATCCTGAGAAAACAAATAATATTGATGGAGGCATCATAACAGCTAACTTCAAAACACTCTACAAAGGTATAGTATCTGAAACAGCATGGTGCTGGCATAAAGACATGTACAGACCTGTGGAATCAAGAACACAGAACTTCATCCACATTTGTATAGCCAACTTATTATTGACAAAGGCACCAAGAACATACAGTGGAGAAAAGACAGTCTTTTCTATAAATGGTGCTGACAAAAATTCCTTATGCATATACAGAAGAATGGAACTAAATCCCTTCCTCTCACTTCATGTCATTGTATGTAGGCCATGATTTTTTATATAGGACTCCAAAGACACAGGCACTAATAGTAAAAAGAGAAACAAGAGATTATATCAAACTAAGAAGCTTTCACACAGCAAAGGAAATAACCAACAGAATCAAGAGACAACCTGTAAGTGGGAAAAAAAATATTTGCAAACTAATCACCTGACAAAGGTCAGATATCCAAAATACACAAGGAACTCAAAAAGCTGAACAGCATAAAAACAAACATTAAAGAACTAAACAGACACTTCTCAAAAGAAGACATATAACTAGTACATTAAAAAATTTCTCAATCCAACTAATCGTAGTTACAATAGCTATTGTCAAAATGACAAAACAAAAAAATTGCAGGCAAAAAAGGGAACTCATAAACTGTTGGTGAGAATGTAAATTAGTACAGCCATTTTAGAAACTGATATGGAGATTCCTCAAAAAGCTAAAAGAGAACTACCATATGATCCAACAATTCCACTACTGGTACATATTCAAAGGAGATGAAACCATTACATGAAAAAAATACTTGCACTCCCTTGTCTATTGTAGTACTGTTCACAACAGCTACAATATACAATCAACCCAGATGCCCTATGGTGAATGAACAGAAAAAGAAAATGTGGTCTACATACATAATGGAATATTACCCAGCCATAAAACAGAATGAAATTCTGTCATTTGCTACAACATGGCTGGAATTGAAAATCATTATGTTAAGTGAAATAAGCCAGAAACAAAAAGACAAACACGTGTTCTCGCTCATTTGTGGTAACCAATACACTGAAGAATGGAATGGACTACTGAAGGGTAAGGGGAGGAAGAACAAAAAGAAGTTCACTAAGGGGAATCAAAACAGTGAGCACAAGAATTACTTTTAATTCTTCTTTAGCAAAGTAGGGTAACTGCTGTTAAAACAATCTATATTTCAGAATAACCAGAAGAGTACAAAATTCCCAACATATCAAAATCGTTAATATTTGAAGAGATGGACATGCCCCTTGCCCTGATTTGATCATTATACACTGTAAACATGCACTGACTTACCATATTAAACCTCATAATGATGTACAAATTGGGTCTCAATAAAAACAAAAAATTAAGAGGCTATACTTTTTCCAATGTATGTTTTTGGCACCTTTGTCTAGTATGAGATAACTGTATATATGTGGGTTGGCCCCTGTGTCTTCTATTTTGTACCATTGGTCTACATGTCTATTTTGGTGCCAATAACATGCTGTTTTTGTTCCCATTCCTCTGTAGTATAGTTTAAGGTCTGGTATTGTGATGCCTCCTGCTTCACTTTTCTTGCTAAGGATTTCTTTGGCTGTTGTGGGTCTCTTAATTTTCCAAATGAATTTTATGATTGCTTTTTTGAGTTCTCTGAAGAATGTCATTGGAATGTTAATAGGAATTGTATTAAATCTATATAACATTTTTGGTAGTATGACCATTTTGGTAACATTAACTCTGCCTATCCCGGAGCATGGGAGATCTTTCCATCTAAGGTTGTCTTCAATTTCCTTTTTTAATGTTATGTAAGTTTCATTGTAGAGGTCTTTCACCTCTGGTCTCTTCAACAAATAGTACTGGGAAAACTGGAAATCCATATGTAGCAAAGTGAAATTAAATCTCTATCTCTCACATGCACAAAACTCAACTCAAAGTGGATCAAGGACCTGGGAATTAGACCAGAGACCCTGCACCTAATGGAAAAAATAGCAGGCCCAAATCTTCATCATGTTGGATTAGACCCCGACTTCCTTAACAAGAGTCCTAAAGCTCAAGAAATAAAATCAAGAATCAATAAATGGGACGGATTCAAACTAAAAAGCTTCTTCTCAACAAAAGAGACAATCATTGAGGTGAAGAGAGAGCCTACAGTATGGGAGCAAATTTTTACCACATGTACATCAGATAGAGCACTAATCTCCAAGATATATAAAAAACTCAAAAAATTGAATACTACAAAAACAAACAACCCAATCAATAAATGGGCTAAGGAAATTGACAGACACTTCTCAGAAGAAGATATACAAGCAACCAACAAACAAATGAAAAGGTGTTCAACATCTTTAGTAATTAGAGAAATGCAAATCAAAACTACTGTAAGATTTCATCTCACTCCAGTCAGAATGGCAGTTACAAGAATACAAGCAATAATAACTGTTAGAGAGGATGTGGGAAAAAAGGTACACTCATACATTGCTGGTGGGACTGCAAATTGGTGCAACCACTCTGGAAAGCAGTATGGACATTCCTTGGAAAACTTGGAATGGAACCACCATTTGACCCAGCTATCCCACTCCTTGGTCTATACCCCAAGGACTTAAAATCAGCATACTATAATGACATAACCACATCAATGTTTATATCAGAACAATTCACAATAGTTAAATTGTGGAACCAACCTACATGCCCTTCAATAGATGAATGGATAAAGAAACTGTGATACACACACACACACACACACTCACAATAGAATATTACTCAACATTAAAAGAGAATAAAATATGGCATTTGCAGGTATATGGATGGAGTTGGAGAATATCATGCTAAGCAAAGTAAGCCAATCCCAAAAAACTAAAGGCTGAATGTTTTCTCTGATTAGTGCAGGCTGATCTATAATGGGGGGAGGGGAGGCGGCAATGGGAAGAATGGAGGAACTTTGAATTGGGCAAAGGGGGGTGCGGGGAAGGGTTATGGAGGTAGTAAAGATGGTGGAATGAGATGAACATCATACATGTATGATTGCATGAATAGTGCATCTCTACACCATGTATAACCAGAGAATTGAAATGTTGCACTCCATTTGTGTACGATGAATTGAAATGCATTCTGCTGTTCAACTAAGTAGAGCAAATAAGAAATTTTTTTAAACATGATGCACTCAACATACTAGTGTATGAGAAAGGCAAATTCTGATCTCCTAAGATACTGCAGCTAATGGTTCTAGAAGGTGGAGCTCAGGGTGAAAATTCAGACATAGGACTCAAGGCAAACTGAATAAAACCAAGCCTCAGGTCCTGATCTGTATCAAATTAATTACATCTTACAAGTTTTCCCACTCCTTTGGGGGAATTTTAAAAATAATTAGTTTTGCTTTTGAAAAATAATAATCTAAAAATATATTATCATTCAATTTTGTGGAGTTTCTATGCCATTTGTGAGTTTGTTTAAATGTGTCATCTCAGTTCCATCCTCTGAAAATGATTACAATAACCTATGATATATTTCAAAATGACTAAAAAAGTACTGAATTCACAACACATAAAACGTTTGAAGAGACAGGAAGGCCTGCTATCCTGATTTGACTACCAAACACACTGTATACACATATTGAATTATTATAATGTACCCCATAAAGATATACAAATATTATGCCTCAATTTAAAAAAAAATTTAAAAAGGTAGCTGGGGGCAGCGGTGCACCCCTATAATCCCAGCAGCTCAGGAGGCTGAAGCAGGAGGATCTCGAGTTTAAAGCCAGCCTCAGCAAAAGTGAGGTGCTAAGCAACTCAGTGAGACCCTGTCTCTAAATAAAATACAAAATAGGGTTGAGGATGTGGCTCAGCGGTTGAGTGCCCCAGTACCAAAAAAAACCCCAAAAAAAAGTTTAAAAAAAAAGACCAGTATCCATCAGCATACACTATAGAGCAGACATACATTCAAACCAGTCATTTCTAACATTCTCTTTCTGCTAGTTTACAAAGTTCCACCTTCTAGCAGATCATAGGAAATTGATTCGGTTGAGTACAGTTAAGGTGCTGGCTCACGCCCACTTGAACACACACATCAGAAGCAGCGTCACTGGCTACAATCCCTTCATCAAGGCAGAGGAACTACTGGGGTGGGCTGTTAGGACTCAGATCTGACTGCCAGGTTGGAAATCACTGTACCATTAAGTGCCCTCAACAGAAGCCACTAAAACAGAAAAACCTCAGCCTAGACCACCCAAGCTCCATTGCTTAAAATCCCCACCTCCCTCCAGAACCCACTCCAAACACCAAAAGAGGGGGTGGGGGAATGTACCTTCTGCATCTGACAGCACAGTTCTGGAAGGCTTGCTGGGCACTGCTGAGCGCCCGCAGGATCCCTGAGGGGTCAGCCCCACCTGGGAGCAGGGAGGAGAAAGCAGCTCACTCGGGGACATGGCCATCATGGAGGCTCCAGGTGCCAGGGAGGAGTCACACCCCAACTTATGCAGCCCCAGGGAAATCCTTCACTGGGCCAGAAGGGCAGGCTGCACAGGCAGGCCTTCCCTGCTATTTCATTGGCAGTAAAGAGGTCAAGTCCCTGGGATTCTGTTTCCCAGGTCAGTGCTGCCACCTTTTGGGAGCCAAATGCTGGACAAATCTAAGTCTCCAGTTAGGAAGAGACCTCATGGGAACAGAAAGAGAGAGAATTATTAGGGAAAACGAATTGAGTTTTTGCAAAACAATTTCTGGAGGGAATTCTTCCCCATCTCTTCTTCTCAGCAACACCATCAGGCCCAAGCAGCCCCAGGAGGAGTCCAGGTGCTTCCCTGGGAATAATGTTCACAGGTGCAGACCTAGAACAGTTCAAAGGAGTTGGCCCCTGGCTCTGACCTTCCTCACCTCAGAGCAGGAATCACCAAGTTGGGAAGGCAGTCATATGTCAATATAACTTGTTTATTTTATAATCTTACATGTCTTGTTTGCACTGCTAACAGAGATCATAAAAACCCTGGATTCAGGGTTTCTGAGATGGGGGTAAAAGAAGCTCAGAGAGGTTGAAGACAGCAACAAAATCACACAGTTAAGAAGCCCAGGCTGACCTTCTGCAAGGCCCCAGGTGGCCACTGCAGCCCACAGCTGCTGTCTCCTTCCTCTGGATGACAGCACCCTCGGGCTATGGTAGTAGTTTGACCTTCATCCCTATTAACTCCTGTATTGCTGTTTTCTTTTCCACATCTGGCTGCTGGGGCCCATGCCTCAGGCCAGCAGCTAAGCAGGAAGCAGGATTCAGGCTTTTAAGGCATCCATCAGCAGCCCAGGCCCAATCCTAACAAAGCTGCCTCCTTTCCCAGGCTGAGGTTTGCATTTCCATTTTCTCTATTTCTAATGCTTTCACAACCCCAAAGGTAAATTCAAAAAAAGAAACCCAGAGAAGCTTTTAAAACTCTAAAGATATCCAAAAGGAGGGAAGCAGCTTTGTTTTTCAAAGCATAAATGCATTCTGCAGGGTCCCTCCTGCAGGCACAAGGAGGGAAATTAATTATTAAGGAAAATGAATTGAATTTTTGAAGGTCTGTCTTCTGCTGCAGGCCACCATCCAGTCCTGTTATACTCTAGACACCACAGGTAGTTACTGCTGTCACCTTCCTCCACCAGTTATAATTATAATATGGCATTGAGTAATTTTCAATAGATTTCTGATCAGGCTCTTCAAAAACAAGGGTCTGTCACAACACAGGAGGAATCAGCTTTGGTGGCATCTGCTGAAGGGAACTCATGCAACTCTAAGGGACCCACGTGATAATCTAGTTCTGAGATAGAGAACAAGATTGCTCTTAGGAACCACCTATGATCCATCCAGTAGTGATGGCTGCCTAGCTGCAGGGAAACACATTCTGAGACTGAGCCTGGGCTGGGAGCAGGGAGGAGAAAGACAGCTGGGAATGACTGGCAATGTCTTCATGGTCACAAGGGGATGGTCCTGAGCACCTGGATCTAATCCAATGTCTCTGCTCACAAATGGAGAATGCAGCCCAGAGGTTACAGACTCCCCTGAACCCCAGGACACATCCATGGCAGGGCCCAAATCAAGACATGTCTCTTCTAACTCCTAGATCGGTGCTTTCCCCACTACATTGCTTTAAAAACCAATAAGAGGCAAAGGGACAAATGCATTCTGGGGAAATGCTGCAACATTGCCAGAACTGGTTTCAACATCTGCCCAGGAATTGAGATTGGGATGTTAAAAAGCCAAAAGGAGATGGCCAGCCTACCACTGCAAGAATGTAAAGCAAGAATTACTAACCACAGAATGTAGATATGTTTTGACAAGTAAGGCTTTAGTAGTTGAAGGATTTCTCCCAGAGGGTTTTGATTTATCCGCTATAGCTGCAGTTAAAAGAGAAGGAAATGTGTGTTCACAGACCAGCTGTAGAATAGAAAAACTAATTCCATGGACATTGCCTGTAAACTCCATGGCGTGGCCCTCCTGACCTTCCTTAAAATGGGAACATCCGCTTCTTTTGATAAACGGCCTCCTCCAGCCTCGCCCCACCAAGCCCCAGACTCAGTAACTGTCTGTAAAAATCCTGGAATGCAAAAGCTGTTGCCTCTCACCCACTCGTTTGCCCCTCCAAGGAGGTGCTGCTTTCACCCTTTTAAAACCCGTCAGCTCCTTGACAAGGAAGGGGAAGGAAGCCACACTCAGCCTGCACGTTCCATAGGCAGTGCCCTGTATGCTCTGCTGGGAAGGCGCCCCACCTTCTGCACCCCATGGGCATCCCTGAGCCCACCCGGCTCTGCGCAGGTGGAAGGGAGTGTGGGGCAGGAGAGGAGCTGGGGCTGAACCAACCCCGTTGTGTATCTTAACTGCCCTCTGAGCCAATTCTAGTCACTCCATTTTTCTTACCAAGAATTGAGGAGCAGCTCTGCCCATTGAAACCTGAGGAACAATCTACTGGGGGCTTCTGGAAGATTCTTCTCCATTTTCAGAAGAGTCACAAGGAACAGACCATTTGCCTGCCTCTGGACCTTGTCTGCAATGTGGCCACCATTTAGGGACAAGAGAACTTAGAGCTATTGGAACAGAATCAGGTGGAGGCTGACACAAGAGTCCATGCAGCCACTGAACTGATCATCTGTCATTAACCCTTTGTTTAGCAGCACTCACCCTACTTCAGGTTGCATTCCTATGTGAGGTTAAAAATGTCCTTTGCAACTAGATACCCTAAGTAGTATGTGAAGTTATTGTCACCCTTATTTCACAGAGGAATGAGAATAGAATTCATAAGCCAATGACCCAAAGGACATAGCTAACAAGGGTGGAATGAGAATGCCACTTAGCTGACTGGCACAATTCAACCTGAATGGTCTTCCCTCTTCCTCCTGCCTCTCCCTCCTGGGCCTACCTGCAGAAGGCACTTAATGCATGCGAATACATAAGGCTGTGTTTCTGCCTAATTCCCCTAGGAGGGCTCTTTGAAACTGAGGCAGCTGCCAACTGGCTCCAAGCTACCAACCGTCTCTATTGCAACACTAAAAGAAACTTTCCCACCTGTTTAGCTTCCTGTCACTGTAAAAATTACCCAGTTCAGTCAACGTAATGGAGCGAAGGTTTTATTTTGGCTCACCGTTTTAAAGGTTTCAAGTCCATGGTCGCTTGGCCCTTTTTGCTTTGGGCCCGTCATGACACTGTACATCATTTGTAGGAATGCGTGGCAGAGGAGCTGTTCACATCCTCACCACTGCCAGCAGCCAGGAAGAAAGAGAGGAAGGGGCCCAGGTCCCAAAGTCCCCTTCAAAGGCACACCCCCAATGACCTGACTTCCTTATTCCAGGCCCTACCTCCTCAAGGTTCTGCCACCTCCCAAGAGTGCCACAGGCTGGGGACCAAGCCTCTAATACATGAGCCCTGGGAGGACACTTCAGATCTACAGTATCACATATCAGAGATGCTCAACCTGGAAACAGGGACAGGAAATCTCTAGAAACCTCAACTACTGTACTCTGGGATCTCCTTTCCCAAAATACAGTAGCCTTCCTTATCTACAGTTTTGCTTTCCACAGACATCTGAAATCAACTACAGTACAAAAATAGTAAATGGAAAATTCCAGAAATGAAAAATTCTTGAAGTTTCAAATCACACTGTTTTGAGTAGTGTGATGAAATCTCCTGCCAACCTGACTGGCGTATGAATCATTCTTTGTCCAATGTATCATCTGTATATATGCTACCTGCTCATTAGCACTTAGCAGCCAGCTCAGAATAGATCAACATCAACATCATGAGGTTTATGCTCAAGTAACCCTTATTTTACTTAATGATGGCCCCAAAGTACAGAAGAGTGATGGCTAAAATTCAGATATGCCAAAGAGAAGCCCTGAAGTGCTTCCCTTAAGTGAAAAGGGGAAATTTCTCAATAAGGAAAGCAAAAAGATTATGTGCTGAGGTTGCTAAGATCCACAGTAAGATGAATTTGTGGAATTGTGAAGAAGGAAAAAAACTCAAGCTAATTTTACTGTCAAATCTCAGCCTGCAAAGATTATGACCACAGTTCATATAAGTCCTTTATTGATCATCTCACTTCATCTCATCATGATGTTATATTATCTCACATCATCATAACAAGGGTGAGCACTCTACAGTAAGGTATTCTGAGACACTTCATTCATATAATTTTCATGATTGTGTTGTATTTTATTATTAGTTGTTATTAATCTCTTATTGTGCCTAATTTATAAATTAAACTTTATTATAGGTATGCATAGAATAAAAGAGTATACATAGACTGAGGACTATCCTTGGTTTCAGACACCCATTGGAGGTCTTGGACCACATCCCCTGCAGTTAAGAGGGGACTACTATAGTGAGAAAAGCTTTCCCGGACCCACCCCCTCTTTCTGCTGTGTTGAAGCTGAAGATGACTTCAAGGTTGCAAACTGCAGGAAAAATTAAAATTAGAGCATAATGCACATGACTACGAAAGTGACTAGGCCACCCGCACATTGCAACTGCTCCATCTCCAGTCACATTAGTTTCTAACACCTTAATCGCATACAACAATCCAAGGACAGAGACAGGAAAAAATGACTAAGCAATTATAGATGTTCAACCTTTTAGGCGGGGTAATTAATTAACTGCCACCAAGTGATGAGATTCAGTAAGCCTGAAAGATGATAAACCAAATGAAGCAGATGAAGAGAGGAGAATTCATGCAGCAGCCTTTGGAAAAAATGTTTTTCTCTCCAAGCTCTGTGCATAGCAGCTGGAATGGAAAAATCATGTGCTTTGTGGACCTGGCCTTAAATCCTGAGTCCAGGCAAACTAATTAATTTCTGAATTTCAGGCTCCTCCGATAAAGATAAAGATAAACCAATTACTCTTTCAACCAAGCAGTACTTAGTATGCTGCAGGCACTGTGCCAGAGCCCACGGCAAACAAGAGAGGCATATGCCAGAAGTTTTGGCTGAGAATCAGGCAGCTGCAACAGACAGTACCCCATGGTGTTGGTTAGCACCCCAACAGAATTGGGGAATGTGGCTCCTGAAGAATGGAATATTAATCCCAGGGACTGAAGTAGATTCAGCATAATGCCCTGGAGAAACTGAGGGGGTGAGAGATGAGGCTGGAGAGTGAACATGAGGCTTTGTGAAACAGAGGAACATGTGGACACCATCCTAGGCATAGGTAGGTGTTAGCTGGGAAGTGACATGATCCTACAGGTGGACCTGCAGAGAATCAGTTGGAAGGGGTAAGAGGGTGCAGATAAGAATTGGTTGGTGAAAGAAATAGTCATGAGGCTGGGGCAAGAAGAAAAGGTAAAACCAATCTTTGAGAGCTTGAATCAG
Source organism: Marmota marmota marmota (assembly GCF_001458135.2). Classification (NCBI taxonomy): domain Eukaryota; kingdom Metazoa; phylum Chordata; class Mammalia; order Rodentia; family Sciuridae; genus Marmota; species Marmota marmota. The sequence continues at coordinate 1,991,922 of NW_026000153.1, forward strand.
CTGGTAAGAGACTAGGCATAGGAAAGAAGGCAAAGGGGGAGCCATGTCTGATCCCCGGGTTTTTAGCTAAAGCAGATGGACTTATGCCACACCAACCAGCTTCTCTGCAGGAGTCTGGCAGAGAAGTGCATTAAGTGAAGTGAGAAGTTTAGAGATGGACAGAGTCCCTGTGTCAGACACTATGAACAGCCCAGGTGGAATGCATCCATCTGTTCACCTGAATTCTAACTCCTCACTTGTTCCAACCAACCCAGCCATAGACACTGGAGTTCATCAATTCTAAGACACATTTTTTTCCCCACATTTTAACATCAAGATGGTTTTAAACTGATAGGTGTGACACAGTTTAATAGACAATGTTCTTTCTCAGTGGTACATAAAACAATGGTGCCTCTTAGAATAGACGCCATCTTGGATTTGATAATAAATGATGCTGTTTATCGGTCTTAGAAGAAAACAGTACTTCAATGTCCCTCCTTAGGACTTAAGTTCTACCTAATTCTAAAGACTTGAAGTAGCCTTTATAAGTGAGGCTCACAGGACAAGACAATTTCTGTACAAAGACATAAACCTGGGAACAAATATTAGAAAGTGTCCCCAGCATGTCCATCCCTCAGCCAAGGGGGTTACCAGTAGATCATGTTTACACAGAAGGAACAACAGAGGGCCAGACAGGCTTCCAGGAGTTCACAGTCCCAATAGTTAAGCCTAAGGGCAAGAGACAAAAATAATTCAGGGGAAAAAATAGTAATAGTTTGACTGAATTTCAGATAGCACAGAGATGGCTTTGGCCTGCAGGTCTCAGGAAAGACCTCTTTTAAAGAATAGTTTTGATGGGGTCTTGAGAGCTTCATAGGTGTGCTTCCAATAAGGCATGTGGTAACCAAGACAAAGCTCCTGAAGGTCAAATAGATATTGGTCAAGGGCTCCCTATATCTTGACTTAAGAATTGAATAAGAATCTGCTACAAATAAAATATGGATCAATAAGAGCTCGTGTGTTTTCCAATGGTTCTATGACACAGCTACATAGCTGGGTCAGCCTGTCAAGAGCCATCTATGGAATATGTATGGACTAAATCGGCACAGAAGCCTACTGAATAGGAAAATCTGATATTTGAGAATTTCCAGTGACAATCCCACAGGGTAAGATCACCCAGATGCATGTGAATTTCTATTCAGCTTCTGCCCAGTCCCACACAACCTCTCAGAGATGGGTGTAGCCTGCCAAGATGCCAATCAATCTGTGACTACAAGACATCATGAAGCAAGACTCTACCCTTGAAATCTTATCCCTGCCTTTAATGCTCTCCCTTAAATACAGTCGGAGCCATTTTTTAACTGTTAAGTCCCAACTTTTGTGTGGGCTGGATCTATCAGACGTTCTGCACTTAAAACTATTTTTCTGACTTTGTCTTTTATTTCTTTATTAATTATTTCAGACAGTAATTTTCTCAGGCGGCTTATCCCCTCCTGACTAAGAAAAATGACCCCAGCTAGGCTCTTGCTGCCTCGAGGTATCAGCCCTCATTTGGGAAGAGCACAGTAAGGACAGACCACCCTCCCACTGGCACTGAGGGTCATTAGTCACTCCACGGTGGAGTTCAGAACACAGACCATGAAGAGCTGGAAGAGAAGGACATCAGAAATGCCACAGTCAAAAACTCTGAACACCTCGCATCATCTCATTTCTGAGTGCCTCTCCCAGCCTCAGCATGCCAAGCCAACTCGTTCCTTTGGAGAGCTCTCACCTGCCTGAGCTGGCAGGCAGGCTTCAGACTGACAGCACTGCTCCACTCAACCACCATTAGTGAGAACATGCTGCGCGCCAGGCACCACTCTGCATGCTATTTAGATTCTCTCATCAGTGAAATCCTGGGCAATGAAGGCAGAAAAAGGTGGGTCCTAGGCATTGTTTAAAGATAAAGATGCCATATTATATTACTTATGATACTATTCCTTCGATTTTGTTTCCACTACCTATTTTTTTTAATTAAAAAAAATTAGCCTAAAGTTTACCACTCTACAATCAGTCAAAAAAAAAAGAAAGAAAGAAAAGAAAATCCCTGCACCCACTAACACCAAGAGCATAGAGAAGCATTTCTAGCCTCATCGGCTCCTAGACCTTAGGATACCTTCACCTGCTTCATTCTCATTTACAGGCTGCCCCTCTAGGAAAAATGAAGGGAGCAGATTCAGGAAACTCTCATTTTGCAAGTGCATGTGGACAGAAGTCTTTAAATTGTTAGGCACAAACTCTCCATGAAAAATAATAATGCCAGGCCTGGATACAGCACAAGGACAAAATGGAATGATTTTCAAACCCTCCACTGGCCACGGGGAAACTCATTAAGTAGAAAAGGAGACCAGTTCAAATTTTGTTGCATATTTCTTTTTCAAGAAAGACATGAGCTCTCACAACCCCTCCCCTTGAAAATGTCCTAAATAAAGTAAGAGCTACTGGTATATGGAAAAGGTACTCATGAGAGCTACTGCAATGCCTTTAAAAAGGTCAAATAGCTACAATAAAGAGTAGCATTTTTTTTTCTTTCAGTGCTGGGATTGCACTCAGGGCTGCTTTTTGCATGCTAGGCAAGCCCTCTGTCACCGAGCTATAGCCCCAATCAAGAGTAGCAATTTAAAAAAAAAAAAAAATGTAAAGCTTGTACAATGTGGAGGGATTTAAATATAATAGGACTCTGAGTAAATTTTAAATATTTTAAATAGTCGTGAAGATTTATCTGTGTCACACCATTGCTTTGCATTATATCAGTTTCATATACTTAATTTGGATTTCCTCATGAAGAACCCAACTTCTAATTACTAAGTACACACAGACAAAGGTAATCTGCTTTACCAAAATGTGTTTTACAATGTGGTTAAACAACAGAAGTGGGATGTGTCTTTCTGGCTGATAGCACCTAATCCCCACGTAGTCATGGAAAGCACAAAATGGTGCCTTTGCTGGAAAACAGCTGGAAGCAAAGCCCAGAGCTCAAGGGGAAGGAACAGGTGTGTTCACTGCAGGTTGCACTCGCTTCTAAGTACTTAGCCAGGAGGGAACCTTCACACACTGTCTGGTCCAGCTATCTCACCTACAGCTGGGGAACTGAGGACAAGGGCTGATTGACTTACCAAGTCCACAAAAGTTATTTATCAGGAATAAACTTCTCCAGACCCCAAGAGATTAGAAGCAACAAACCCGTGGCAAAAGGTGGGGTGGGTTGTGGCTGTTATACTTTAGGCAATGACAAATGGCAGCTCAGGATGGAAGACAGGCAGAAAAACCACAGAGTTTATTACACAATAATATTGACATTAAGACTAAAAATGAATTCTAGTCATTAGCAGAAGGCTCTATAAGTTGATTTTTCTCCATTAAAAAAGAAGGGGGGTGCTGGGGTTTGTAGCTCAGTGGTAGAGTGCTCACGCCTCTCATGTGTGAGGCACTGGGTTTGATCCTCAGCACCACATTAAAAAAAAAAAAAGGTATTATGTCCATCTACAACTAAAATATATATTTTTTAAAAAAGAGGAAGGAGGGGCTGTGGTTGTGGCTCAGCAGTAGAGTGCTTGCCTTACACATGTGAGGCACTGGGTTCAATCCTCAACACCATATAAACATAAATAAACAAAATAAAAGTATCGTGTCCATCTACAACTAAAAAAAAATATTTTAAAAAATAATTTTTTTAAAAAAAAAAAGAAGGAAAATATGTATACATCTTAGATTTCTTTCCACTGAGAATTTTTAAGATAAACCTAGAGGGCCCATTCAAAGGCTCCAAGTATCAGAAGGCTAATTCCCAGGGAATGCCTTTGTGCCCAACAATGCTAGATAAATGCCACTTATACACATGATTGTTTTTCTAGGATTGATTAAGTTTTTTGAGATGCACATACATTTCATAGATGATAAATCCAATACTTTGATTTCTAAGGGCTAAAATAACCTGCATACAGATGACAACTTATCTAAATGACCAGAAATAAAAATGACTGACTGCAAATAAGCCCTCAGGAACATACAGTACTTAAGCATCACTAATCACCACTCCCAAGGCCACATGTGTGTCAACAGCACCTTATCTATGCTGATGATGTTGTAAGAGTCCAAAGACAGGCAGATGACATGGATAAGAATTTATTACTCCCGTGTGAAATAACAATAAGGCTAGCTTTACCAATGACCATCTCAGGACTGGGAGAGTTGTACCTTCCCTCTCTCTCCCCGTTTCGCTACCCTCCCTTCCTGGGCAGCTCACCTTTAGCTCTTAGCAACATCACAAGGAAGAGACAACTATGTGATAAGATAACTCTTGCATTCCTAGGACTTCAATTTATTCTATGTTTTATAGTTTTTTATTTTGTGGTATTGGGGACTGAACCCAGGGCCTTGTGCATGCTAAGCCTTGTGCTCTACCACTGAGCTATACCTAGCCCATGATATTTATTCTTTATCATGCTCCCAAGGCCTCCACTTTCTGGGCTATCCCTTCTCCTATTATCTCTACAATCAATAGGATTCTCAGAGTCTTCCCAGGTGATCTTATCCCAGTGTCCAGGCCCCTCTAGGTGAGCAGGCCTAGCTACTCCCGTGTGTCTGTTCAGGATAGGACATATCTATGTCCCCCACCAGGCAGCCTCACAAGGGACTCAGATTCACAACACTGCCTTTACATTCATGTTCCAATTTAACTACTTGAATCTCTGCCAATTTCTTTTCTTCACAGTCAGTTCAATCATGTTTTAGAGGAAAGAACAGATGATTTGAAGTCAGGAAATCCTGGGTGGAAACCTAACTCCAGCACTCAAATTGAACTCTGTGCCTAGGAACAAATTTCATCCTCTTGGGCCTCAGTTCACTAATGTATAAAAAAAGGAAAGCTATGCAGAGGAAAAGAAACGATGGGTATAAACTGCCTGGCACATAGAAGGTTCTCCTTTTCTTCCCTGACTCTCTCTATGCCCCCCCCACCTACAACTGTTGGCTTTAGTTTCTTTCTCTCCAGAATGTTTTCTTGCATTCATATCAGAGACCCCACCCCCACGTGCTTCCTGCTGGCAATAGCTTCCATACCTGAATCCTGAAGAGTGTTTTAAAATGTGCGTCAGGAAATGTGACTAGAGAGCATTGCCCAACTGTGGTTCTTGAAATAGAAATAACAAGACTGCAAAATCTAGCTTAAGAGGGGCTATGTGAAGACTGAGGGAGCCAAGAGAAACCCTGGACTCCCCCAATCTTTCTCTTCTTCTCCTGTCGACAGTGTCACCAGATTTAGCAACAGAAAATATAAAGTGCCCAGTTACGTTTTAATTTCAGATAAACAAATGATTTTCTAGAATGTCCTAATATTGCACAGAGAAGGAAAATGCCTCTCCAACCAAGAAAAGGAAGTAAGAAAGAAAATAAAGATCGCGACTGTCAGAGATGAATGTGCCTTCCACTGGTGCCACCAGAGAGCTTAAAGTTCTTCCACCAAAAGGGGTTGCCCAGTGGAGCCCCAATTCCATGGAGTCGTGGAGTCCCAGAAAGACCATTGAACGTGGGCAGTTACTGGACAGGTACAGTTTTTTAAGACTTCAGCTGCCCATCTGTACAAAATCCACCCACCAAATGCTCTTGATATGTGTGTTTTATGGTATATTTTATTCATTAATATTTAAACATAATTTTGTTCAATGAGCACATATTTTATATTTCAACCTAAGAACACTGGAAAAGAGGAGATAAGGCAACCATAGTTAGATACAAGTGAGTTTTCTCTTAATTCATTTGGATTTGAATTTTCTATCATAAGAGGGAAAAAAAAGGTGATAAAATTACACATGAAAATGAACATATGGTACTGTATAAACTGAAATATCATCTCAATTGGGTTAGTGCAATAACTTCCCAATTGGATTCCTGGCTTCTTCCTATCCACCCTTTTCTCAAACCAGTAGCCAGAATGACCCTTGTCAAAAAAAAAAAAAAGAGTCAGATCATGTCATTTCCTTGCTCAGAATCCTCCAGGGGCTTTCTAGCTCACTCTGTGAGACAAAGTCTTTCTAATAGCCTTTGGGGTCCTGCAGGACGTGGCTCTCCTCTAGTCTTCCTGGGTCTTCCCTGGCTCTTTTGGCTTCAGCTACCCTGGCCACTGCCCATGACATCCTTGCCCAGGACATTCCATGCTCATTCTGTCCCCTCCTTCAGGGCTTTGTCTCATGCCAGCTTCTCTGAGTGCCGTCTCTGGCCACCACTCTGAGCACATCCTATCCCCGTTCTCTGCTATATTTGCCTCCAGTCCACTGATCTCATCAACTGATGAGATGCCTATGTTATTTCGCCATGCATTTTGTGTTATATAGTTTGTGTCTCTCCCCACTAGAATGCCAGGCAGAAATGATGGCATCTAGTTCACTACAGCATCCTTAGCATGGACAACAGCACATGGCACATACAATCCTCTCAATCAAATTATTAAAATGTTGAATAAGCATAAGGTAAAAATAACGATGAGCTGTCATGGGATAAAGGGTATTTACTGAAAGATGAATGAATAAATGCAGGGTTTTCTTTAAGAAAAGTAGAAAAAATATTTTATCCCTGAAGTCCCTTGCTTGCTCTCATGTTTTCCTTATTAGAACAATAAAAAGAACCAGAGAAGGTTCATCATTTTTCTGCATCTGATATTAATATTCTAGATGCAGGACAGAGCTTTTACACTGTATAGCATTTTCTAAATCATAAGATTGGGAGAAAGGACCATTTGCTGAAATAATGTCCTTTTAAAGTGCTTTCCAGGTCTCTACCCTCAGGCTAAGAACAGTCAAGAAATTCTAAAATGAAGAATGTGCTCCTTATGAAGTTTCAGCACAATGGGCATCCAATAAACATTTGTTGGTTGGAAAAGTTCGCATTTCTCACCCTTTTAACTGAACAACCTTTAAATGTGAGATGTGTCAAAATCCAAAATGCCAAACCGGTTTCTCATTACCTCTCGGCTGCGTCTCTGATGAGCTGCTGCAGGTCCACCTCCTGCTTCCTCAGGGTTCCAAACGAAGACTGACTCTCCACCAGGCCTTTGCCTCCAATGTTCAGCTTGACCTTCCCCAGAATGGTCTCAATGGTCCCACTCACATGGTTTTCAAACTTGCCCTCGTATTTCACAAAGTCGGACTCCACGACCACTGCAATGAATGGAGAAGAAAAATCGGAAGACGAAAAAGCCACTTGTGTCTCAGGTCACCTAGCTTCTAACCCTGCCCAGACTCTTGGGAAACATGCTGCTGGCATCCAAATGGAAAGCCAGCACTATATTTTATGTAAAAGCAAAAGAAACGGAGCCACCACAACTGTGTGTAACCAGGAGCATGCCTGGAATTGCCTAGGCTCCCTGGGTGCTTTTTAGTCTTTTCAATCCCAATGTAAGTATAGGAAAGTGCACAAGAAGCATCAGTGCAGTTCAGCAAATCATTTTCAAGTGAATATTTCTTTAACCACAGTTGTGGTTTGTATACAGTGTCATCCAAAAACTCCTTGTTAAGTCAGGAATGTTCCAAGGTGAAATGATTGGATTTTGAGAACTGTAACCTTATTAAAATAGAAATTGGTACCAAGAGTGGGGTCATTGCTGTAACTAACCTGGCCATGTGGTTCAGAAGCTTTGGGAATGGCTTGCAGGAGACATTTGAAAATGCAGGCTAGAGAAGCCTTAGAATTGTGTAAGCAGAGATTAATGGGCAATTCTGGTGGGAGCTCAGAAGACCAGAATCTTGATAGGAAAGTAGACTCTGCTTATAAGGTTTCAGAGGAAAATGAGGACTCTATTAGTAACTGGACTAGAGATCATTCATGTTACATTCTGGCAAAGAAGTTGTCTACCCATTGCCCATGTCCTGAGATTTTTGGTGAGGCTGAATTTAAAGGTGATGGACTAATTAATCTGATAGAGGAAAGTTCCAGGCAGCATAGCATTCAGTCAGTGGCCTGGATTTTGCTGGCAGCTTTTATCCAGGTTTACTGTAAGAATCAGGAACAGTAAGTAGAGTTGAAGGGGACCAAGAAAGGTAGGCTTTTTGAAGAGATCATATCTTCAAAAGAAATGCTAAGTACTTTGCACAGAGGAAACTGGGAAGATACCTCAAGGGCATCTCAGGAATTTGCAAGATCACATCCACTTCCAGGTCAAAACGGAAAATTCCTTTGAGAAGAGATCATGGGAACACCCTGCTTCCATAGCAGAGCCTAGGAAGTTATTTCACCAGATTCAGCTGCCCAAGCATTCAAAGATTGCCGCAGCTCTGGTTCCAGGGGGACCAAATATGTACAAGCTGACAGCCAGACCTTGGTGTCATCCACATGGTGCTGGTTCTGCAAGAATGCAAGATACTAAAGTTCAGGGGTCATGGAGGTCACAGTCACTAAGATTTCAAAGGAAAGGCTGGGAGGCCAGGTAAAGTATAGTAGGCTGCCCCTGAGACATGATGCATGGAGCTTTCAAAGTGAAGCCAAAACTGAAATGGAGACCACAAGAATTAAAAATGTCAGCAACATGGACTGTTTACCACAGTTGCTGGCTGCAGAGGGAGCCAGGCTAAAAGAGAGGCCCTGTGCCCGGCAACCAGCAAGGCCAAAGGGGTGTACTGCCCACACCCTTTGGAGAGCCCATCTCACAACTACGTGTCAATTGATGTTGTACACAGAGTTAGCAGACCTGTTTGCCCAGCTGGGTTTGAGTCTTGCTTTGGCCTTATCACTTCTTTCTATGCCCCTATTCTTCCCTTTTGGAATAAAAATATTGGATTTTTTTTTTTATAGGGGCTCACAGCCAAGAGTTTGCTCGAGTCTCAGGTGAGACATTGGACTGGGACTTTTGGGCAATACTGGAACTCTCAAGACTATGGGACTCTTACAGATGGACTAAATGCATTTTGCATTGTGAGATGGACATGAGCTTGGGGGACGAGGGGTAGAATTCGTGGTTTGGATATAAGGTGTGACCCAAAAGTTAATGTAGTAATGTCCACAGATGACATGATTGAATTGTGAGAGTTACAACCTTAAGAGTCCATCCTAATTTGAATGGACTGGATGGTAACTGTAGGTCAGTAGCTGGAAGAGGTGAGTCACTGGGGGTGTGCCCTAAAGGAGTTCATCTCCCCTGCAGCCTCTTCCCCCTTCCCCATCTGTGCTTTCTGACTGCTTCCCTCTGCACACACTTCTGCCCTGAAGTGTGCCTCGCCTTGGGCCCAGAGCATTGCAACCAGCTGACATGGACTGAGACATCTGAAACCACGAGCCCCCAAAAACATTTCCTCCACATTGTTCATGTTGGATATTTTGGTCACAGCAACACAAACCTAACTAATCAAACACTATCCAGTAAAGAAACAGAGAATTTTAAATGTGTGGTTTACAAGAGTAAACTGAAAAGGAATGGCAGGTGGAAGACACCTAAGCCCTCATCATAATTGCACCCCACCCGCTAGAGGAGTGCCTCAGCATCTGGCAGGTCAGCCATCTGGACCTGTCCTTGGTCAAATTGCCTTCCCATCCACCAGTCTTGGAGAACATTCCCTGTCCCTCATTATCTTCCCCAATCAGATAATTTTCTTCCCATATTTACATTTTCCCATCTGTCCTCTAGCCATTCTTTATCATGCAATTCCTTATCACTGTCCTCCTTATAAGGTCAGCTGGACATGCCCAACCCCTCAATCACCATCCAGAAGCTCCAAGATTCTCTCCCTTCTTCTTTCCTCGTTTCCCAGATGCTAGGGAATCTGCCACCACTACTGGTATCCCACCTTCAATCATGTCAACTGGCAATTACTATTCCTCATCTGGCCATATCCAGTGATTGCTATCAGAGCTCCTTAAAGGTCTATCCTTCTTATCTGAACTCTAAAGATAAATATCTGCTGATCTCATATGTGAACTAGAGCTTCCTCTTGTCTCCAACCTTCTACTGTTCTCCCGTGTGTGTGTGTGTGTGTGTGTGTGTGTGTGTGTGTAAGTGCGTGCACTAGAGTTGAACACAGGGCTTGGGCATTCTAATCGCACACTCTACTACTGATATCACTAAGCTACACTGAAACCTCTGTTCCCATTTTTAATCAAAACAGGTACAACCATAAAATAGTCTCCATCATCACATGGGTAAGGATACATTAAGAACCTGCTAGGAGCTGAGCATGGTGGTGCACGCATATAATCCCACTGGCTTGGGAGGCTGAGCAGGAGGATTGCAAGTTCAAAGCCAGCCTCAGCAACTTCGTGAGACCCTGAGCATCTTAGTAAAATCCTGTCTCAAAATAAAAAATAAAAAGGCCTGAGGATGTAGCTCAGTGGTTAAGTGCCCTTGGGTTCAATCCCCAGTGTAAAAAAAAAAAAAAGAAAAAGAGCCTGCTACGAACTTCACAGTTAGACTTTTCCATTTCTCTGATCCAAGGTTCTATTGGGCTCCTGGGTATCCTTCACAAGGGATTAAAACCCTTGTGAATCCATACACACACACACACACACACCCAGAATCCACACACACACACACACACACACACACAGCCTCAGCAGCTGCATTTCTTTCAAACCAGTCAAGAAAACCCACTCCTTACCCAGGGTTGATAAGTCATCAGCATTCATTATTTTTGCAATTTACAAAAAAGAGCATAATTTTTCACACCACCACCCCAAATAAGAAGTCTATGAAAATGCTCTCAATCCAAAGCCTTTCCTAGTTAACATCTTGCGAAATACACTTTGGGAAATGCTTTGGGAAGCAGGGTGGAGCAGATAGTAATAGTTTAAGATCATGTCTTTGCTCTAATATTACTAACTGGAAGATCTTGGGTAAGAACTTTTTTTGATACAAGGCCTCACATATTCTAGGCAAATAGTCTACCACAGAGCTACATCATCAGCCCTGGAAGACTGGACAACATTCATTTACTTGCATCCCAGATTTTCATATGCAATTTGCAGATAACCAATGATACCTACCTGATGCTGTTGCTAGTTGATGTATAAGAAGGAAGAAATACAGCCATGGCTCCATCTATCTATCTATTGGGTTTAGACTAGAGCAGCATTCTTTTCTTGTAAACAGGACAGTCCTAGGTTCTACAAAGTGCTATACAGACAGAAGTTCTATCTTCAGTACACCCTTCTGGATTCAGGCTTGTTACCACTGGTGTTGGAAACTGTGTCTCCAAAACTAGCTACACAAAGTGGGGACAATCAGGACTTTGTGTACTCTGGGACACCACCCTAGTCACACCTCCTGAAAAGATGTCATTTGCCCATACTTCTACATCAGTCATCCACTGCTGCTGGTGGAAAAAATGAGGGGACCAGCACGCTGTCATGGAACTGCCAGGAACCAAATCACTGTCCCTTCCACAATCACTCCCCTGATCAACAGTCATGCCAGGGCTGTTGGGAGCAGAAAAAAAAACACCTAAAGGTGAAGCATCCTAAATCATCTTGATAGATAGAGTAGGGGACACTTTTCATAACCGTTTTAACACCAACATGACAGAATCCAGGATGCACTCTGACCTCAGATGACCTTTATCTGCACTGACAGTGACTGGTCTCACCAACTCAATGTGGTTTTCATAATCTTTCAGGACACCACAAAAAGCCATTTTATATCACAAAGTAGAGGAACTCCAATTACTCAGGGACCCTTGGTCTATTTGCTCCTACTTATTTTTAGTTATTTCACAATTCAATAGAAATTTTACTAGAAAGCATACAAATCCAAGCTAGGGCATGATGAAAAACTAATATCAATTCATTCTCCCCTTGCTTGGCAGCTCCAATGGGCTGACTAAAGAGAATACTGGCTGGAGTACTTGCCTGGAAGAAAGTTTGGAGACTCTTTTCCCCTTTAATAGAAATACAATCACAAAATTAGAGAATTTTAGAGCTGAAAGAGGACTAAGACATATTCCATCCACTAGTTAAGAACTGATGAAGCAAGGCACAGTGGAGCAAGCCTATAATCCCAGAAACTTGGAGGCTGAGGCAGGAGGATTGCAAGTTCAAGGTGAATCCTTTTTCGGTACAAAATAAAACTGATCCAGTATTCTAAGAATCCATGCTAAAGTGATTACTTAAAAATACCCACAAAAACATAAATAAAATGTTCACTGCAGCCTTCTTTATTAAACACTAAATTGGAATGGTTTAGCAAATTAGGGTGTATACACACAAAGGAACAATGTGTTTGTTGAAAATATCATTAAAATACTTAAAACTATGGAGAAAACTTACATAAAGTTAAATTAAAAAATTAAAAAGGAGTGCATTAAAAATTAGTATGATTCTAATTCTGTTTTTTAAAAGTTAGATGACAAGGCCAGGAACAGTGGTACACTCCTGTTCTCCCAGCTATGGAGGAGGCTGAAGTAAGAGGATTGCTTGATCACAGCTCAAGGCCAGTCTGGGAAACATAGCAAGACCCCCATCTCTAAAAAAAATAAAATAAATGTTAAAAAGTTAGATGCAGAGAAGAAAAGACTAGACTTCTGTGTTAATGGAGATTAACCAGCAATGATGGAATTTTTGTTGCTCTTTTTCCTTCTTTACCTGTCTATATCTTGTTACATAGTCATCATACATCACTTTACGATGGGGACAATTTATGGGGAATGCATCATTAGGCAATTTCATCATCATAAAAACAGCATACAGTGCACTTATACAAACTGAGGCAGCTAAGATGTCACTAAGCAATATGATCATAAGGGACCACCATCTTGTATTCAGTCGGTCACTGACTGAAATGCTGCCCTTGACTGTACTATAATATTGTGTCCAATTTTTTGTGCAATCTGTCTGTTGACAGCCATCAAGCTCCACGCCCCCCCCCACACTCTTTCTCTTCTTTTTCTGTTGCACATCCAGATAAACTAGTAAGAAAGTCCAGTTGCTCCCTTCATTGATGCTAGAGAAAACTACACCACACAAGCTCCAATCAGTACCCCATCTCCGTCCAGTAATCACAATAAAAACTGAGCCTGTCTCCTTACCCCTTCTCTGATTCCATTTTTGGCCCAGTCTGACAGTCTGCCTTATGCTCCCTAGAAGGTACTAACCCTTTACACCCCCTTGGATAGGTATGTGGCATCACCAATATCAACGCCAAACAAAATTTTGAGTAGGGACACATTCCACTTATGCTGAGTGCCCACAACATTTATGATGGACATGACTGACTTTTATACCAAAATTGAAATAATATTTTTAAAAGATTAAGCTGTCATGTTGTGCATGCAGAATTTCATTAATTTTAAGTAAGGATATGTTTTTAAGACAGTAGGCAAAGAAAAATGAGAATTAGTTAGAAGGTATCACCTCAATTCCAGGGAACACATGTCTCAAAGAAGATCCATCTTATGTCTGGGAATAATTATAGAATACACAAAGAAACATACCTGGACTCAGAAATTGATCTTCTGTGAGTACATCTCCAAGAGTGACAGATAAAAACTGGTACTTAGGTCTCTGCCAGCACCAGTATCTCTTCTTTTTGGTCACCAGACTTAGAAGTTGTAACTTGTCAGAGTCATTTAAGTTTGATACCGAAATCAGGTTACCGTCAGCGTCAACTTCTTTAAGAAAATTCCTTGTTGCTTTGGCAAACATTTTGAAGGTACCAGATTACCTGAAAAAATAAGATTATCCTAAAATCAAATGAAGTTATTATTTTGTGTCTTTTTTTCCTAAAATATTTCTCCCTAATCTCAATCATTCATATGAAATAATATTTTCTCCCAATGAAGCCCTCTAATTTGAGTTCAGTTGATGACAAAGAAATTAAATTGAGATATTGAAAGACAATATGTGAATCAGTCAGGATAAGCTAGGTTATGCTTCTGGAACAAACAATACTCACGTCTCAGTGGCTTATAATAATAGATTTATTTGTTGATCACAATCCAGGATGGGCTGAGAGCGCTATTTATTATAGTCATTGAGATCCAGACCAAAGGAAAAGTCACTGCCCTAAACATCATCAGTCATTATTTAACAGAAAGAATTCTGGAAGTTCTCACACCTGTAATTAAATGCTCTGGCCCAACAGGACACATGGCATGTTCACTTATAACTTATCAGAGCTAGTTACACAGTTTCATCCAACCATGAGGGTGAAGAAATACAATCCTACCAAGAATCTGGAAGGCAGCTGAGCGGGATAGTACATGCCTTTAATTCCAGTTAACTTGGGAGGCTGAGATAGGAGGATCATAAGTTCAAGGCAAGGCTGGGCAATTTAGAGAGACCCTGTCTCAAAATAAAAAATAAAAATGGGTGGGGATGTGGCTCGGTGGTTAACCGTCCTAGGTTTCAATCCCCAGTACAAAAAAAAAAAAAAAAAATCACCACTTGAGCATTTGAAGATTTTGTCATCTGTGATGGGTAGGGGGTGAGGCATCCTGGAACCAGTCCCTTAGGGATGATTGTGTTCTCTGTAAGGTCAAAAGTGTCCTCTACACTGTGATCCTTCCCATTCAGAAATGAAAATTAACTTGCTATTACTACTGAACCTAGAAATAATAGCACAGTCACAATTTAGCTGGAGAGAAAAGAAGAGACACACTGGAAGATAGAAAAGAAAAGCACTACATTTAGTGGAACAGGTACAATACTATCAACAAATGGTGTTGGAAAAATGGGCTGACCTTCTGGAAAAAAAAAAATCTGATTCCTCTCTTCTACCACATGAGGAAATTCTCAATGGATTAGCAGTTCCTTTGAGGAAAAATAAAACCATAAAAGTAGTATGAAAAAAAAATACAGAGAAATGTTTGTACAATTGTAGGATAAGAAGGGCCTTTACAAAGATAAGGAGCAGGGGCTAGGGTTGTAGCTCAGTGGTAGAGCGTTTGCCTCGGACGAGGGAGGCACTGGGTTTGGTCCTCAGCATCACATAAAAGTAAATAAATAAAATATTGTGTCCATCTACAACTAAAAAATATTTAAAAAGAAGAAAAAGGGCAAACTGAGAAAGTGCTAATAATATTTATAACAAAGTATGAAAGTGCTTATAAAAAAAACAAAAACACTTTACAGATCAGGCTTTAAAATATCCCAGTAAAAACAGGGAAAATAAACAATTCACCATTCACAAACTACACAAATCACACACACACACGTATACTTACTTGTATATAATTTAAAAATTACATTTAAAAAACACAAATTGAAACAATATTTAAAAAAAAAACAAACCTATCCATGGTTAAGTTGAGTCTAATAGAGAAAGCTATGTTTCATAGGGTTTGCACCCTGCTGCTTGGCCTGGTTACGTGGTCAGATGGTTTCATAGAATTTAAGAGCAGGATCTTAACCATTTTGCTTTGTTCAACATGAATCTCCTCTAGGGCATCAGTTCTTCTTTAAAGTACTTTTACCTGGATTATTATGAAGCAGTTGCTACCTGAGCCTATTCTTACATATTAACAGTCAAAAAATGAACATTTAAGGAAGAAATTCTAAAATATGCAAGGAAGATCTATTTTTTGCAGGGGTGAACCCAGGGGCACTCTACCACTGAGCTACATACATCTCCAGCCCTTTTTATTTTTTATTTTGAGACAGGCTCTCACACAGTTGCCCACGCTGGCCTCAAACTTGTGATCCTCTTGCCTGAGACTCCAGAGTCACTGGGGTTACAGGCATGCATCACTGCACCTGGCTAAGAAAGTTTGTTTCTGAAACAATGAACAACAAAGATGAACCACTAAGTATACTCTGGCTCCCATCTCAATTTCATCTCTCATAAAGTATACAAGTATCTTGCATTCAATGGAAGACTCATTTATTCATTTACCATAATCATTTAATGAATCCTTCATTGATTATTTTTGGGTACACACTAAACTCAGGAACTGTGTTTAAGCATTTAGGATACAGAGATTTTAAAAATAATAATAATAATAATTTCTCCTTAATGAGCTACTAGTTTGGTGGCCAGAGAAGAAATAGCTAGGTTTTATGTTAGTTATGGGCACAAATAGCTACATGGAATGAAACAAGAAAAAGGCACATAAAGCCAACTGGAGAGAGGTTCCCTGTCACCTCAGTCCTCTTGAAGTTGATGCACCCACGAATCAACTTTTGTAGGCCAAGAAGAAGATCATCAAGGGAAGGACACCATGATGCTACTTTTGCAGAGGAGCACAGTTTAGAGCAGCGGGGAGTTGCAGGTGGGGGGCGGGGAGCTGGGGAAGAGAGTACAGGAAGATGGGCCATCGGCAAACTGGCGACGGCCCAGAGAACACTGGGTCATGTTGCCATGCTCAGACCCTTTCCTCGGCAGGCTTGGGATGTCTTCTCATGCTCTGGGGTTGACTCCTGCATTGAGTGCAGGGCTGCAGAGTGGGGAAGAGCCAGGGGTAAGGCCAAGGAGGCCCCTCAACCAGGGCCTGAAGGCCCATGCCCCCCCCCAAAGGGGAGCCAGGGCAGCAGGAGCCACTGGAGGGTATGACTACAGAGCCATGTGATCAGAATGGTCACCTAGAAAGATCTCCTGAAAGCAAAATAAGAAACGCACAGCAAATAGTGGTAGTTTGAGTTCTTCTTTACCCATGTGTACCCTTTAATTTCTTTCTTCTAATTGCTCTGGCTAGAGTTTCAAGGATGATGTTGAATAGAAGTGGTGAAAGAGGACATCCTTGTCTTATACCAGTTTTTAAAGGGAATGCTTTCACCTTTTCTCCATTTATAATTAAGCTGGCTTTGGGTTTAGCATATACGGCTCTTACAATGTTGATGTATGTTCCTACTATCCCTAGTTTTTCTATGTTTTGAACATGAAGGTGTGCTGTATTTTGTAAAATGCTTTTTCTGCATCTATTGAGATGATCATATGATTCTTGTTTTTAAGTCTATTAATATAATGTATTAAGTTTATTGATTTCCATATGTTTAATCAACCCTGCATCCCTGGGAAGAATCCCACTTGATTGTGGTACACTATCTTTTTGATATGTTTTTGTATGCGATTTGCCAGAATTTTAGTGAGATACATCAATGTTTATAGCAGCTCAATTCACAATAGCTAGACTATGGAATCAACCTAAGTGTCCCTCAATAGATAAGTGGATAAAGAAAATGTGGTATATATACTCAATGGAATATTACTCAGCTTTAAAGAAGAGTAAAATTATGGAATCTGCCAGTAAATGTTTGGAGCTAAGTAAAATAAGCCAATCCCACAAAACCAAAGGCCAAATGTTTTCTCTAATATGTGGATGCTAATTCACAATAAGGCGATGGGGGAGGGCACTAGGGAAAAATAGTGTTACCTTAGATTAGGTAGAGGGAAGTGATGGGAGGGAAGGAGCGGGATGTAGGGATAGGAAAGATACTAGAATGAAACAGACATTATTACTGTATGTATATATGTGACTGCATGACCAATATGATTCTGCAACATGTACACTCAGAAAAATGAGAAATTATATCCTATCTATGTATGATATATCAAAGTGCATAAATGCATTCTACTGTCATGTATAACTACTGAAAACAAATAAAAAAATAAATAAAATTTTTTAAAAAAAGTAATGCACAGGAGGGAAACAGATGTGAAACAAAAAAGAAAACAATAATGCTCTGAACTCTACCAGTGGCCAAAGGACAGAAGTCTGGTTGGATGAAGGGCGATGGTGATGTAAAGGAGACCCTGAGGATGTCCTCCAAGGAGCTCAAGTGTAGGGTTGAAAATAAGAAGCCAGTTACCAGACAGGGATTAGACAGGAAGCAGATTGATGGGAACAAGAGGTCAGTAACTTCTGCCATCATCCTTGGGATAGGTGCAGAGTTTATTTTTCCAAACACAAGGAGAGAACTTTTAATGAAACAGAGTCTCCCCAAAGGCCTGTATGAATTTATCCTGCTAGTCCAAGAGAAGAGGCCCAGAGTGGCCTGCCTCAGTTTACCATTGGTATCAGGATCTCTATTTTTATGGTTTCTGTATTCTTTTCTGGGACTGAAAGGAGTCTCAAGCTGAAACTTGCCTTCAGATTGAACAAGTTTCTGTAGAAGCAAAATTAGACTAGCTGTTAAAAAAAACAAAATAACAATCCATCTGTTGTGGATGGCAAAGCCTTGGTAATGATACCAATCCCCCTTAGAGGGATTAGAGGGTGAAAACAAGGGAACTCCTAAATTAATCTTTAATGATTTTTTTTTCTTTATCTAACATCAAACACAGCCAATTTGCCTGCTTGTCAGGGTATGCTGCTTTGGGAAGAATTAGTGAAATTGGCTATTGCTCAGTAGGTTTTCATTAGAATCAGGTTTATTCAATCATGTGATTCTTAGAAAATAATCTCCTAGTGAAGTTGATGTTGGAGGTTTCTCTTTTGTCACTAAGCTTGTACCCATGCTACACTTTCATGGTGCAAAACTGTGAACCATGGCCAGGCGTGGTGACACCTGAAACCCCAGAGACTTGGGAGGCTCAGGCAGTGGATAGTGAAGTCTGAGGCCAGCCTGGGCAACTTAGCAAGACCCTGTCTCAAAAATAAAAACAGAGAGATGAGGATGTAGTTCAGTGGGGTAGTGCCCTGGGTTCAATCCCCAATACCAAAAAAAAAAAAAATTCTAGAAAGTAAACTATATGAAAAAAGCTATACACTGAGAAATCTCATTCCTGCCCATGTCCTTGTCTTTTCTACCATTTTATTTCTCTTCTGTTCAGTTATATCACCTTCATATTTCCTTATACAAATACATGTCAAAAGGAGTCTACACAGTGTTCTGCCCCTTGCTTTGTGTCATGAAACAAAACTTCCTAGAGATCATTCCACATTAGTACCTCTTTACAGATGCATAGTACTCCCTCCCATGAATTTTTTTTCATTGTTTATTTAATTTGTCCTATAATGCTCACTACTTGAATTGTTTCTAAAACTTTTGCTATTTTAAAAATACCACTAAGTACTCCTATATGTACATATTTTTCATGCATGAGCAAGTGTATCTGAAGGGTGGATTCCTAGAGGAGGGATTGCTAGATCAATGGGTAAATGCATCTGTAATTTTATGGGTTGTCCCATTCCGCAATCTCTCCAATAATGTGTGAAAATATCAGTCTTAGCAATAGTGTGTTATCAAACGTTTGTATCTTTGCCAATCTAATTGGTGAGAAATGGAATCTCAATATAGATTTAGGTTGTTATTTTAATACAAATGAAATCAAGCATCCTTTAGTTTGTTTAAAGCCTTTTTTATATTTCTTTTTTAAAACTGTTGATGTCTTTGACCCATTTTCTGTTTCTAGAAACTTTTAATAAGATAGAGAGATTACCCAAAATATAGGCTAGAAAGGCAGGCCCAGGTCAGCCCAGCCAATGCCTGCAGAGCCTGCACTGTGTCTGTCCGAGCTGCATCTTTGAACACATTGCCCAACACCACCATCCGGCCCACCCCATCCAATCTGACACTACATCTGTGAAAGTAGCCACCTCCATCTTGAGACACCATCACCACCATCTTTAGTTCTGGCAAATCCCAGCTTGGAACACCAGCTGGGTAGGAGAGTTATTGGAGCCCTGAAAAGGCACTATAACCCTGAAATGTGAAAAAACAGTAACACTCCAGATACTCAGTGCTAGAAAGAAAGACACACAAACAGCATGGGGAAAAAAAAAAGGGAAAAAGGTGCCCCAAATGAATCAAAATACTAAATTATTAGAATCCATGGGCAGCACAACAGAAGAAATGACAGAGAAGGATTTCAGGATATACATAATTTAATTAAAGGATGATATCAGAGAACAAATACAGGCAGCAAAAGATCATTCTGATAAAGAACTACATAAGCAAATACAGGAAGCAAAAGATTACTTCAATAGGGAGATATAGGTTCTTAAAAAAAAAAAAAGACTGAAATCCTTGACATGAAAGAAACAATAAACCAAATTAAAAGTTCAATTGAAAGCATACCAACAGATTAGACCACAGGGAACACAGGACTTCAGACAATGAAGACAAAATATGTAACCTTGAAACGAATATAGACCACACAATGAAGATAGTAGGAAACCATGAGCAGAATGTTCAAGAAATATGGGACAGCATAAAAAGACCAAATTTAAGAGTTATTGGGATAAAGGAAGGCATAGAGTTCCAAACCAAAGGAATGAACAATCTATTCAATGAAATAATATCAGAAATTTTTCCAAACATGAAGAATGAATTGGAAAACAAAATACAAGAGGCTTACAGGATGTCAAATGAACAAAATCACAACAGATCCACACCAAGGCACATTATAATGAAAATGCCTAGCATACAGAATAAGGAAAGAATCTTAAAAGCCATGAGAGAAAGGAATCAGATTACATATAGGGGGAAACCAATTAGGATACCTACAGATTTTTCAACCCAGAACATAAAAGCGAGAAGATCCTGGAACAACATATACCAAGCTCTAAAAGAAAATGGATGTGTGGGCTGGGGATGTGGCTCAAGCGGTAGCACGCTTGCCTGGCATGCGTGCGGCCCGGGTTCAATCCTCAGCACCACATACCAACAAAGATGTTGTGTCCGCCAAGAACTAAAAAATAAATATTTTAAAAAAAAAGAAAATGGATGTCAACCAAGAATCTTATATCCAGCAAAATCAAGCTTTACATTTGATGATGAAATAAAAACCTTCATGATAAAAAAAAAAGTTAAAAGATTTACAGCTAGAAAGCCTGCACTACAGAACTTCCTCAGCAAAATATTCCACAAGGAGGAAACGGAAAAAAAGAAAAAAAAAAAAAACAATGAAAATCAGCAGAGGGAGGTATTACACTAAAGGAAAAACTAATCAAAGGACAAACCAAGTCAATAAAATATCAAAAATAAACAAGAATGGCTGGAAATACAAATCATGTTTCAATAATAACCCTGATTATTAAAGGCCTTAACTCACTAATCAAAAGACATAGACTGGCAGATTAAAAAAGAAAAAAAAAAAAAAGGACCCAACAATATGCTGCCTCTAAAAGACTCATCTCATAGGAAAAGACATCCACAGACTGAAGGTGAGAGGTTGGGAAAAATCATACCACTCACATGGACTGTGGAAGCAAGCAGGGGTTTCTATACTCATATCAAATAAAGTAATATTTCAAGCCAAAGTTAATCAAAAGGGATAAAGAAGCACATTTCATACTGATCAAGGGAAACATACGTCAATAAGACATAACAATTATAAATATATATGCCCCCAAATGATGGAGCATATACTTTCATCAAACAAACTTTTGTCAAGTTCCAGAGTCAAATAGACCACAACACAATAATTCTGGGTGACTTTAACATAACTCTTTCACCACTGGATAGATCTTCCAAACAAAAGCTGAGCAAACAAACTATAGAACTCAATAAAACAAACAATAACTTAGACTTAACTGACATATATAGAATATTTCTACCATCAACAAGTGAATACATGTTCTTCTCAGCAGCACTCTAAAATAGGCCATATATTACGCCACAAAGCAACTCTTGGTAAATACAAAAAAGTAGACATACTACCCTGCATTATATCAGATCATAATGGAATGAAATTAGAAATCAATGATAAATTTTTTTTAAAAAAGCTACTCCAATACCTGGAGACTAAATAATATGCTATTGAATGAACAATGGGTTGCAAAAGACATCAAAGAGAAATTTAAAAATTCTTAGGGGTAAATGAGAACACTGATGCAACATATCAAAATCTCCAGGACACTATGAAGGCAGTATTAAGAGGAAAGTTCATTCCTTAAAAGAAGAAAAAAAAAATCAACAAATAAATGACCTAACATTACATCTAAAAGCCCTGGAAAAAGAAGAACAAATCAACACCAAAAGCAGAAGACAGGAAATAATTAAAATCAGAGCTGTAATCATTTAAATTGAAACAAAAGAAAAAATTGACAAAACAAAAAGTGGGTTCTTTGAAAAAATAAATAGAATTGATAAACCTCCAGCTATGCTAATGAAGAGAAGGAGAGAGAAAACTCAAATTACTAACATCCATAATGAAAAAGGAAATATCATGACAAACACTACAGAAATATAAAAGATAATCAGAAATTATTTTGAAAACTTGTATTCCAATAAAATAGAAAATACCGAAGGCACTGATAAATTTCTAGAGTCACATGATTTACTCAAACTGACCCAAGATGTTATACAGGAATTAAACAGAACAATTTCAAGCAATGAAATAGAAGACACCATCAGAAGCCTACCAATCAAGAAAAGCCCAGAACGAGATGAATACACAGCTGAGTTCTACAAGACCTTTAAACAAGAACTAATACCAGTACTCCTCAAATTATTTCAAAAAAAAGAGGGAACACTTTCAAACTCATTCTATGAGGCCTATATCACCCTGATTCCAAAACCAGGCAAAGACACATCAAAGAAAGAAAACTTCAGACCAATATCTCTAATGAACATAGATGCAAAAATTCTCAATAAAATTCTGGCATACAAAAACACATCAAAAAGATAGTGCACCATGATCAAGTGGGGTTCATCCCAGGGATGAAGATTGGTTCAACATATGGAAATCAATAAATGCAATTCATCACATCAATAGACTTAAAAGACTCATATGATCATCTCAAAAGACGCAGAAAAAGCATTCAATAATATACAGCACCCCTTCATGTTCAAAACACTGGAAAAACTAGGGATAACTGGATACTAGGGATATCTCAACATTGTAAAAGCTATCTATGCTAAGTCCCAGGCCAACACCATTCTAAATAGAGAAAATTGAAAGCATTCCCTCTAAAAACTGGAACAAGACAGGGATGCCCTCTTTTACCACTTCTTTTTAACATAGTTCTTGAAACACTAGCCAGAGCAATTACACAGATGAAAGAAATTAAAGGGATATGGATAGGAAAAGAAGAACTCAAATTAGTACTATTTGCCAATGATATGATTCTATACATAGAAAGCCCAAAAAATTCCACCAGAAAACTTCTAGAACTAGTAAATGAATTCAGCAAAGTAGCAGGATATAAAATCAACACCCATAAATCAAAGGCATTTTTGTATATCAGTGACAAATCCTCTGAAAGAGAAAAAAGGAAAACTATCCCATTTACAATAGCCTCAAGAAAAATAAAATACTTGAGAATCAACCTAACAAAAGAGGTGAAAGACCTCTACAAAGAACACTACAGAATACCAAAGAAAGAAATTAAAGAAGACCTTAGAAGACGGAAAGATCTCCCTTGTTTTTAGACAGGCAGATTATCAATATTGTCAAAATGACCATACCATCAAAAGCAGTATACAGATTTAATGCAATTCCAATCAAAATCCCAATGACATTCCTCATAGAATTAGAAGAAGCATTCATGAAATTCATCTGGAAAAATAAGAGACCCAGAATAGCTAAAGAAATCCTTAGCAAGAAGAGTGAAGCAGGTAGCATCACTATACCAGACCTTAAACCATGCTCAGAGCTAGAGTAACAAAAACATCATTGTATTGATACCAAAATAGACTTGTAGACCAATGTTACAGAATAGAGGACACAAAGACAAACCCACAAAATTACAGTTATCTCATATTAGACAAAGGCACCAAAAACATATATTGGAGAAAACAAATGATGCTGGGAAAACTGGAAATCCATATGCAACAAAATGAAATTAAACACCTATCCTTCACCATGCTCAAAACTCAACTCAAAGTGGATCAAGGACCTAGGAATTAAACCAGAGACCTTGCACCTAATAGAAGAAAAAGTAGGCCCAAATCTCCATCATGTGGGATTAGGCCCCCACTTCCTTAATAAGACTCCTAAAGCGCAAGAATTAAAATCAAGAATCAATAAATGGGATGGATTCGAACTAAAAAGCTTCTTCTCGGCAAAAGAAACAGTCAGTGAGCTGAATAGTGAGCCTACATCTTGAGAGCAAATTTTTACCATGTGCACATCGGATAGAGCACTAATCTCTAGGATATGTAAAGAACTCAAAAATCTTAACACCAAAAAAAACAAATGATCCAATCAATGAATGGGCCAAGGACCTGAACAGACACTTCTCAGAAGAAGATATACAATCAATCAACAAATATATGAAAAAATGTTCAACATCTCTAGCAATTAGAGAAATGCAAATCAAAACTACTCTAAGATTTCATCTCACTCCAGTCAGAATGGCAGCTATTAAGAATACAAACAACAAGAAGTGTTGGCGAGGATGTGAGGGAAAAGATACACTCATATACTGCTGATGGGACTGCAAATTGGTGCATCCGACATGGAAAGTAGTATGGAGATTCCTTGGAAAACTGGGAATGGAACCCACCATTTGACCTAGCTATCTCGCTCCTCAATTATACACAAAGGACTTAAAATCAGCATACTACAGGGACACAGCCACATCAATGTTTATAGCAGCACAATTCACAATAGCTAAATTGTGGATCCAACCTAGATACCCTTCAGTAGATGAATAGATAAAGAAAATGTGATATATATATACACAATGGAATATTACTCAGCATTAAAAGAGAATAATATGGTATTTGCAGGTAAATGAATGGCATTGGAGAAGATAATGCTAAGTGGAATAAGCCAATCCCAAAAAACCAAATGCCAAAAGTTTTCTCTGATACAAGGATGCTGATTCATAATGGGGATGGAGCAGGCAGCATGGGAGGAATAGATGAACTTTAGATAGGGAAAAGGGAAGGGAGGGGAAGAAAGGGGGCATGGGGGTAGGAAAGACAGTGGAATGAGTTGGACATCATTACCCTAAGTACATATATGAAAACACAAATGGTGTGACTCCACTTTGTGTACAACCAGAGGCAATAAAAAATTCTCTATTTGTGTAATGTGAATTGAATTGTATTCTGCTGTCACATACAACTAATAAGAATAAATAAAATTTAAAAATTAAAAAAATATATAGGCTAGAAATTAACGGTCTGCCATGAAGCGCTAGGAGGCAATACAGTGCCACTGTCATTCTCAAATATTTTGAGCAACTGGTCTAGCCAAGGAAGATAAAATACATGCTCAGGTTCAAATGAGTGAAGGATCTAGAACCCACATTGCCAACCGAGCATGATGGTGCACATCTATATAATCACAGCGGCTTGGGAGGCTGAAGCAAGAGGACCACAAGTTCAAAGCCAGCCTCAGCAACTTAGCAAGGCCCTAAGCAAATCAGAGACTCTGTCTCTAAATAAAATATAAAAGAGGACTGGGGATGTGGCTCAGTGGTTGAAATCTCAACTAACCGGAAGTCAGATTTGGATTGAAATTTCCAATGTTGCAATTTGGAAGTAGATGGAAATGGCCTCAGGGAAGATAGAGCTCACATAGTTTATGCCTAAAAAAAAAAGTGTTACACAGAACCTGAGCTCACCTAGAGCCTTAAGATGTGAGCAAAGTCTATTCAATTGCCTCTCTAGTTTCACAGCTCAAAGCAGATTATAACCCAGAGAGCCAAAGTAAATGTGGTAAGGACATCATAGAGTCAGACTCCTGGACAAGAGACCTGGAGAGAAGAGACCAAGTAAGCAAGATCACAGCAAGCAAAATGCACAGCCAACTGGGTCCACTGGCTTGTGGGCACAAGGCATCTTAAAAGTAGCCTCTAAAGTCATGACTGCAGGAGAAGACACTACAACCAGTCAAGACTGATGGAGTCATAGACATAACCTATAAATTGCAAGAGACCTGACTCTTTCTCATATCCCCTGAAGGATTCTTCCGCAGAGCTGCTCTGGGCCTCTGCTAGACTAGTTCTAGGGGAGAAACCTCAACATCAAATACACTAGATAAAGCCGGGCAAGCATTTGTTGAGTTCCTCCTTTGTGCTAGGCATTTGGCTTAATGCTTTGTACATGTTTCCTCACTTCCTTTCACAAAGCCTAGGAGGTAGGAACAGTTCCCATTTTACAGAAGTGGAAACTCAAGTTCAAAGACATTATATAACTTCTCAACATCATGAGAAGTAGAGAAGCATCACTGACATCAGGGAGCTGGTGTGGGGCTTTCAGCCAGGCACTGGTATGGCAAGGAGCTGGCTTGGCATTCTCCTGCTGAACATGAGCGATGTCTCAGGGCATCAACATTAGGCAAAGCCACTCTGTGATCATGAATCAAGACAAAAACAAGACCACCCCGTAATCATATCTGGCCACAGACCAAACACGAATATTGTCCAAACCACAAAAATGACCAAATACCACCTCCCACTCAGTCCTGGTTAATGAGCAACTGCTGCTTCTTGACCAACCATAGCAGTTCCTCTTTATGAGCTTCTCTCCTTCTAGACAAGATTTAGGAAGGTAATAATCATAGAATTTCCTCTACATCCTGACAGCATCTGACCCAGAGCAAAGCCCCATTTCCCTAAACCCTTCCTCCAAAATCACCTGCTACATACCCAGGGTCTTCCTTGCTGCAAGGTACAACAAACCCAACATGTCCAACTCCCGGTCTTCAGCTGGAGGGCCTTGGATGTATCCTAGAGAATGATTGCTGGGCCACAATCCCACCCAGATCCATGGAAGTCCAGAACCAGTGCCTTGGACTGCCTTGCTCTGCTGTCCTCTGTTCAATTCTTTCTTTTAAAATTTGGACTACATATGACTCACTTTGGAAAGTCAGAAAATGAGTTTGAAAGAGTAAACTTCAGTTGTGGTGGAACCAAAAATCATTGTAGTGGAACTCACACTATTTCCCCACTGTCTGGGGAAATGAGACATGGCTGAACTTGTGTGCTTGTCTCATTGTTAACAACTTCAACACATTTTGAATTATTTTTAGTTTTCTAAATAACAAAGTGAAATTGAATCTGCTAAATTAAAACAGAGGTGTTAAATTGTTATAACTTCTGGTGTCTACAGTCCAGTACCTGAGTGCATTTTTTAAATGAAAAGACAAATTAAAGATACTCTATCATCTCTTCTGAAAATAATAATCAGTATGTGAAACGAAGACATACTGGTTGCAAGACAGGCATAAGGTTAAACAAGGAGAAGGGATGAGGCAGCAAAGGTTGTTGGGAAGCGGAATGGATAACAGAAGATGAGGCCTGATTAGGAATAGAGAGGAGGGCTGGGGGTGTGTAGCTAGGTGGTAGAATGCTTGCCTAACATGCAAGAGATCCTTGGTTCCATTCCCAGCATCACAAAAAAATTAACCAAATAATTTTTTAAAAATAGAGCAGGGTGCGGTGGGGACACCTGTAATCCCAGCAGCTCTGGAGGCTGAGGCAGGAGGATCACAAATTCAAAGCCAGCCTCAGCAACTTAGCCAGGCCCTAAGCAACCCTGTGTCCAAATAAAAAATAAAAAAGGGCTAGGGATGTGGCTCAGTGGTTAAGTGCCCCTGAGTTCAATTCGTGGTACCAAATAAATAAATAAAAATAAAAAGAGAAAGCAAGAAGAAATTCTCTGAGCACCTGGAGAGTTCAAAAAGAGTGAAAAGAGTCAAGCATGGTGGCACACACCTGTAATCCCAGTGGCTCACAACTGAGGAGGATTGCAGATTCAAGGCCAGCCTCAGAAATTTGGTGAGGCCCTAAGCAATTTAGCAAGACCCTGTTTCAAAATTTAAAAATTTTTAAAAAGGACTGGGATGTGGCTCAGTGTTTAAGTGCCCCTAAATTCAATCTCATTTACTCTGGAAGCAAGTTCAAGGCCAGCCTGGGCAATTTAGCAAGACCCTGAGGAAGGAAGGAAAGAAGGAAGGAAGGAAGGAAGGAAGGAAGGAAGGAAGGAAGGAGGGAGGGGTGAATGAGGAAAGGAAAGAAAGGAAGGCATCTTTAGGGACCCAAGGAGATTTCTTAATCTATCTAGTAGTCTGGGCTCAACTTCTCGTTTTCCTTTTATGTACGTATGAATGTATGCACACTATTATTGCAGTACTGGAGACTGAACCCAGGTGTGCTCTACCACTAACTTACATCCCCAGCTCTTTTCATTTTTTATTTTGAGATAGGTTCTCACCTAGTTGTCCAGGTTGAACTCCAACTTGTGGTCCTCCTGCCTCGGCCTCCCAAGTAGCTGGGATTACCAGTTTTTGACACACACCGGGCTCCTGACAGTTTTCCTTTCTGACAGATTGTTGGTAGTGGATTTTGAAGATTATTAATTTTATTCTACATTTACTCGGCTGCTTCTCACACCTCACAGCACTTTTTTCATTCCACTCTAACTCAGCCTCTAGTCTGTTGGTCTGTCTGACTGCCTCTTGAGGGCATGGACCTCAAGACATCCATCCCTCTCACTGTCCCATTCGGCCCCAGTGGTGGGTCCTGTGTTGGTTCGGCCTACAGCAAATGGGTAAGAAGTGCACTCTGGCCTTTCTCGCTTAGGTGCAGAAAGGGTCCAGAAAGGGTCCAGAGTCGTCCACCTAAGGCCAAATGAAGCACCAAGGCAACTGTTCAGTCATCTGGTCCTTCTGGGAACATCAAGGAGGGTAGGGGGTGGGATCTGGCCTCTACCCGAAGCGCTGGCCCATTAGAATCCGGGCCAAAGAGGTGGGGCCAGAGAAACTGAATCCCTTGTCTGCTCCTGGCCTTGGTCCCCACCCCATCTCTCATGCACACACGCCCCCATGCTGGGGAGGCCTCAGCAACACTCAGGGAAGACACCGGAAAACAAGGAATGAAGAGGGGTCAGGGTGGTGAAGGGATGCGGGGGAAAGAAGGTGCCAGCTGCCCTAGCAACACCCACGAAGGGAGAGGCGCGGGCAAGAGGAAGAGGGGATGAGAAAGGGCTGGTGGGTGCGAGTCGGGGAGAGGGCGATGTGATGGGATGGAGTCTGGGGCCGGGAATAGGGAGGATGGGGCGCGACAAGGCCAGCCAGGGGGGTTCATCTGCCTTGGGAGGGAGGGAGGGAGAAGAGGGGTGTCCGGGAGAGATCGCGCCTCGCGGCCTCGACTCGCGTCTGCAGCGGACACCTGGGCAGATAAAAAAAAAAAAAAAACGGAGCCGCAACGGAGTCTCAGCTCGCGCCCGCCGCACACTTACCGCGCGCCACCGCTCGGTCCCCCGCCGCCGCGCGCTCCCGCCCGCGCCCGCAGTCAGAGGAGCCCGGCGCGCGCCGGCCAGCAGCGACGTTCTAGGAGCCAAGAGGGAGGGCCCGCTGGGACCTTTGCTCGGTGCCCCGCCCCTTGGAGTCGCGGGACCCGCAGGGAAGCCGCGGGAGGAGCGGAAGGAGCGTGCCCAGACACTGGCGGAGGGGCGCGGCCTGGCCCGCAGAGACGCAGAGGAGAGCAAGGCCAGCCACGGTTCTGGGCTCCGGGGACGGCCCGAGACTCTGAGCAGGCCCAGCCAGAACTGGTTCCCTTCCTTCGCGTGACACCCGAAGCCGGGTCTCCTGGGCCTCGACTTTGGCCGAGGCACTGGGAGAAAGAGAGCTCGGTGGCCTGCTGCCAAAGAGACCTCACCCCCGGGGTTGCAATCCATAATAGGATGTGAATTACAACTGTGGCTACACAGTTCCACCAGAAAAGTCCCAGGCCACCCTGGCCGGCGCGAACCCCTATTGTTTGTGCCTGGGAGCTTCGAGATCTGTGCTGTGACTGGGTTAGCAGTAAATTAGACTCCAAGCTCCTTGAGGGCAAAACCAAACCTCACTCACATACTACGTACTCAGTAAATCCTGAAGGAGGGAATTTGAGCATGGCTGTAATAATTGTTTGCTGCTTAACTGAGTTGAAAAATTATAACCTTTGAGTCAGCGTTCATAAATCATGTTCTCTTGTGCATTAAACAAGAGAAAATAAAATTTCTGCACTCAGAAAACTTTGAAAGACTTTGTGGCTGCCTTCAAGGAAGGAGAAAGTGGGAGGCAGGGCTATGTCTTGTGCCCCGACTCTGCATTGCTGTTACCCACCTGTGAAGCCTTCTCTGGCTATGGACATTGAAAAGTGCTCCTCTCCCCCCCCCCCACACACACACCAGCAGAAACACTTCTAATTCCTCTCCTGCTTTATGTTTCTGCTTTGCACTTATAACCATCAGCTAGACTGGGTTTATAATTCTTATTTCACATATTATTCTTCTCTTCCCTAAAGTGTCAGCTCCATCAGGGATTTTTGTCTGCTTTGTTTACTATACCCAGTTCTAAACTTAGAACTTTTATTTGCATGGTATATATTTAGTAAATAGTTGTTGAATTAAGGAATGGATCTTCTTGTTTCTCCAGCTACACTGTGGAATCTTATGCATCTGTGCAATAGTAGGCATACAATTACTGCTTGTTGGATGAATGAATAAATAAAATAAATAGAAATAATTGTGGACCCTTGGGGTTCCTTCCCTTGCCAATGTAATTAGATATTGAAAGAAAGAGGAAGCACTATCCCAGACTGGTCAAGAGGCTTCATGGATAATATCAGTTCTCTGTCTTAATAGAATCATGTAGTGATACTAAGGTTTGATTGTGTCCCCCAAAGCATACGTGTTGGAAGTTTAATACTCAGTGTACAGTGTTGAGAGGTAGGAACATTAAGAGGTGATTACATCATGAGGGCTGTGCCCTCGTGAATGGATTGATGTCATTATCAAAATAAATTAGTTATCATGGGAATCAGGTTTTTTGTTTCTTTGGGTTTTGTTGTTGTTGTTGTTGGTGGTGGTGGTGGTGGTGGTGGTGGTACTGGGACTTGAACCCAAGGGCACTTTACTGCTTAGCTACATCCCCAATCCTTTTTTATTTTGAGACCAGTCTCACTAAATTGCTGAGATAATCCTCCTGCCTTAGCCTCCCAAATCACTGAGATTACAGGTATGGTCTCCTCGTCTTCCTACCCCTGTTCTCTTCTGTTTTCACTTTTCTCCCTCGTCCTGTCTCCCTGCCTTCCTCCCCACTTCCCTTTCGTCCCACCTTCAATCTTCCTGACATGAGATGATGACGAAGCAAGAAGACCCTTCTCAGCACTACTTGACCTTGGACTTCTCAGCCTCCAGAACTGTAAGAAATAAATCTCAGCTCTTTATAAATTGCTGGGTCTCAGGAATTCTGTTCTAGCAGCACACAGTAAACTAAGACAAGTGATGACTCTAGCTTGTTCTCAGAGCTTATTGCCTCCTGACCTAGGGCATTAACCTTAAGAACATCCTCATGAACACCATGTTCATGCAGTTCCCACCACTTCATGGTTGCCATCTAGCTAGTTCTCCATCTAGCTAGGTTGCCATTTGTAATTGGGGCTGCTTGAGCTTTTTGGTGCAATGATTACTTAGTGACTTAAAATTCATTCACTCTTTTTGTCCTATCCAATGCCTTTAAATTAAATACCTGGGGAAGACAGTAATAGTATTAGCAGCTAAAATGCATGTGGCACTTTCTCTGCATGCAATAATTGACTCGTTTAATCCTCACAGCCAATTAGAAGTTCAAGCTGAGAGAATTGAGGCACAAACTTGGAAATTACCTAGGAGAGACAGCTATGACTTTAACCCAGATCTCTTGGCACCACCTGTTTTTAACCCACCATAGGGTACAGACTACCCCAAAAGAAAATAGGAAACACAGTAGAGGACACCCCACTCAGCAGTGTTTGAACCTGCCCTGAGCATTGGGAGGGAAAGAGGGATTATGCTATTCTCCTACTCTCCCTGTCTAAGGTGGAGGAATATGGCAAACCATAATTTTTTTAACGTTATTATTATTATTATTATAGATTTCAGATGGACCAATAAGATGGGAGGTTTAGGCCCAACTAGAAAAAAGAAAAAAGTAAGTCAAACCAAACATCAAACCCCAGCCTTCTCACTCCATAATAGGTATATTGTCTTAGCAAAATGGAAATAGAAACAATTTCCAAGGAGATAAATTGGGGTGGTCATATTTGCTTTTCAAAAGATTCATTAAATATAAACTATGTTTCAAGTTGCAGAACTTGTGAAACATGCAATGGTGGTGCATGCCTATAATCCCAGCAACTCAAGAGGCTGAGGCAGGAAGCATGCAAGTTCAAGGCCAACCTCCACAATTTAGTGAGATCCTGTGTCAAAATAAAAAATAAAAATAAGAAGGGCTAGAGACATAGGTCAGTGGTAGAGTACCTCTGTGTTCAATCCCTAGTACTGAAGAAGTTTGGGGAAGAATTTCTGAAACAAATCAGTGATGTGTTGGGTATTCCCCACTCAATACCGAATTCTTTTTTTTTTTTTTAATACAGGGAATTAAACCCAAGGACACTTAAACACTGAGGCATATCCCCAGACCTTTTTATTATTATTATTATTATTATTATTATTATTATTATTATTATTATTATTATTTTAAACAGAGTCTTGTTAAGTTGCTTAGGACCTCGCTAAGTTGCTGTGGCTGGCTTTGATTTTCCTGCCTCAGCCTCCTAAACTGCTGGGGTTACAGGCATATGCCACTGTACCCAGCTATCCCCAGGTTTTTACATAGGAAATGATATGTAAATAGCAGCAAAAATTGGTAAAATTCACTAACAGAGTATATTTCATAAATGAACACATAAATAAACCAGCTCTGCCTGGCTGTCATAACTACTTCCTAATTCTATGGAAGCTACTCTTGGAGACCTGGACTCTTTCCAGTGAATAGCCTCTATGGACAGATAAATCATAGGCTTTGAATGAGTCGGATTTGGGTCAAATCCAGCCAGCACTTACTAGCTGAATGACCTTAGGAAAACTGCATGACTTCCCACTTAAAAATTACTTACCGAGTATTGTCATGAGATCATGTTATTACTGAGCACATAATAGAACTCAATAAAAGTTTTCTTTCCTCAATTAATTACTTTAGAGTTAAAATTGCCTTTAAGTTAAGGCAAAAAAAATGTTCACCTTTTCGTAAATGTGCCTCTTACCATATTAACTGTTTCCCAGAGGAACATAACTACTAACATAAATTATAATAAAATTTGGCATACATTGATATATATTTTTAAACTGATCTCATTTACTCCCCCTAAATCTCAAAAGTATTTTCTAAACTGGAGATTGTATTGCCAATGCATATTACTTACCAATTACAGTTTTAAAATAAAAAGTTTAGCTAGGCATGGTGGCACATACCCATAATCCCAGCTACTTGGGTGTCTCAGGCAGAAGGATCATAAGATCATTGCCAGCCTGGGCAATTTAGGGAGACTCTGTCTCAAATTTTTTAAAAATGAAAGGGGCTAGGGGCTTCCTAGCATTCATGAGGTCCTAGGATTAATCCACAGTACCATGGATGCAAGAAAAAAAAATTAAAGGTTTATGGAGGATTAAATATAGTCCAGAATTAAGTCTTCTTCAGTTTCCCAAATGTCTCTTGTTCACTTGCAACATACAGATACTGACTTGAGAAAAACTGAAATTCACTTGGCAATCAACAAATGATCAGCCAAAATTGTCAATATTAAAATTCTCAACTCAAATATTACTGAGTAAATAAGGAATGATGAAGTAATTTGCTTTGCCAGTTATCAACTGCTGCATAACAAACTACCACCAAAACTTAGTAACTTGAAACAACAACCATTTTATTGTTATATCTCCTAATTTTACACATTGGAACTTCACGCAGGCTCGGTTGAGCAATTTTTTTTTTTCAGTCTCATGTGGCATCAGCTGGGGTCACTCAAAGCAATTTAGCTGAAGGAAGACAAATAGCCTGGTCCAAAGGGTCTAGATGGCTTCATCAATGTCTTCATCCATTCAGGCTGTTTTAATAACAAAATCATAGGCCAGGTAGCTTATAAACAGAAATTTGTATCTCACAGTTCTGGAGGCTGGAAGTCCTAAGATCAAGATCCTAGCAGATTCAGTATTTCCTGGTTAATAGATGGGGATTTCTTTCTGAGTCCTCACATGGTGAAAGATGCCATCTTCATGATTTAATCAGCTCTCCAAAGGACAATTTCCTACAGCCACCACATTGGTGATTAAGTTTCAATATATGAATTTGAGGAGAACACAACACTCAGACCATAACAACCTATGTTGGTGCCCTGGCAGGGATGACTAGAAGTCAGGTCTCAATCAGGTTATCAGTCAGAGCCCCAGTGTATATGCCTCTTCATCATGGTGGTCTCAGGGCAGTCAAACTTCTTATACAGAGGCTCAGGGCTACAAAAACTCTCTAAGTAGGTAGGTTCCAAGAAATAAGTTAGCAGCTTTGAGGCCTATGACTTAGCCCTTGAGAACCCAGAATGTAACCTCCAGAGCAGTTTATAGCTGAATCAAGCCCCAATTCAAAGGAATTCTATTCTGCATTTCTAGGCTTCTCCAATCACACACTTTTTTTTTTAAATAACCACACTTCTTTTTATAATAGAATATGGCATTAAATAAACAAAGTTAATAAAAGCTTATATTTTTCCCATTGTTCACATAGAAACAAATATCATTGTCAGCATTAAGGAGACTTGCAGAAGACATCCACCAGACATCAGATTTACAGAAATATTCAGAGTAATACAATACAGAGCTATGCAAGCTTTTTTCAACCCATTATTCTTCTTCACTATTGTCCGTGCATTCAACATCTTGTTAATTCAACAAATATTTCTTAAGGATCTACCATGTGCTATAGGGAAGCCTAAAGTTCACCTCCCCACACCTTTATTCTTTTGGGGATCTTGCAACAAAGGCAGATTAACAAGAGAAAAAGAAGTTTACTAATGTGTACAAAGCACATTGCAGAGGAGAGAACTCAGTGCAAATAACTCAAAGTAATGGCTTAGAACTCTGGCTTACATAGCATATTTAACAAAGAACAATGAACTTATAGAGAAATAACAGGATCAAAGAAAGCAATTTCAGCTTCCAAAGGTGGGACACTGTGGGAAGGTAAGTACATAAGAGGAAACTAAATATGTGGAGGAAGGTTTACTTGCAGATTCTTCTGGAGTCTTCTTTGGGCTGATAAGGATCTGTATGAGTCTCTAGGAAAGGGGAATTTATATCCTATCTTTGCAGAAAAGTTGGAAGGTAAGGAACTTTTCCTGTTTGCTGGTTCTTAATTGCCTTAAACTCAAAAATAATTATTATGCCAAAGAGACATATTTTAGAGTGACATTCTGGTTGTATTCGATGCCAAGCATTATATTAACTACTGAGAACCATAAGAATGAGCTAGGGAAATGTGGTCCAGGCTCTCTGTGTCCACAAAGCTTTGCAGTCTACCTGGAAAGGCAGACAGAGAAACCGTAAGGATAAAGGGTGAGAAATACAATGTCCAGGTGTCGGGAATAACGGGTTGGGGCATGTAACATGATAGAGGACCAAAGGTGGTTAATTAAGAAAAGTAAATTAGGGTAAACTGACTGAGAAAACAAATAAACACCCAGATTATGACTCAAAGAGTACTCTTGTTTTATTCAGTAAACAATCAAAGTTGGTTCTAGGCTGTGGGAGGTGGGGGTACAGGAGATCAGTCTCTGTTCTTTCGGGAACCAAGCTGGTGGAAGCTGTACCATTTTTCACTCCAGGCTGCCAGGGTTCTTCGCACAGGTATCTCCAGCAGGCAGATGAGGAAAGACCCAGAGACGCCCAGCTTATGGGGGATTTGTATCCTTGCACGCGGCCAGCACTTTTACGTACCTTCCTTTGTCCAGAAGTCAGTCATATGGTACCTCCTGACTACAAGGAAGGATAGAAGTAGTCTTTGGGTCCAGGGGAAAAAAAAACTGGGTTCCCAGAGCCATAGTAAACTCAGCCACAAAATGCTTCTGAAAGGATAAATAGGTATTGTTCCAATCAGAGATTTCATGAAGAATCTTGAACAGGGCAGCCCCAGATAGTTAAACTGATTAAGTTTAAATAATATATTTTCAGATTGTGTAAACATTCTATTTCTAAAAAAAAAAGAACTGATGAAGAGTGATATTGGCCAAATTATATTGTGATATTATGTGCATGCATGAATATGTAACAGCAAATCCCATCAATACGTACAACTATAGTGCACCAATAAAAATATGTGGAAAAAAATTGAGCCCTTTTTAACCCTCCACCTGTTTTAAAGGTTATCTAAGAACACTTGGAGAAACTGGAGAGAGATGGCAAGAGCAGTGTTTCATCTAAAACAATTTATTACCAATAAAACTTCTTAGCTGAGTTGTAATTGGAGGGGGAAAGTGGGAATTGTACACACATTTGCTATTTGGTAAGGTCCTTAAAGGGGCTAATTGCAATGGAGGAAGCAATTTGGCAAGAAGAAAGGTATTTTGGCATTTGACTGATTGCCAACGCACCAAGTCAATTCATTTCTTAGTCTGAACAATGAAATACAAAATAACTTTGGAGGTTGAATCCTTTCACCTGGGCACTTTTGACACTATAAAATGTTTCATTCTTCCCCAAACTATTGGCACTAGTAGATTTTTTTTCCCCGATACTATATTTTGAAATCTTCAAGCTTCTTTTTCTTTTTTTCCCAAAGAACTGTGCCTGTCATCTCACCACAAGGCTGGTTCTCTGAGGAATGCAGGCAGCCAACAGGAAATGGGCTCCCAGAAATTTCCAATTTCAGGTAAGGTTGCTTTCTTAAATCCATCTTCCCTTGCTGCCTCTTCATACTAAATGAGAAAAACATCAATGCCACCAAATACCAAACAAACCCCACTGTCACTGCCAGTATCTGATTAACACTTACCTGTATAATGATTTAGGAATTGGCACAAGTGCTAAGTTTGAGTCCCATTCCTGCCTCCTATTTGTCCTCCCATCGTTGGTTTTCTCACCTATTACACGGAGTAACACTAACATCCAACTCACAGGGCTGCTGGAATTAGCTGTCTGGCACCCAGTAAGTTCGTGATGAATGGTAGGTATTATTATTAGTTTCTGATTCCCTAGATTTCCATTCCATTTTGCAAACATTGTTGCGTACTTATTGTATACCTGAATAAAGGCAGGTCACTGTCCTTATGAAGCGTACAACTACTAGAGGAGTGACTTGCTGAAAAAGCTTTAAAAGAACCCAGCAATTTCACCTGGGAGAGGTAATGAAACAGACTGATAGGAGTGGATCCAGACAAGCCCAGTGGGTATGCTTGAAAGTTCCTGAATTCTATTTCTGCCTTGTCACCAAGAAAACATTCACATTGGAGGGCTAAGAAATCTAGGGAAATTTTTAATTTAAAATCTTTTATTATCTCAAATATCTTCAAAAACCTAAAACATTTTCTTACATCACAATTTAGAGGCTGATTTCCTCTTTTATGTCTTGTCTGATAATTCTCCATTACCAAGAAGTCCAGAAAAAAACTGCTTTTGATGGCTTTCAGACATGTTTATATAATACTTTATTAAATGCCATCTGCTTTTGCCTTATTAATGTTTTATTAAGGACCATCTGGTTGTTGCTACAGATCATATAGACTTTCCAATGAGGCTGTTCTTACCCATCAATAAATTATAAATTATAATGTGTCATTATTAGCAAAAGAAATCAAATTAGGTAATCAAAAAAGCAGAAGGCCAAGACACCCCTGTCCCAAGACCACCCCCAACTGGCCCTGTGACCAGTACAGCCCTTCTACTTCTTGGGGCCTCATATGTTTCACCTGCAAATTAAAGGTTAAACTCAGTCTCTCAGGACGTTACTTCAGTCTTTAAAATTCTGGAGAAATGCAAACACAGTGCTGTAAGCTAAAGACCCAGGAACACCGGGAGGGGATTCTGCTGGGGAAGGCAGGAACACAGCTACTGGGCTGCACCTGGAAAAGATGGACAAAGAACTTGTAAAACTGAGGCTGGGTGTGGTGGGTAATAGTAGTGACTCAGGAGCCTGAGGCAGGAAAATCACAAGTTTGAAGCCAGCCTGGGCAAGTTAGTGAGATGCTGTCTCAAAACTTAAAAATTTTTAAAAAGGGCTGGGGATGTAGTTTGGTGATTCAATCCCCAGTATTGGGGGGGGGGGAAAGGAATTGGTAAGATTTAAGTTTTAGGTTGGGGATTGGGGAGCAGGTAGGGCAGAAGGGGAGGTTTATGAAGATTTGGAGGATGAGTGGCCAAATAAGACCAGAAAGTAGGCAGAGACCAGATTGGGGAAGGCTTTGTATGACAACGGGACAATGGCATTTAGAGATTCTCTCTGCACCTCTTTACCCCTTTCTTGGCCTCAGCTCTTCTTTCATCCTTGGGAACCATTTAAATAGACCTAGTCCAATGGATTGGTCTCTTTGGTAGATTAAACATTACCCTTAAAGCAGTTTCACAGTGCGGCACACAGGTGACTTGTGAGCCTAGAAGCCTTGCACCCTTGAGATGTGAGACTTTGGCCAATTATTGTACAAATGGTTTTTTTTTTCTCTGTGTGCCATGATATGCTATAAATTGTATTGCCCTAAAGCAGTCTCACCAAGTTAACTTGCTTATCAGATGATTTTCATCAACAGTTCAAACATACACAGCATTTATATTGAATTGTATTATAGTAAGTTGCATTATGTCTTCTCATGTTAATTCAGTGAATGAACGAAGATAGACAATTCCCTCAACATATTCATTGAACCCCTAGTAGGTGCCAGGCACTGGAGAAATAGTTGTACACAACAGACTTAATATCTTTTATAGAGCTCGTCCTTTAATGAGTGAAATTGAAGCCAGGTTTAAAGATAGGTAGTTAGTGTAGTTAGGTAAATCAGGTCTAATATCAAGTAAAATCGAAAATGAAGGCCCTGTTGAGAATGGAGCCCAGGAAAGCAGAGCAGCACTTGGGGAAATTGAAATGTTAATGTTCCCAAGGCCCAGAGCCCATTCTAAAGAAATGTTAATGAAGCAGCAAACAGGCAGGTGCTAATCAGAAGCGGCCCCAGGCCCTTCCTGCCCAGATTACTCCTCTGGCCCATCTGCCCCTCACCTTTTGGGTCTCCCCACCTATATTCTATCACTGCAAGATAACAGAACAAAGGACAGGAACATGGACAGAAATGCGGGAAAGCTGAAAGAAGACCTTAGCTACAAAAGAGGGAAGACCTCCCCCCTTCCATGGATTCCACCTCTTGGGTCCCCTTCTTCCTCCGGGAGAAGTCTTTTCTGCTGTCCTTAATAAAGCTTCTACTTTCCACTCTAACTTGCCTCAGTGTGCTTCTCTGGTGTTATACTTCAGCATTGGGGAAGCCCAAGGACTCATCACCGGTAAACAGCATTGTTAACAAAATGACAATCAGCAGGACAAATAAAGAGACAACACTTCGGTTCCTGTTGTGGTCTGTGAAGCTTGAAAGACATCACTGTATGGAAAAACAAGGGAAAAACTGAACAAAGTAAAAAAAAAAAATCTGCAACCCTGCTTAGATCTGTGAGGAAGTGAGGTCACAGTGCAAACCATTGCCTTGGGGAGACAGACACAGCATCACACCTGAGCTGAGGAGAAACCTGTAGGAACCAATACTAGAGCAAGAAAGCCCCACCTGTGATTGACAGCCACTGGGGGCTCACAATGGACAAGTCTGAGTTAAAAGCCTTCCACACTGTGAGTTCTACCTAGGAGAGAGCTCTTACCAATTTCTTACCATAAATATCAAAGGAAAAAAAAAAATCTCTCTCGCTTTCAGCAGGGGGAGGGAAAAGTAGCCATTTTGAAATATTCCAGAACATTCAGTTCTTCTTAACAAGAACTGCCTTCAAGAAAAACTCTTTTACTGAAACCTAAATGATTGAGGTTTTATCAGATTCTTATTCAACTCCAGGCCCCTATAGCCATTCTGTACCACTTAGGTGGGATAGTGGACAGAGAAGCAGTTGTGAATTTCACAGCCCAGGGGCACAGCTAAGACTGGGTAATGAAACAGACTGATGGGGTAGGGGTGGGGTCTGAAATTGTTAGCAGCTTCCCCCTGTTGAGGTGTAATCTGAAGGACTTGCCTCAACCCCACCCCAGGGCCATGGACACTTAGAGATTGTCACCTCCCCAAGCCTATTTAACACCTGCTAACTAAATCCACAAGTTTCCTGCCTTTTGTCTCATTTCTCTGCCTCTTCTCCTTGTGAGAAATAAAGTCTGTTGGTCCATTTTCAGAATATAGTATTTAGCCTTAAATGTAAAATTTTAAAATTAGCCAATCACCTGGAATGTAAGCCCGAGCTCCTCCTATCAGAGCAATGGGCAGTGCCGTGCCGCCCTTAGGGACAAAAACAGGTGGACTGCTGGCCCGAGTGTGCTTGCTTGGCAGACTTCAGCGGGCAGTGCCTCCTTCTGCAGAAGTAAAGTTTGCCTTGCCAAGCTACTTCCAAGCACGTGTTTGATTCCTTGTGGCACCCCAGTATCTCGAACATCCTTTAAAAGCTCTGCTCACCCTCAGAGATTTCCAAGATACAACTTTTGAAACAACAGGCTTCTTCCATCTTCCTTCGATGCTGGCTTTGAATAAAACCTATTTTCCAGTCAATCTGTCTCCAAATAGTTCTGGAGCAGTGAGTGGTTTAGCTTAGCTTCTTCCTCAGGGCTGGTATTGTGCCATCCTTAACAATAATAGGACCATAGGGCTGGCCCTTCTTTCCACACCTCAACACCTCACCCTAAAGGTATGTACCACGGTTTCTTTGCTCAGCACATTATATCCAGCTTGCAACAAAAAATTACAAGGCATACTGAAATATAAAAATAAAAGTTTAAAAAGACAGAGCAAACATCAGAACCACAACAGATGTGGCAGAGATGTTGGAATTATCAGATCAGGAATTTAAAATAACTATGATAATATGCTAAGGGTTGTGATGGAAAAAAATAAAGAACATGCAAGAACA
The DNA here is from genome assembly GCF_001458135.2 of Marmota marmota marmota. Lineage (NCBI taxonomy): Eukaryota > Metazoa > Chordata > Mammalia > Rodentia > Sciuridae > Marmota > Marmota marmota. The sequence goes on from NW_026000153.1 coordinate 2,032,635, forward strand.
GATACACTATAATAGAAAACCATTTGGTTTATGTTCATTTTTCCTGGCACAGAACTCCTAAAACTCTTGGAACTCCTGAATGACAAGATTATCTTTGGTATGCTAATGAAATAACTCTGGGCTAAGTGACTTTCAGTAACTTCAGGATGGGGACTAACAGAAAACCTTGTGATTAGAGGGTTGGAACTTTCAGCCCCATCATCAGGGAGGGGGACAGAACTGGAGATTGGGCCAAATCCCCAGATTAAACCAATGATTTAATCAGTCATGCTATAAAAACTCCTAATAGTGAGGGAAAGTCTGGGGAGTGATATTAGCCAAATTAAATCATTATATTGTGTATTATGTGCATGTATGAATTTGTAACAACAAATCCCATCAGTATGTACAACTATAATGCATCCAGAAAAAAAAAAGTGGGGAAAAAAAATCAATCAACTCCCATTAGGTTCAAAGAGCTTTCCAGTTGGAGAATACCCCGAGGTGCTGACTGTGCCAGGAGAATCATGAAAGCTTTGCGCCCCTCCCCTGTTCTTTGCCCTATTCATCTGTTCCATTTGGCTATTCCTGAGTTGTATGTTTATAATATAATAAACTATTAATAGTAAGCAAAACCTCTTCTTGAGTTCTATGTGAGTCATTCTAGCAAATTATGGAACCGGAGAGAGACCTGAAAGAACTTCCAAATTTGTAGCCAACTTAGACAGAAGGGTGGAGTTCATTGGGGACTTGGACCTTATAAGTGGTGTCTAAAGTGGGGACAATCTTGCAGGACCAAGCCCTTCACCTGTCTACACTAACTCTGGGAGTTGGTATCAAAATTGAGTTGAACTATTGATGCCCAGCTGGTGCCAGAGTTGGAGACTAGGAGAATTGGCTGGTGTCAGGAAATATTCCAGAAGAACCTGAGAGTAATGTGGGCAGAAAGAGGAGAATTCTATGAACAGCATCAACAACAAAATTCTAGAGATTAAAAACACAGAAACATACATAAAGACGGCCTCTGTTGGGCTCAGTAGTAGACGGGGTACAGCTGAGAAAAGAAGAAATATTCTGAGCTTGATGATAAGTCAACAAAAACTTCCAAAATTAAAAGGAAGAAGAAAAATGACTGAAAAAAATTACTGAATTTCAAAATTGATAGGAAAATTACAAAAGATCTAACATAGGCATAATGGAACTACCAGAACGAAAAGAGAAAGAGAAAAGACCAGAAGGGCTGTAAGGACTGAGAGCAATAATAACTGAGAATTTCCTGAAACAATGTCGGATACCAAACCACAGATCTAGAAATTTCAGAGAATGCCTAGCAAGATAAATGAAAACAAAGCAACAACAATAACAACAAAACAAACAAATACTACAGCTATGCATATCGTATTCAAATACAGAGAACCACAGATAAAGATCTTTTCAATAAAATATAAGGTATATTAGATAGTGGTAAATGCCAAGAGGAAAAAAATAGAGAAGGGACCAAAGAGTCATATAGTGGGTGTCAGGGGAGCTTTTGACTTTTTGATAGAGTAGCCAAGTGAAGACTCCCTGGAAAAGTGACCTTTGGTTGGAATTATTATGAGCTCTTGGATTCATAGTAGACACATTAATGATGCTTTTATTTGGAGTCTGTAACTAGGCCTGCATCCTGATCCTGCCACTCACTGACTGTGTGACCTTGGGCAACTTTCTAGACTCACTGGGCCTCCATTTTGAGGAAGACAAGATGGCGGAATATACTAAGGTGTCAAACAGGTATATTCAATATACCTGTTTGCCACCCACATTGCCATGGCATCTTAGTGTTAGACCAGGACGCAAGGAAAGACCACTGACTCCAATTAAAATAAAATTAAAGCAAGCTTATTATTTCGACCGGCTGGGCTGCCTCTCCCTCCCCAAAACGGCGGGAACAAGACAGCCCCGAGGCTTCTTTGTGGCCCAGTTTTATAGCCCAAAAAGTTACACAAAGGGGGGTTACAGATAACAACACTCTGAGGAGCATAACACAAGTTTACATTTTTGCTGGCCCCAACATCAGAATTTATGGAGATCTTAGAGACTCAGAGAGGGTCGTTATCCGGTCAGGGAAGGCCAGAATTTATGAGGCGTCACTAAGGTTTAGGAAAGGGTTGTTATCTGGTCAGGGAAAACCAGACATGGGTGAGTTCAGGGCATGGGCAGGCATTCCAAGTAGGTTCAGAATTTGCAGTAATTTATAGTAAAGCCGAAATTATCTTTTCATGGTTTTATGTCGAGATGCCCAATTTTAAGAAAAGATCAGGTTGGGTCTATCATTAGCCACAAGTTCTGTGGAGGGCTTTTCACTATAGCAACTCACCCAGAAGTTCTGTATTCTAATTAGGTGAAAATACAATAATCAATAGGAACCAATGGGGCAGGACCTCCAATCAGGTCTGCAGGGAGGGTATAAGAGAAGACTGCCCCAGACACTTGGGCCTTGAACCATTCTGTCCTGCTCTGCCCATTCCACTTTGTGGAGTGTACATAACTTTCAATAAAGCTACACTATGGCTGCTCCTTTCAATAAAGCTACACTGTGTCTTGCTCAATTATTTGTAGGAGATGCTAAGAACCTGGACACCAGCTGGACCTTCCACAGCTAACAATTCTACATGTACAATTTATACTCCTAGTGAGTGCTTGAAGGTTACAGGATGACGTCTCAAAGAGCTGAGGAAAGAGTATGAAGACTGTCTTGAGTGGAGCCTCATATGGAGGCTGTAGCTTCACTTGATATGCAAAGGTCCTAGGTAGGGGCAAACCTGCTTGAGAGCAATAGCTAGAACCTGTTATTACTGTACCCTTTCCCTGTATTCATGTGCAGCAGCCCCTTAGTTATGAGGGCTGCTGAAATAGAAAGAGCTGTTCACATGGATTTAGGGGATCCATGTCTATGCTGGAAATTCTTCATTAACAATTAGTTGGCATTTTTGTTTAATATGAAAAAATTTTCTATCATCACTGATGAAGAAGCTTGACTAACATACATCTGTCCCAACTTTCACATGCTGATGAAAGTATGTTTCTGATGGATTCCAAGGGATGTTACATTCTCCAAGGTAATAAATGCCACCATGGGAAACCTTGGAAAGAGCTGGAATGTTAGAAACCTTTCAATAACCTCCCTGTGCTCCTAAATACAGGATCCCCATCCCCTGCATCATCTGACTCCTGCCCATCGCTGCCTTCACTCTGTGGCAGAGGAGGCTCATCGTTTTCCTTCAGTTCCTCATATGGGCTGAGAAAGGCTGCACTCCTCCCCGCAGGGCTTTGCTCAGAAGGGACTACGCTATCCCCAACTATTCATGGGGCTGCCTCCTGTTTAGTAATTTTCTAAATTGTACTTTATTGTTTGCTACTATTTGTTTAGTGTTTGTTTTATGTAAGTGCCATGAAGGGGGAATAGTGCCTGTCTTTGCTCTATCCCAGGATCCCGTACAATGTTATTCATAGATTCGGCACTCCACAAATATTTGTTTAATGCATTAATGAATGAATGGACAATCCACTGTGGCTGTGGATTATAGATAATCGGCACAGTGTTTGGCATACATTTGGTGCCTAATAAATGATATCTGTTGATTTCTTGGACACATTTCTCATCAGATTCTAGTAGTCTCCATGACTAACTTGGCTTTAAATCTTTGCAAAAGCTATTGGAATTGTAGGAATGGATTTCTGCATAGTTTAGTAATTTTGCAGACATTCTAGTTGCTAAAACTTACTTGCTACAACTAGGGTGTTTTCTTCTGTCAGACTGCCTCTTCTAGGTAATGCATCTTTCATTTATGAAAAGCTATGAGGCTGGGCGCAGTGGTACACGCCTATACTCCCAGCAATTTGAAAGGCAGAGGCAGGAGGATTATAAATTTGAGGCCAGCCTCACCAATTTAGTGAGGCTCTAAGCCACTTAGTGAGATCCTGTCTCAAAATAAAAAATTAAAAGGGCTGGGGAATGTTTCAGTGGTTAAATGTTCCTGGGTTCAATCAATTCTTGGCACCAAAAAAAAAAAAAAAGCTATGAGATGAGACTTTATTGTAAAAAGTGAAGAGTCTAATTGTTTGAGACTTGGATTCTCACAAGCAATGAAAATCCAATAAATAGCATTCAAGAACCTATGGTGATGAGGTGAGGCCAACTTCCTATGTGCTGGATAGAGGTGATGGGAATCGCATTGTTAGGGAACACCATGCTCTTGAACCCTAGTCAGCTTCCTGCTTTGGGAGGACCCAGGCCAAAGGGAATGTTCAAGCCAGAACTCAATAATAGAATAAGCTTGCTCTCTTCTCCACCTTCATTCCTGAAAAGTCCATCTTTAGTATCCTGGAAACTCATCAATGATATAAATATTTTTTAGTTGTAGTTGGACACAATGCCTTTATTAAAATTTTTAAATTTATTGTTATGCGGTGCTGAGGATCGAACCCAGTGCCCTACGCGTGCTAGGCAAGTGCTCTACCACTGAGCCACAATCCCAGTCCCAATAATATATATTTTTAAGAATCTAAATTCCATTCAAGCTTCTGAGCCTTTGGGGTATAAGTGAACTCAGTGTTTATAATCTTAGATTGTTGTTTGACTCATTTGGGTTATCACTCTGCTTGATGATTAAGATAGCTCAAGTTAAATAGCTGGTACCTGAAGCACACTTTTAAAAAGTAAAGTTTGATAGCTTAAAATAAAGAGCTATTACATTTTAGTTCAAATCATAAATCCACAAACCTTCATTTTAATAAGGCTTATAACTAATTTATTTTAATTTTATTCACATTGATAGCAATTCACATCGTTCTTCCATTTACTAATTTGTAATTGGTTCTCTTTTTTCGGTATGCTTTATGGAGACCCAGTTTTAGATATGTTATGCAGATCTAAAGAACTTTTAGATCTAATTGACAGTCTTAATCACGTTGGAATTTGTCAGTAGAGCTCCCTTTTCCTCCAGTGTTCTAAGAGACCTTCTGCTTCTTAGTAGTGATGGCCTTTTAGCTTTGCACTTTGGCTTTGGCTGAGCCAGAGGACTAACACATACAGCTGGACTCCTTCTGTATTTGCAGGTTTTGTGTTTGTGGATTTAATCAACCAAGGATTGAAACTATCTGGGGAAAAAATTGTCTGTACTGAACATGTACAACCTTTTTCTTCTTTTTATTTCCTAAACAATATAGTAAAGCAACAATTTACATAGCACTTATGTTGAATCATGTATTAAAAGTAATCTAGAGATAGAATAAAGAATTTGAGAGGATGTTCATAGGTTACGTGCTAATACTATGCCATTTTGTAAAGGGAACTTGAGTATCCATGGCTTTTGGTATCTGTGGGGGTCCTGGAGCCAACCCCCTATGAATACCAAGGGGCAACTGTATTTGGAGGACTCTAATCCCTAGATGAATACTTCCTAGAATCCACTGCTCTTCTGAATTGGTAGAACTCTTTTTGTCAGCTGTGGAAAGTTCTGTGACTCCTACTTCCTGAGGTTATCAGAAGGCTCAAATGTCATAACCACATCTTCCTTTGTTCCCAGAATAACCATTTCTTTGCTTTTTCTTCATAGTTTCTGATCTCTTTTTATTTTTAATTTTCCCCAGGCTTTCTAGATCTGTCTTTGAGATACAAAAATCTCCCACTTCTCTCTCTCTCTCTCTCTCTTTCTTTGTAGTACTAGGAATTGTACCCAGGGCCTAGCACATGTGATGCAAGCAGTCTACCATTGAGCTGCATCCTCTACCATTTTTATTTATTTTAACACAGGGTCTCACTAAGGCTCAGGCTGACCTTGAACTTGTCATCCTCCTGCCTCAGTCTGCCAAGTAACTGGTTTAGAGGTGTGCACCATAACACACTTCGCCAGAAATCTCTTTTGAAAGTATGTGAGGTCTTGGTTTTAAACCAATCCTTCTTTAGTATTGTGAGGATGGCCTGAGCCTAAGCAACTCCATTTTAAAAACTCCAGTTTGAAACCTGCAGTCTCACCAGGCACACCTACAGAGTCCTCCAGTATGGCCTCAGACAAGTTACTTCGCCTTACCCTGATAAACAGAGTGAAGCCTCTGGCAGGCTGTCCTTGCCTGATAGGAAGGAAAGGTGAGAAGATCAGGGTAAAGACCACAAGACCAGATGTTTCTGACACCAGGGTAAATGGGTGGTAACTGATAAGGATTGAAAGGGTGGTCAAAAGCCCCAAAATTTAGTATAAATAGTAGAGCTAATGAACAGAGATTCAGCAAGCCTCAAGCTGGAGAGCCTGATGAGGACCTGACATCCCATCACGTGTCATCGTTTTTCTGATCCTCTGCATGATCCTGACGGCTACCACCTCTACTGCCTCGTCTAGACCTGGTGAGAGCTGCAACATCTCCCTACGACCCTCTCCTCAACTGTCATCCACTCCACACCAGGAAAAGCCTGCCTTGATTCTGGACTTGATCACTGAGGTCTGAGTGAGTGTGCATCTGCTGGACGTAAAGCCTAAGGCTTAAGACTTTTGAACTTAGCATGCAGAGGGAATGTCTGTCATTAGTCTGTCATGATTAAGTGTGTTTGAGTGCTTAGAATTAATCTAGAATTGTTTGCTATGAATTGATTATGTCTATTGCAGTGCCTAGCATTAAGGATTGTCATTTTCTTGACTAAGAACTTATAGAGTAAAATTATATTGAGTAATTTGAGTGAATAAAGCATTGAAAGGTGCAGAAGTGCGTGGACATTCTTTATTTCTCCCCCTCGACTGCATATGTCGCAATTTTGTCCCTTTGTGACAAGTATTAAGACAGGAATTTTCTTTTTTTTTAACAATCCATTTTTCACCTTGAACTAGAACTAAGGTCTACTGAAAGAGGTCATTGCTTTCCCAAAACTTCAATCTCATGCTCAATTCTCTTTTCAAGATGCTGGATCTGCAATCTCACCCATGCTTATCCAGTTTCTTTGGAACTGATCCAGATATGGAACGTAGCCCCTGGCTTTCATTTACATAAATACCACCCACACAAAGCATATGTGCCTGGAAGATGTTGAATGCTTGGGGAAGTAGAGTTTACAAGAAAGCAAAAGCAAAGCAAGCAACTAAATGTTGCACAATAGGTGGCCCTGGGATTCTGCCATCTCTCTGGTTTCCTTGTCTTCTATTGATCCATACTCAGAGTGTCATATTTTACCCACAAATTAATTATCCCAGGGAAGACAGCTCCTTTTCTAAAAGGAATTCCAATGCCAGGTTTTATGGTAATTTCTTCTCATCTTTTTATAAAATATTAGTAGACACATTATGTTCTTATCTCTATTTTAAGTCTAAGAAGGCAGAGAGCTTCTTTCAGATTTCTTAATAACTCAGGAAATGGGAAGGGGCTGAATTTTAATCATCTGCTCTGTGTCCAGCACATGGCTAGATAATTTTTTTGATATATCATTTGTACTATGAAATCTGGGTAGTTATCCCCATTTAACTAATTTGGAAACAGAGATGCGGGAAGCCATCCATGAAATACATGAGGACCTTCTCTCACCATGAAAGCCAGGGAGAGATAGGCCTGGCATTGGGAACTATCTGTGGCTCTCCCACAGCAATAGATTGCCCAATGCACGTGGCCTTTCCCTCCACTCTGCTAGGAAGGTCCTCATAGTAGCTCTGGAAATGGGCATAACCCACCTGTTAGGAACTGAACAGCCCACCTTTAACCTTTTTTGGAAAAGAACTTTCTATAGAATCTCTTTGATGTCTCCCAATATAAATAAAGCAGATGCAGGCATCATTTTGCTAGAAGCTCGATCTGTCTGATCAGCTTGCCTGCCCCCGCTTTTGAAACTATTTTCTATGTTCTGTGTTTTTTTTAACGGTTTTATTTCTCTTAGCTTTTATTTCTCAGCCAGCTCATTCCACTGAGGGGAACCCCATTTCTACCACCCTCCAGCGGGACATGGGCAGGACAGAGAGATAAAATAATTTGCCTACAATCATGTTATCAAGAATGCAGCAGCATTGACAAAATACACTCTACTGTTATGTATATCTAAAAAGAATAACAACAACAAAAGAAAGCAACATCAGTTGTGTAGGGTGGCATACACATAAAATCCCAGTGACTTGGGAAGGTAGGAGAATCCCAAGAGGCCAGTCTTGGCAATTTAGTGAGATCCCCGTCTCAACATAAAATCAATCAATCAATCAATCAATCAATCAAGGGTTTGGGATATAGTTCAGTGATAGAGTACCATGAGTTCAAGTCCCGGTACTGAAAAACACAAAAAAGAAAATGTTATGGTTTAAATGTTAGGTGTCCCCCAAAAGCTCACATGTTAGACGATTGAAGAAGATTTAAAGGAAAAAAATGGGTTATGAGAGCTTTAACCCAATTTGTGAATTAATCCCCTGATAGAGATTAACTGATGGTAACTGAAGGTGGGCAGGCTATGACTGGAGGAGATGGGTCCTTGGGGGTGTGCCTTTGTGGTATATATTTTGTGTCTAGCCGGTGGAGCCTCAGTTGACTTTCTGATTGTGTCCTGAGCCACTTTCCTCCACCATCCTCTTCCACCATGATGTTCTGCCTCTCCTCAAGCCCCAAGGAATGAACTGGCCTTCTATGGACCGAGACCTCTGAAACCAGGAGGTTTTTTACTTCTCTAAAATTATTCTTATCAGGCCTTTTGGTCACAGTAGTGAAGAATGCTGAATAAAGCACAAAATCAATATAATTATGTGAAATGAGTAGAATTTGATACTTTAAGACTATCCAGAGCTTCTAGGAACTCCTTAACATTGTGGCCCTCCCTCCCATCCTTCTGCCTCTTAGAATCTTTACCAAGATTGAGTTGTGGTAAGGATGAGCTCTTGGGGACTGGTGATTGTGGATGTAGTGGACGTACTTTTGAGAAAAGAAAAGACTCAGAAATGAGAAGACGGACAGGGTGTGGGCAGACTCAGATTGTATTTATCATCATGAGCTAGTTCCTGAGTTTAACTTTTTATTATAAACAATGTCAAATCTATACCAAAGAAAATAGAATAGTATAATTAGCTCTCTTATATCCATCATCCTGCTTCGGTAATTATCAAGGTATTGGCAATCACCAGCCCCTGCTACCACCATTGTTTATTCTGGAGCAAATTCTGTGTTTTAGTTTATAACCAAGTCTTCAACCCCTCACCAGGATGATGATGATGATGATGATGATGATGATGATGATATCAGTACTGGGGATTAAACCCAGGTGTAGTCTACCACTGAGCTATATCCCCAGCTCTTTTCAAATTCTTTTATTTAGAAATAGGGTCTAACTTGCAATTCTCCTGCCTCAGCCTTCCAAGTAGCTGGGATTATAGGCCTGCAGGATTTGCTTTTATGTCATTGAAAAATTCAGTCAAAATTAATGCCTTAATTAAAACCTCCTGCAGCATCTATCAGCTCTATTAAGCAAATGAGACTGGTGACATGACAACGAAAAGGGTACTCATTCAATCTCACTATTAAGTCACTATTCCCACCTCTTGCTCCATGTAATTTAGTTTCTGTACCAAGCTAATGCAAATTATTTCCTTTTATCTCATAAAAGGCTAGACATTCATTTAAATGTGTGTGCACCTATAGTCATCAAAATAGTACTAAAATGTATAAAATCATGTGCCCCACCATTCTCCATTAGGCACTATGATAAGCAATTTACGTATATAATATGCAGTTTAGGGCTATACATTACATATATTGTGTATAGCTCTGATCTGCATTTAACAAACTATTTGGTCCCAAGACACTTTTATGTTCTTAAAAACTATTAAGAACTTCAAAGAGCTTCTGTTAAATGGGTTATATCTACTGATATATATCATATTAGGAATTCAAACTGAGAAGTTTAAAATTATTTAAAATTATTAATTCATTCAAAACACCAATAATAAGCCTATTATATGTTAACATAAAAACACTCTTTGGTTGGACACAGTGGTGTATGCTTGTAGTCCCAACTGCTCCAGAGGCTGAGGCAGGAGGATATGAATTCAAAGCCAGCCTCAGCAACTTAATGAGACCCTAAGCAACTTAGCGAGACTCTGTCTCAAAACATGAAAAGGGTTGGGGATGTGGCTCAGTGGTAAAGTTCTCTTGGGTTAAATCCCTAGTACCAAAAAATAAAAACAAACAAAACTCCATAAAACCTCAACACAAATAAACAATAACAATAAAAGATAAAATAAAAAACCCAAAAATCTTTCAATAAAATACAGCTATAGTGAAAAACAAAAAACCCAACAACACTAAACCAGCAAATTAGAGGAAAGAATAGCACTGCTTTATAGTCTTGTAAATACAGCAGAATTTTTCTATTTGCTTCTGCATTAATTTGTTGCCATCTCACATGTCATGTAGCCACATGGCTTCTAGAATATTCTATACTTGTGATAGAATGAAAAAGGTACATAGTGTCTTAATATTTTTATGAAAATAGTTTAGCCCTGCTTACATATCTCTTGTAGGGCTCCTGTCCCCAGACCTCACTCTGAGAATTCCTGGCTTAAAGGCTAAGAGCATTCGTGTCCTGGGTTACAGGGTTCACATTCTGACTCACAGGGTTATATTGTCAACAAGTGACATAACGCAGGTATCAGTCTTCCTGTGTGACATAGGGACAGTCATGGAGCCTTAGAACAGTGCCCCACAGGGAGCCAGAGCTCCATACACAGCAGCAACATCAGTGACCCTCATAACCACTCTCAGGGGTCTGCTCCAGTTGAAAACTGAAGAAACAGAGGCTCAGCACTGCAGAGCCAGAATTCAAATCTGATCTTTTTGCCCAAAGGCTGAGCTTGAAACTGCTGTGTGACATATAAGTCATGCTGAGCTGTTTTGAGCAAAGAAGGATGATAAGCAGATTAATTATGACCAGATTTTAGAAAACTCTCTGGTGGCAGCTTAGTGTTCAGATGGGATGGAGCTGGGACTCAGAGAGAGGTTCCATTCTACCAGGTAGGAACTGAGGAGGACAGCTGTGTGGCTGTGGGGTGTGAGAGGAGCTTCACAGGGAGGTGGGGCAGGGCTTAGTTTCAATGAAGTTGAGAGATAGACAGGGGTCTAAAATTACATCTGGTTTTGTGTGTGTGTGTGTGTGTGTGTGTATGTGAGCTTTTGAGACAGAGAACAGAGGAGTGAACTATGCAGGGAAGAAGATGATTTCCTTGGATATACTGGGTTTGGAATTCCCCAGGAATTCCAAGCAGGGCTGTCAAGGTCAGCAGAGGTCAGGCATGGAGGGCTGGCCAAATTGCTGTTATATGTTCTCTTTGAAGGAGGGAAGCTATCATTCTAGATGAAGTTGGCCAAGGCACTTGCCCTCCCAAGACTCACATTGCTAACAGTATGTGATCCTTGGATCCTAACAGTAGTTGACCTTTCCTTCCTTTGGTTAAACTTTAGAAAGTACTTTCTGGAAACCTCAAGAGAAAAGATTTCTGCACCCTTATCCATGGGTACCTACAGACCACATTTTAAGGTCAGTTAGGTGTCAGCAAACTGCAGTCTGCAGTCCAAGTCGTGCCTGCCACATCTTTTTTTTTTTTTTTTGTAAATAAACCTTTGTTGGAACACAAACACACATTGATGTCCTTGTTTCTGGCCACTTTCAGGTTACAACAGCAGAGCTCAGAATAATAGAGAGCAGGTGGTCCCAGAGCCTGAGATTTTACTCTTGGGCCTTTCCCAAAGAGAGCTTGCAGGTGCCTGGGACAGAATGCTGTACCTTGAGTTGCAGTGTCACTACATCCTGTGTAAAGTGCTTGTTAGAGTTTGGATGTGATGTGTCCCTCAAAAGCTCATGTGTGAGACAACGAAAAAATGTTTAGGAGCAATGATTGGGTTATGAAAACCTTAACCCAATCAGTGAATTAATCCCCTTAGGGATTAATTGAGTGGTAACTGAAGGCAGGTAGGGTGTGGCTGGAGGAGGTGGGCATTGGAGGGTACACCTGTGGGGTATATATTTTTTATCTGGTGAGTGGAGTCTCTCTGCTGCCTCTGATCATCATGTGAGTTGCTTCCCTCTGCCACACTCTTCTGCCATGATGTTCTGCCTTACCTTGAGCCCCAAAGAATGAAGCTATGGACTGAGTCCTCTGAAACCGTGCCCCCCCCCCGCCAAATTTTTTCTCCTTTAAAATGATTCTTATTTGGTCTTTTAGTTGCAACAGCAAGAAAGCTGACTAAAATAGTGATTTTTTTTTTTTAGCATAGTACCTGACACAGAAAATATTGTACAAATACCGATTAAATAGTGATCACATCTTTTCCTTAAACAAAGGTTTTTCGGACTAGGGATATAGCTCAGTTGGCAGAGTGCCTGCCTGGCATGCACAAGGTCCTGGGTTCAATCCCCAGCAAAACACACACACACACACACACACACACACACGGCTTTTCAAGATTTACTTATCCCATAGCCCACTTTGTTTAAAAATTGTAAGTATCCCAGTTTTGGACTACCACTTCCTATCTTTCTAGCTCATTCCTTCTAGTGTTCTGTCTCCAACAATTCTTCAACTCCATAGTCCTTTGCTGTACATATGCAGAGCAATTCTTCTAGATGAGCATATAATTTCCCACTTTGAAGATTTAAAAAAAAAAAAAAGACTACTTTAAGGCAGATTCTGCAGTATGTAGGTAAGTTCCAGAGATTGTGTCTGTCACAAATTTGGTGCTCATGAATGTCTACTGATTGACCAAAGACATTTCTACCTGTTCTTAAGATTACAGAGTGATAGCATACAGAGAACTTTAATGATATCCTTTCCATTGGCTGTTGAGGCAAATGAGATTTCCTTAGGTCTGTGTCTGCTTCAAAGACCTAAGGAAACCTTTGGAACTAAGATTAAAGAACAAGTGCTTGTACTTGAAGAGAAAAAAATGTTGGGATCACACCACTTGCATTTCATAGCCTAATGAACTAGATTTGGAAACAAGACAGACATATGCTCATCCCCACTGATGTGAATGAGTTGTGGAGAGTTTGGTCAAGTTGCTTAACTTCCGGTCTGGTGAAAGCTTTTGATAAATGAGGATTGCCTAAATGGGGCTATTGTAGGCTTTCCAAATGTAATTGCAAAACTGTAGCTCACACTATAACAGAAGTGAAAAAAATTTAATTGTCATCTTGTCAATAATTAATCTAGTCCTTATGAGCCTGTTACTTATTTGTTAGCAAGAAAAAATTAACTTAAGGCCTAATTTTGTTTAACACAGTGGGTATGGAGTTTCTGTATAGAATGATTAAAAAAAAAAAGTTTGGCAGATGGATTCAATGCCACTGAACTGTGTACTTAAAAATGGGTAAAATGGGGCTAGGGATGTGTAGCTCAATGGTAGACAGCTTGCCTAACATGTACAAGGCCCTGATTCAAGACCCAGTACTTAAAAAGAAAAGTTACAATGGTAAAAATTTGTGTTATGTTTTGCATCAATAAAAGTTTTGTTTAAAAAATATACTCTAAGCTGGGCACGGTGGTATATGCCCATAATCCAAGCAACTTGGGAGGCTCAGGCAGGAGAATCACAAGTTTGAGGCCAGCCTAAGCAACTTAGAACCTATCCCCCCTCAAAAAAAAAAAATCTGGGGATATGACTCAGTGGTTAAGCACCCTGGGTTCAATACCTGGTACCAAAAAATAAAAATAAAAAATAGTAGTCTAATCTGTTATTTAAGCAGTCCATTCTGTTACTTTTGGACAGAGGATCTATCTCTTAGGTTGCTCCATTTTTCCCTCCCTAAGATTGTGTTTGGATGTGTATGGGAGGTGGGGAGATACTGAAGGTCATGGCAATCTGATGGCAGAGAGGGAAGACATGAGGTTCTTGGGCATAATTTCTTTGGCTTCCCCTGGTCCCTTGACCACCTAAGTGCTGCCCACTTCTGTTCCTCACCCTTTGTCTCATGCTTCCAGGCTGAGGAAACACCAGATATTGTGACATATCAAAAATTACATTGTGACGTGAGTTGGGAAGCAGTGTCGTGCCTTAATTAGCATGGAGAGGAACCCTGGGTCATCTGTGACTCCCCAGCCCCCTTGCCTGGCTGCCAAGTCCTCTCCACTCTGTTCCCTGTGAGGCCCATCACTCCTCTCATTCTAGTCACCAGGTTATTCAAGACCTTGTCACCTCTTCCTGTCTGGGTCTAGGACCATTCCTGGTTCAATAAATGTTTTAAAAGACTCCATCAGAGAAGCTGCTGGGTGCTCCCTGCCTACAAGAGTCTCTAGAGAGACACTTGTCCTAGGATAATCATGAAATTAGAGGGTGGGGTTCCAACTACATGGTGATCAAATGCTGATCAACAGACTGTGTGGAGATGGCTGAGTCTGAACTACCTGGGGAATTTTTGTGGGAAATTTTGAGTGTGAATTAATGTAAGTTGAGAATCATTGCTTACATTTGTGTACCTTTCCCAGTTTGATGTTAGTTTAAATTATGGAAGTTAAAAAGAGAACCTGCTCTTATTTCACAATAGCTGGGCACAGTGCGACACACCTGTAATCCCAGAGACTTGGGAAGCTTAGGCAGGAGGATCGAAAGTTCAAAGCCAGCCTCGCAACTTAGTGAGACCCTCAGCCAGTTAGTGAGACCCTCAGCCACTTAGTGAGACCCTGTCTCAAAACTAAAAATAAAAAGGACTGGGGATGTGGCTCAGTGGTAAAGTGCTCCTGGGTTCAATACCCAGTACCAAAAACAAAACAAAACAAAACAAAAAAAACATTATAATGACAATAATATTATGGAGAACCAAAGAATTTTTAAAAGGCATAGTTAGTCATAAGTCACCTTTGATAAAATAAATGGGAGCCAAAGTCATTTAACAAATTCTATCCTCTTCAATGCTCTTATGCTTGTGGGAAATTTTTCTGAAAGCTCGGGTTTTGGTGATTATAAGGTCCGGGTGCTTTTTCTTGTTTGCTTCTCTCTTCCTAGCCCTAGGGACTGAGCTGAAAGGGATGCACCCTGGGAATTCCTGTGCTAACTTGGGTTCACTGGGGGGCACTGCTAGGAAAGTGGAGACTAGAGGAGACAGGGGGTAGGTCTTCTTTACCCTGCTTTCCATTTTCTGGCCAAAGTGGCATGGTTCCTCCAAAAGGCCAACTCCTGATGGCTGTCTCTTCTTCAGGAGCTCCAGATACTGCTGGGGCAGTAACAACATCTCACAGTTGCTAATCTCTCAGTAACTGATACCTGTTCATGAGATCTTACACATAATGCCTTAAGTCTCTTGAACCATCTGAAATGGATTCTGTTTTCTTCAGGGAGTCTCCAACACTTAAGTCTATAATAAGAAATTCTTAACCGGTATCAGCTAGGAAAAGAGTGATGTTCTGACTTGTTGATGACTGATGACATTAACTATGTGAATGCTGGTATTTTATTGGTATCAGTAGAAATATAATTAAATTTCTAAATTAATGCCTTGAAACTTGTATTTGTAAATTTTATTGCCTCTTCAAAGTCACCATCTTAGGATGCTTTAATACTAACATATTAAAATGTTCTGAGGCTGCCTTTTTGAGACTTCATTACCCAGGCACTGTAGTACATGCCGGTAATCCCAGTGGCTCAGGAGGCTAAGTCAGGAGGATGGTGAATTGAAAGCCAGCCTCAGCAACTTAGCGAGGCCCTAAGCAATTTAGCAAGACCCTGTCTTTATAAAATTATAAAAAAAAAGGGCTGGGGATGTGGTTCAGTGGTTAAGTGTCTTCAGGGGACTGAACGCAGTTCAACCCTTAGTATGCATGCCCCCAATTTTTTTTTTTCATTTAGTGCTCACAACATTATTTTGAATAATGCACAAAAATTGTTCTCCTTTAATAGCAGATTTAATTCAACAGGAATTGTTCTAAGAAAATTTTCAATAATTTCATGATTATATCATCTTTCCATTGCTTTGACAAAATACCAGAGATAAAGAACTTATAAAGAGGAAGGATTTATTTAGACTCACAGTTTCAGAGGTTTCAGTCTGTGGCCAGCTCACTCTGTGGGTTTTGGACCCGTGACAAGGCAGAACATCATGGCAGGGAGTATTTGGCGAAACAGAGCTGCTCCCCTCAAGTTAACTTGGAAGCAAAGGGAAAGAATAAAGTGTTGGGGTCCCAATATGTCTTTCAAGGGCATATCCCTAATACCCAATTTCCTTCCTTTAGGTCCCATACCTTAAAGGTTCTACCAGCTTCCAATAGTGCCTCAGGCTGGCAACCAATCTTACAACTCATGGCTTTTGGAGGACATTTAAGATCCAACTTATGGTATTCCACCTTTGGTCCCCAAAGGCTCATGTCCATCTCTGAATATGAAATGCATTCAATTCATTTCCAAGAGTCTGCAAAGTCTTAGCCATTCAGCACTGCTTAAAAGTTCAAGTCCAGGGGCTGGGGATGTGGCTCAGTGGTAGAGTGCTCACCTAGCATGCATGAGGCACTGGGTTGGATCCTTAGCACCACATAAAAATAAAGATATTGTGTCCACCTAAAACTAAAAAATAAGTATTAAAAAAATGTTAAAAAAAAGTCCAAGTCCAAAGTCTCCTCTGAGACTCAGGCAAACTCTTAGCTGTGAGTCCCTGAAAAAAAAAATCAAAAAATAAGTTACATACTTCCAAGATACAGTGACAGAGTTTAAATGTTTCTACTCCAAAAAGGAAGAACAGGAACATAGAAGGAGAAACTGGATCAAAGCAGACCAAAACCCATAGGGTAAAAATTAAATTCTGTAGCCGCATGCCCAGCATCTGCAGTTCATGAAGGTGTGATATGAGCCCCAAAGAGCTTGGATAAGCCACCCCTAAGGCATTACCAACTGCAGCCCACATGTGTTTCTCTTGGGCTAGTTCTGAACACCATCTTTAGCTTCTCTTGGCAGGCATCCCACATTCTTGGCATCTCTAACTTCCTGGGGTCTTCACTGTGGCTTCAGCTTTACTGTCATAGCTTCATGCATCGCCCTCTCAGGGGCTACCTGCAGGAACTCTGACCCTTCCACACATGGCCTGGCCTCCCAGGCTTTTCTTTGAAATGTTGGTAGAAGCTTCCATGACTCCACAACTCTTACAGTCTGCATGGCTGCAAAACCAGCATCAAATGCTGGACAATGCCATAGTTTGCCCCAGGCTTGAGAGGTAGTCAGGTCCACCTGAACCATAGCTGCAGTGGCTTTGGAGTGCCTGGGTGGTTAAATATGAGAAAAAAATAAATCCTGGGGAAATAATTTCCTACTCAATTTTATGTCAGCAAGGCATCTTGGGCTTTCTTCTTAAACATAAGTCTTTAAGCCTCTGATGGATGTAGTCTTGCTGATTCCCAAGATGCCCTCAAGGCATCTTTCCTGTTGTCCTGGTGCAAAGTACTTGGCTCCTTTCTAAAGGTGTTAATCTCTTTAGCAACTGTACCCTCCTTGGTTGCAACTTTAAATGTGCTCCTTTTTTGACTAATCTGGAGTTTTAAAAAATCTTTCCACTCTGCTTTTTGCTCCTGATTCTCACTATAAAAGTAGCTAGTCATATCCATACCATCACCTGCATGGTGTGCTGCCTTTAAATTTTCTCTGCCAGATTAACTAGTCCATCCTTTTAACTCAGCTTCACACAAATCTTGGGTCATGGGCAAAATGCATTCAAGTTCTTTGCCATACTGTAAAGAGTCTAATTCCCAACTAAGTCCTCATTCCCTTCTGAAACCCCATTAACGTTTAAAGTCTGCATTCTTATCAGCATTCTGGTCTTCTGAATCCTCACCAGAATTACCCATTAAGCTCTGCTGACAGCATTCTCTATCCTGCTTCTCCAAATTTTTCAAACTCCCCCAACAAACCAATTCAACAGACTTCTGAATCACATGGTCAGGTATAGCCACAGCAATAATCCCACTTCTTAATACCAATTTTCTAGGATAATCAGTTTTTCATTGCTGTGACAAAATAGCTGAGATGAACAGCTTATAAAAATGAAAGATTTATTGAGGCTTATGGTTTCAGAGGATTTGGCCCATAATCAGCTCACTCCATTGCTTTGGGGCTTGTGGCAAGGCAGAATTTCATGATGGGGCACATGGCTCACCTCATGGTATCTGGGAAGCAAAAAGGAGGAGGAAAGAGCTAAGGTTCCACTACCCCTTCAAGGACATGCCCCCATTGTCCTAATTTTCTTTTTGCTAGGCCCCACCTCTTAGGTTTCACAATTCCTAACAGTACCACAGGCTGGTGACCACATGGCCTTTGGGGATATCCAAGATACAAACTATAACAAATTCAATGCAAATTTCACTAACTTCAGTTCACAAAACATCTTTTATAGCTTTCTCTCTCTCTCTCTCTCTCTCTCTCTCTCCATTTGAGATTTATGGATTGCATTTGATGCCCCTTTAGATGTTTAGGGATGCAGAGATGTGACTTATGTGTGTTACTCTGCAATCTGGCACACATATAACATCATATACTAACAGAATCCAATGGAACTTTAGTAAGGGTGCTAAGGGTATTCCTACATTGAAAAGAACACAATTTTGGGATTGGAATAAGATGAGTTAGTCGTTGGTAAAGGCCATTAAACTGGTGTAAGTAGTCAGAATTTTCCTGTTTCATTTAGGACATGCCTATAACCCAGAAAAACAGAGACAAAGGTGGTATTTTTTTCATGTTATTTATTTGGTCAACTAGCTACATGAGGAGGGTAAATGAATTTATTGAGCTTTTTGGGGAGTCAGGGGAATAGGAGGGTGGTATTTAGACAGAACATAATTTTACAAATGGTTAAATGGAAGATTTACAAATATCCATGTTAAAAAAATTGTCCTCTGAGGGTAACAGTGGAAGATAAAAATCATCATTAAGAAAATAAATAAGCCACTTCTGATCATTGCATTCCCCAAAACCAAAGTCTCCACAACTGGTTTTCATTTTAGACTGTCACAATTTGCAGATGCTTAGATGATGCACATTTCCTACACAGAAAGACTAACACTGAGTGACAGATTAATACAATGCAGAAGGAAAATAGCTGTCATCTGCTAGCAAAAATAGATTTATGCTGATGTTAATACAAAAATTAAAGACATTCAAATAAATTATGCCAAAACATTGTAACTAATGCAACTAATGTATTCCTAAGATCATATGAACAACTTCTTATTGCTCCTACTCAAGACTAAAAGGTCTGAGGAATTCTACAACAGCTAGAGGCCATAATGTAACTTGTAGGATATATGGTAGGCCTGAATGAGGGTCCAAGTGCCTGGTGAACACTTTATTATTTTTCTTTTAGGTTTAACCCATAGAACAAGGTCACTCATCAATCTGGAAACTGCAGATGAAGAAATGTGCTTGAGGCCCAGGTAAATGATTTATTGGAAGCAATTAAAGCATTATATGAGAAAAGCAGTAGCCCAAATGAAGTCAACATTAAAAAAAAAAAATCAGTTTGTATTTTTTTCTCCTGGAGTCTCCAAGGAAACCCATGAAGACCGGAAAGGTTGTTGGGTAGGTAACTGCACAGATGTCCTAAAGCAAACTCCCACCTGTTCAGTTAGTTCCAGAACCCTCTTAGCTGCTGGGAGCTGCAACCGAGGCTTTTGTATTACCTTTGATTCTTGGAAATAGCAACTTTAGGGTGCTCTGGGACCCAAATGGGAATGGATCTGCTTCCCCACTACACTGGAAATGCTGGTTCTTGAATAGATTTCCTGTAGTTTGGAGGAATCAATACTGACAATAGGAACCGTGAGGCGCAGGATGGTTGCTTGCACAAGGTCCCATTTCCAAGAATATGTGTATAATTTACCATAAATTTGAGGTGGTAAGATTTTATGAATAAAATTGAGGTTAAAACATACCTCAAATGGTACACGGGGGCATTATTTAATTGAGAGATTAAAAGTCCAGGACATTAATTCTACCTCAGTTCTTCCCAAACAATGCCATATTTCTGTTTATTCATCTTAAAAATGTAAGAGTCCTAGACATACAAATTTGGTGGAAAGGTGCTTCTGAGAGAAAGAACAGAAGAAAAAAGATGCCACCGTCCCCTCCCAAGGAAGTTTTAAGATTTGAATATGAGGATGCATCACAAGCTGTTTAAATCTCAGGAAAGTCTTTTATAAAGACCCTGCTACTGACTAGTAGATTTTAAAATTTGCATATTGATCAGTACCATATTTTGTTCATCCTACTCCCAATTCAAATAAGATGACTACAGAGGTGATGTTTGGTTCACTTGTCCTTGTGATTCCAAAATAAAGCATACAATCATTTGAAATAACAATATTAGAACAATTAAAAAATTTCCAAATACTGTGTGACAAAGCTACATTCATTCAGGCTGTACATTCTGTGTTTGTTGAGTTTTTTTGTTTTGTTTTGTTTTTGATTCAGCCTGTGGAGCAGGCCTATTTAACAGCCAGTGTTACTAAAATTCTACATTTATCCTCACATTGTGAAAACTAGATTTGTTTTTCCCCTGAGGACCCTTAAATCTACAGCCTGTTTCTTCCTGTCTGTGAGCAGAATTTGGATAAATACTTGAAAAGAAAAAGAACAAAGGACATACCAAAGAATTGGATGGTGTCATTCAGCTGTTTAGAAATGGAAATGATATTCACACTGTGTTCATTTTAACATCTCCATAAAATGGAATAAATGAATCCAATATTTAATGAGTTGTTTTAAAATGCCAGTCACTTGCAGACTCCAAAAGGCTACTGATCCATTTTATATAACTCTCCATTTTGAAAAGGCGATGCTGTCCAATTGGTTATTTGATGTGACATTAGAAAATCATGCATACTTTTCCGGTTATTTATTTTACTCTTCATTCCAATCATTCTACATGTTCTGAAATTCTTTATATATCTAAAGATGTTTTCTGGAGTAATCTCTTTAGCATATCATGACATTTGACATATTTCATAGGATTGTTATGATCATCTGAGTAAAAGGCTTCACAATTAGACTTTGGTTTTAATGTAAACTGCACAGAAGTTAGAATTGTTCTGACAACACAATTCAACCACTGCACAAATTATATTATTGTAATTTGAAATAACACACTTCAAGGAATCAGTAGATACAATCTATTATCCAAGACTGCTGTAGAACTCACAGAGTGATACAAATGAGAAGAAAGTTGGGAAAGGGGTAAGACACTTAAAGCTTTCTTGGAAGACAAAACAAAAGGAGAACATTGACTTTCTACATTTATCTATAAGGCAGATGGTCAAACTTGCTATACAAGATCTAAAATACAATGTTTATTAAGAGGTAGAAAATACCAGATAGTATTTAAGAAAAATATGTTGAGTTATTTAAGACAATCGTTATCTCGCTAAACTTTTAGAAAGTCAAACTCAGGTGTGCATTGTACTGTATATTTTTTACTAAACAGGGACATTCCATACTCCATAGACCTGTGGTTCAGGCCACAAAGGAGTCGGATGGGAAGCAGGAGATCACTTTTTAGTTCATTAAGGACTGAGCTTTCCCACTAAGGAATAAATTCCTGCTACCTCTCTGGGATGTCATTAGGACTTTAAATTAATGGGGAATTCTCTAATTAAGGACAATTTCTCTGAGCAAGAGGGTATAATTCTGTATATAAGGCAATAAAACTAAAGGGAAGGACAAACTCAAATACTTCCCCTTCAAGAAGGTGCCAGATCCATCTTATGTAAAAACATACATTCCACTAATCTTATACCATCCTCTTTAACCACTAAAATGCAAATGAAAATATTCTTCAGAGTCCAGCACCAGCAGAATTGCTCGTCTGAGCAATTCAAGAGCTGTCTGAGGCAAAAAGATATCTTAGCTACCAAATTAAACTTGGGTAGCTTACACATGGGTGAGTAACCCTGGGTGTTCTTATTTCTTAATGCACCTGGGAGAGTTTGATTTATTTTTCTCCAACATAATTTTATAAGGCATAAATTTAATTTGAATTTTCCCTAACCTTTGGAAAAGTAGTGTTAAAGCTTCTTTTTTTTAAAACCCACACATTAACATTCAATTCTTTCATTTTTATTAAATAGTTTATATATAAAAGGAAATATTGAGGTGTTCTGTATTCATATAAACAATCATGGTAACATTCGAAATTGTAAAGAAACCCACAGAAGAAAATATGTACTTAAATACTTACAATGCTAAGCTAAGCACAAGTGATCATTCTAGATAATATCTTTTAAATAGATAGACACAGTTTGTGCTGCTTCTAGGAGCAAACACAGGAGAAGTACCCTCACAAATCTTTCATTTTCTTTACTTTTTTTTTTTTTTTTTACCACAAGACAGGATGGTCCAGTTTGGAAAAACCAAGATCTTTTCTAAGTTCCAAATAGGTGCCGTTGCTCACCCAAGAGTCGTCACTGGATTTCCTGTGAAAGAGGAAAGAGTTTCTTGCAGACTCTAGAAAGCATTCTCATATTTTCTCTCTCTCCCTCTTCTCCATCCCCTCCTCCCAAAGATCATTCTCACATGCATTTGACCTCCCTGACAGTCCAGTATTGTGGGGAGCCTGGAAACCATTTTGTAATTTCTGACCTTAACTTCTGAAACTTGGAGGCTGCAAAAAAGTGGTGCTTCTGAGAGAAGGACAGGTGGAGGGAGGATGTGTGGTATATAAAACATGGCTGGAATGACAGCCACCGCTCTGGGGATGACCTGTGTAATCTCTACACATCCACGAGGAGGATCGTAGGATGATAAGTTAACATTAAAACAAAATAAAGCTAGAAAGGATTGGAAGCCACAAGAGTCTGCAGAGAATGGTTTTGGTTTACTATTTTTTTGAATAGTTAATATACTACATAGATTGGAATTCAAAAGACACTAAAGAAAACATAGCTTTTCAAAGTTCTCTTTCTCATCCTATCTCCCAGCCTCCCAATTCTTCTACTGGACGCAGTGATGTTATCAGCTTCATTCTGTCAGAAATATTCCATGCACACACATATACACACTCCACCCTCTCCAGGTTTTACATAATGGTAGTACTAGACAGTAATCAGCACCTGGAGTATTTGACATAATATATATTGGAGATCATTTCTCAGCAAACTGCAGTCCAAGGATCAAATACAGCCTTCCACCTAGATACATATTTTTAGGGCCTCATGCATGCCAGACAAGGATCCTACCACTGAGCTACATTCCTAGCCCTGACTGTCTTTGAAATAATGTTTTACTGTGACACAGCCATGCGCATTTGTTCAATATCATCTGTGGTTGCTTTTATGTGAAAGCTGGGTTGAGTAATTGCTACTGAGACCTTATGGCCCATGCAAAGCCAGGAATATTTATTATTTGCTCTTTATAGGAAAATTTGGTGACTCCAGCCATAAGGGATTCCTAATTTTTCTTTTAAAAAGTTGTAAGATGTTCCACACTTTTCTAAGTGATGCCCTAATGGTGAGCAGTTGGGTTGTTTTCAAACTCTCACCATTATAAATAAAGTATATGTTATTTTACACAAGTACAAGTATAGTTTCATTAAAAAATTCCTGTAAATAGCATTGCTGGGTCAAAGAGCATGTGTATTTATAGTTTTCACTGATATTATCATGTGTTTAGGAGCAAAAGTGGAGCACAGTTTCCCCACATTCTCAGGAACATAGATTTTTATCACACTTGCTTCCCTATCCCAATAGAGGGACACATTTCAAATGAGCCAGACTGTGTGTCAGATTGTTCACTGTGGAACCAAGAGACCTGATTTGGCCTGAGCTGCAGTTTCCACTTGGAATTTCCAGTGATATTTTCACTGTTCTTTGACAGATGCCGACAGTAACACCCAAGCCCTCATGTTCCTCTCCAAAGCCCTTTTGCCAGGTTTCTAGTTTGAACAGTTTCAAGGAGGACTGCGATAGCTGAACAACCCTCCTACTGAAAAAATCTTCCCCATCTAGTACTACACTGTAATAATAATCCTTTTATAAACAGTTGTTACAAGTAATTATATAAACAGCCAAAAGGAAAATGAGAGTTGGCTGCCTGACTGTGGTGGTTTCCAATCCTTTTCCATCCCAGACGTTCTTTTTAGAGGACGGTAAAGACAGCACTGGCCTTACATCCACACGTTGCCTTTGAATGTTCAGTCGTTTCCCACAGAGCTCCACAGACTTGGTGAGGCCATTCTTAATGCTTTTATATCAGATGCACTTGATGAATCTCCTTAACTAGTCCCCGAGACCGTCTGGCTACTCACAATTTTAAATGATCCAAAAAATACTCTAATGACTGTCTCTGTAAATATAGATTTTCCTTTTTTTAAAAAAGATGAGACTAGGGCTGGGGATGTGGCTCAAGTGGTAGCGCGCTCGCATGGCATGCGCGGGGCGCTGGGTTCGATCCTCAGCACCACATAAAATAAAATAAAGATGTTGTGTCCAATGAAAACTAAAAAATAAATATTGAAAAATTCTCTCTCTCTCTCTTAAAAAAAAGATGAGACTAGATGATTTAAGAAGGAAAAAAATAAAAGAACCACTATAGCTAAGGGTACGTGTATATCTCATTAACTTGTCAGTAAATCAATTGATTAAACTGTTAACTTATCCATTTTTCTATATGCTGCTTTTTTTTTTCAATAAGGAATTTAAGACATCTCTCGAAAATGCTTAAATGAAGTTGTGAGTATTTCAGGATAAAACTCTAGTGGTGTGATCTTAAATTGCTAATATCCTGAGTGGGAGGAAGGAACATTAGCTTAAGGAAAAAGTGCATTATATTGTGGAGATGGAAACATTATCTGTTGCTGTTTTGATGTTTTGGGATATATATTTTAATGCTGCTGAGAGATTAGTAGCTAAATCCTTCTAAAAGTTATTTTATTTGTCCATTAAAAGCAAGCAAACAAATAAAATACCTCCAAACAACAATGCAACACTAGTTTGGGTCCTGAGAGCAGGATGTAGTGGGAGGAGAGCAGGAGCTGGGTATACTTTTGCCAATTAACTTAGAATAAAACAAAACAAGAACAAAAACAAACAACAAAAACCCCACCTTAAACCATATAGAGCTCCAGCCACGTTGTCAGGAGAGCCAGGTCCCCAAATGGGATGTTCCACTGGGTCCTGTATCAAATCACCTACATTCCCTGGGCCTTTGTTTCTTCTCAGTTAAAATTTAAAAGGGGATGGGGACAGTGAAGACCTACAATCTTTCATACCTCTTTTAAAAAATTAAGGCTAGGCTGGTTGGGGTGGCCCACGCCTGTAATTCCAGTGATTTGGGAGGCTGAGCCAGAAGGATTGCAAGTTCAAGCCCAGCCTCATCAACTTAGTGAGGTCCTAAGCAACTTAGGAAGACCCTGTCTTAAAATAAAAAAATAAAAAGGGCTGGGGATGTGGCTCAGTGCTCAAACGCCCCTGTGTTCCATCTCCAGTACCAAAATCAATAAATAAAATATCTGTTTTAAATAAGACTTTCTTAGCAAGTTATTTTAAAAATATTCCAAACCCAAGCGCCCAAGTGTATTGGAATTTCTTCCATTCAAGAGTGAAATCACTTGGAATTCCACTTTGGTAGCCAGTGGGGCAATCATGCATTATCTCTATCACTGTATAAAATACATCTATGTGGGTGACCAAGCTTAGCTATGAATTTTGTAAGCTGGCCTGGTATTGGAACCAGCTCTGACTATTGCCCTGGCTTCTTCCACAGCATCTACTGAAACACTCCACCCACCGGGCGAGGCCCTGCAAGGATGCTGGGAAAGAGCCAAGGTTGCACAAAGGAAGGTGCCAGTCCCACCCAAGGACAGTGATGAGGAATGTCACAGAAGTCAGGCCCTGGCACAGAGAAGGGTTCTGCCATTCTGGAAAAATCCTCCAGAAGCTGTTGTCTGGGGAGGGGAAACTCTTGCTCTCTTTCTCCAGCCCAGCAGCACGAAACGTAGCCGGACCTCCCAACCCACGTCGGATCTAGGCACAAACCTGAAAAACCGAGGCTGGTGTTCCACGTTATTTTCTTCTAAGACCTTCCGCCTTTCTCTCTGTAGCTGTTCAATCCTCTGCTTTTGTATTTCAGCTTCTTCTATGTTCCCTTCTTCTAGAAATCTGAGGCATCGAGGGAAAAAAGTGAAGGATTGTATTTCCAAGAAAACATAACAATCATTACTACTAAACTTCCACGTGTTCAAGACTAGATACTCAGAATCCTCTCCTACTTCTAAGACTCTTCTCCCAGCGCTTATCTTGAGGTAGAGAGGGTTATTTTGTGAATTGGTGATCTTTACATGGATCAAAATCTTGTACCTATAAAATGGAATTTGGGGCTCAGTCTCTATGGTCTCCAATTCCACTATGTCTCCCCAACCTTCCCACAGGCAATCCTCTATTATTAGTGTCTTGGGGATCTTTCCAGAGATTCTTTATGCATACTTATGCAAACATAAATGTATGTTCTTATCCCTCCCTCCCTCTTAAAAACACAAATGGTAGCATACTGCAGTATGATCTATAACCTTGAATTTTTCTTTTGCTTTCCTTTTTACTTAACAATATATCTTGGTGATTGTTTTATGGTAGTACTTAGACCTCTTCATTTTTAATAGCAGTGCAATATTCAATTGCATGGCTCTAAGTTAATTTATTCAAACAATTCCCTGTTGGTAGACATTTTAGTTCCTCATTTTAAAATTTACAATTAATGCTGCAATGAATGACTTTGTGCATCTGTCATTTTACACCCGGGAAAACATATCTGGAGGAAAAATTTTTAGAAGTGGAACTGCTGGGTTAAAGGGTGAGTCTGTAATTTATATGTTATCAACCTGACCTTTATAGGGATTACAGCAATTCACATTCCCATCTGCATGCTACGAGCAACCTTTTCTCTACTCAGAGTATATCAGATTTTAGAATTTTTACCAATCTGATAAGAAATGATATGTCCAAGTGGTTTTAAAATTAGCATTTTCATATCATGACCGAGGCTGATCTTCTTTTCATATGTTTAAGAAAAATCTGCATTGTGTATTTTGTAAACTGTCCATTTTCCTATGCCTGTTACTTTCTACAGTGTTGCTATTCTTCACAGTATGAGATGTAAACACATATTTCTATCAGTCACCCGTCTTTCAGCCTTGATTATATGTTTTTTTTTTTTTTTAATTTGGTCACAAAAAAGTTTCTTTCCTTTTTTTTAAAATAAAGTCAAATGAGGTAATCTTTCTTTTGGCTTCTGGATTTTGAGACTTAATTAGAATGGGGGAAGGGCAAGATTATTATTCCATTTCACAGAGTAGGAATCTGAGGCTGAGAAGGATCAAGAGATTTATCATATATCACACGGCTTGTTAATAGCAAACCTAGTATCATAACTTAGTTCTCAAAATGGGTCTCCTGACCCCTCAAATACACAAGAAGTTCTTAATTATTGCATGCAGTGAAACTTTTCAAATCAAGATTTTCTTTTTATATTTCCATAGAAATAGAGCTACTGATAAATAAAGGCTGTGCCACACATAGATCGAAGCTGGTCTCCATCTCTTCCATGACACAATTGTTTAGCCTCCCATCCCTGACTCTACGACATTATCTACCTTGCTCAGTCTCCTTTGGTGGCCTGAAAGTTGTTTAATATGACTTTTTGTAGGATTTTTTAAAAATTTTACATCTCCAGAGAAAAAGATCTGAAAAAAAATCCTTACCTTTGATCTGGTCTAAACCGAGTGTCAGTCGGGGGCAATAAAGACTTTGACAATGAGTCCATTTCATTTAACTCCAATGCAAACTGTGTGAAGCCATAATATTGCTCATATCCTTTTGGCATGGGATCTAAAAAATAAATAAATCATTCATTCACTCCTAACTTGCAGTTCATTTAGATTACAATTTAATTCCTTTACCTTTTCCATCTCAGCCCAGCTACAATTGTTCTCTCTTAGCTCTCAACCATTCCATTTTGATTACAATATTCTGACTAACAAATAGGTGCTGCATATTTCTCTATAAATTTTCTTCTCTGTTAATATTCTATCTACAGGGGTAAGAACTCTGTTCGGTCCTACAGTGAACTGAAACAATGCTGTGAAGTTGCCATAAAGTTTGTTTTAAAATAATTTGCTATGAAAATAAACATGGTTAAAAGGACTCTGGTCTATTTTCCCTGACCAGTTAGAGTTTCCCTCTCAAGAATTCATTGTTTTTTCTTTTTCTTTCTTTCTTTTCTTTTTTCTTTTTTTTTTTTTTTGGTACCAGGGATTGAACCCAGGGGCACTCAGCCACTGAGCCATATCCCCAGCCCTATTTTGTATTTTATTTAGAGACAGGGTCTCACTGAGTTGCTTGGCACCTCGACATTCTAAGGCTGGCTTTGAACTCATGATCCTCCTGTCTCAGCCTCCTGAGCCCCTGGGATTACAGGCGTGCACCACAGTGCCTGGGGAGAATCCATTTTTTCTTTGAGTGATATCAGACTCTCCTGAAACTGCTCAGTACCTGGAACAGTGTTGAACCATAGTACGCAGTCAGTAAACCATAGTACGTAGTCTTCTTTTCTTCCATTACTGCATTTCTTTTCACCAACTCTTGTCCCCTAAAATCTTACATGTTTAACTTTAAAAACCATTAAGAATATTGCCAACTTGAATTCCAGCTAAAAACCAAGCTAAACACACCCAAGTTTCTATGTCAGGTAAGCCAAATGTAGACTAATAAAAACCCTTATCATATTAACTCTTGCTATTCATATGTATAAATAAAAATGCTTTCCATGAACTTTTCTGAAGATTCACTTTTTGAAGCTTCAGAAAGTCCTCTTTGTAACTAGTCCAATTCTATGTGTATCCTAAGCATGAAAATAATAGCAAAGCTTCCTATTGTGTCTTTCACCTCAGCCCCCAGGCACCAGAGAGCGAAGATAGTGGTTCTTCTTCTTCTTCTTTTTTTTTTTTAAGTAGTTTTTTTAGCTGTAGATGGACACAATATCTTTCTTTATTTTTATGTGGTGCAGAGGATCTAACCTAGTTCCTCACCCATGCAAAGCAAGTGCTCTATCACTGAGCCATAACCCCAGCCTGTGGTTCTTCTTAAAGATGGCCCAGGGATGCTCATAGCCAATGAGGAGACAGGAAGTTAGGAATCACAATGACAGCTTCAATAGTGTTACTTTGTCAAGACTCTACTTTAACATCCAGAGAGGTTGATAGTTCTCATCTTAGGTACTTCATGCAAAAGAGAGAGACTATCTCACTTGCAAAATCTCATGCATGCCTCTAAAGCTAACTACAGGGACAAGCCATTTTAGCCACACTGTGACCTCTGCCATGGTGAAAGGAGTGGCCGCCACCTATTGAAAGAGGCATTCACTGTGGCTGCCTACTTTATGTTCATTTCTCTCGCTTGCCAGAGGAACACTGATTCTGTTCAGGTGGCATTGTACTCTCCCCAAGGGATGAACCCACATCCATCTGAATCTCTCCTGCCCACCTTCCTGCCGACCGTCGTTTCAAGAACAAGTCTGGGCCCATTTCCTGCTGACTTGATCTAAAGACATATTTTCTGGGGGATCCTAGGAAATACTGCATTCCTGAGGAAAGGGAAGCACTGGAGAACCAAGCTCTTCGTCCTCCCCTTCCTCCCCGCTTGGAGCACAGTCACATGGTGATGAGATATTGAGTTGTGACAACCTTTTAAAATCCACAAGGAGAAACACCATGGCACACTGAGAGGCAGGATGTGCTTCCACTGATCTATGTCTTTGGTCCCAGGTAAGATTGCCCATGTAACAGCCAGGGCCACCACCCTCTCTCACTGGTAAGCAATGGCACATAGCCTCATGGTTTAAGCCACTAATGAGTAGTTTTCTTTTTGGTTTTTATCAGCTCAAAGCATCCTAAGAGCTTTTACAACATGCCCCTACTTGGAAACAATCTATTTTTCAGATATGAAGGTGATTAAACATTGTGGGACATGTTGAGGAAGGCAGCTGCTTCAAGGGCCCACGACCTTCTGGAATCACAGGGGAGGTCAGCACAGCTCATGGGTTAGGTCAAACCAGGATCCTCACTCTTGTAGAGTCCCCAAGTCACTTTTTCCAGTAACACTTTCCTCTTGGTCCTTACTCTAGGATGACTTCTTGCACTTCACTGACCTTCCTTGGTAGTGCCCAGCACAGTCACATGTGTGGGCCACAGACTGCCCATTGACTGGCAGTGGCCTATTCTGGGGCTGAGAACCCAGGACCTGGCAGCAGCTGCGGTGCTGTGGTAAGGACCTGGGGGAATGGTTAGGTGAATGAAAGAAGAGCAAATACCTCTAACCCGATTCAAAGCAGGTAGATACTGGATATACTATCGCTTCTCGGCCTTTTGGCTAAGATCAAGTGATACTGGATACACTGAATGGAACTGATTCCTGTGGGACAGTGGTTCCTCTTGCCCTGGGCCACCTGCCTACTGTGTGCCTGGGGTCAATGGGCCCTGAAACTCACTTGCTCGCCAGAGGCACGTGGATGAGGAGGAGCCGCCGCAGTAGATGCTCTCATGCCATTTCCCAAAGAGCCTGTGCACTGCTTTCCCACTCCTGTCAAATACCGTGCCTTCGATCTCGTGGGCATTAGTACTCCAGTATTTTGCCTAGAATGCAAATGAGAGTTGTCTGTGTAATACTTTGGTGTCACCTTATTACAGATATTAAGAAAAAGCAAAGCAAGAGAATGAACGCTAAGAGGGATTCTAGACCGAATATTGCATATGGCTTGCCAGGTCTGGGGTTGTTTGTTTTGTCTGTCATTAAAATGTACAGCACAGTATTTCGAAATACGTATACAATGTGGGAATGGCTAAATCAAGGTAATTAACATATTTTGCCTCCCATATTTATTTCAGTGAGAACATGTGAAACTACTCTCAAGTACATGGTAAACCATCATTAACTATTCTTACCACTTGTACAGTGGATCTCTTGAACTTATTCCTCCAGTTTAACTGAAATTTTGTGTCCTCTGACATTTCCCTCAGCCTTCATCCACAACCCCTGGTAACCACTTTGATTCTTTAGTTCAACTTTTTAAAAGTGTGCATGTAAGTAAGATCATGTGGTATTTGCTTTTCTGTGCCTACTTCCCTTCACTTCTATGTCTGCTGGGTGCATCCATGCTGTGGCATATGATAGGATTTTTTTTTGTCATGACTGAATAATATTCCATTGCTTGTACATAGCACATTTTCTTTATCCATTCATCTGTTGATGGACACAGACTAATTCCATATCTTGGTTCTTATGAGTAATGCAGCAATGAACATGGGGGTGCAGATGTCTTTGATATAAAGATTTCATTTCTTTTGGATATTTCCCTAGTATTGGGACTGCTGGATCATATGGGAGTTCCATTTTTAATTTTCTAAGGAACCTTAATCCTGTGTTCCCTGTTGACTGTACTGGCTTACATTCCGACCAAGGGTGTGCAAGTGTTCCCCTTCTTCCACATCCTTGCCAACACTTTCATCTTTTTGATAATAGCCATTCTAAGAGAAATGAGGTGATATCTCATAGTGAGATATAATTTGCATTTTCTTGATCATTAGTGATATTGAACATTTTTCATGTATCTGTTGGCAATTTGTGTAGCTTATCTGGAGAAAGGTCCTGTTTTTTTTTTGGTTGGTTGGTTGGTTTTTCCTGTGCTGAGGATTTAACCCACGGCTTTGTGCATTCTAGACAAGTATATCCCTAGCCTCTTTGCCCATTTTTAAATTAGATTATTTGTTTTCTTACTATTCAGTTCCTTCTATATTTTGCATATCAACACCTTATCAGGTATACAGATTGCTAATATTTTCCCCTATTCAATGGGTTGACTCTTCACTCTACTGATGTTTCTTTTGATGTGCAGAAGTTTTCTTGGTTTGTTAAAACCCATCTGTTTATTTATTATTTTTTCTCTTGTTGCTTGTGCTTTTGGGTCCTAGTTAAAAAAAAAAATCATTGCTCAGACCCTTGTCATAGAGCTTTCCCCTAAGCTTTATCTGAGCAGTTAATAGTTTGGGATCTTATATTTATGTATTTAATCCATTTTGAGTTTTGTATATGAGGTAAGTGAAAGGTCTGATTTCACTCTTTTTGCATGTGGATATCCAGTTTTCCCAACACTGTTTATTTAAGAAAGAGTTCTTTCTCATTGTGTATTCTTGGTATCTGTCAAAAATTCAGTTAATTATAAATGTGTGGATTTACTTTGGGGTTCTCTATTCTGTTTCCATTGGTCTACATGTCTGCATTTATGCCTGGGTTCAGGCTTTTTTTTTTTTTAAATAATAACTTTTAAAAAATAAAATAAAAAATAAAAAATAATAACTTTAGGGGCTCAGGTTGTGGATCAGTGGCAGAGCGCTTGCCTCACACATGTGAGGCACTAGGTTCGATCCTCAGCACCACGTAAAAATGAATAAACAAAATAAAGATATTGCATCCATCTATAACTAAAAATATTTTTTTAAATAATAACTTTAGTTATTTAGTAAAAATCAGTGGTTAAATTTCTATTTGGTTTGTAATTGGATTATTAACATTTGTACAAGATACATTTCCCCCTACCTTCCCTACATGCAATGTAGGAATGAAAGGCTCAATTCTATTCTTGGTTCACAAGCCCCCTCCAATGGAGCAGCTGTTCCATGGCTGTCTCTGTGACTCACTTCTAGGGCACTATGCATCTGAATACTACAATTTAGAAGAAATAAATTTGTAACTCATATTTTTTTCCTTAAAGGAAGTAGTTATTTGCAAACCAATCAAGGATGATGGTGCTTACATTTGCAGTTTATTATTTTTCCCCAAAATTAGCACTGCTCGTTCAGATCACAGGAACTTGCACAACCCACGTTTTCTCTGTGTATTGGTTGCCTTCAGTGACTGATGCAGCCTGGCGCTCCATTCATTCCAGCTCAGCCCCAGCACAGTTCAGCTCCTTCTTGTGGGTTTTGTACAGTACCACACTCCAGCCAGAAGAGGGAGCTCCAACTCCCTAGAGTTGATTTTTTTTCAATTCTTCCCAACTACCTGGCTGCCCTTTAAAACCTCCATGAAAGAACAGAAGGCATTTCTCCATAAATCAAAAATCCCAGCACTATTTTCAGCTGAAAACAGAATCCACATTTGGAAACCAATAAAGATGAGTGGCATTTTCAGGCCATATTCTGGTGGTTCAATTTCTCCATTCCCAGGCTGTGGTAAAAATGGGAAGGAAGGGCAGGGTGTAACAGTATCTCAGAGGCAAATCCAAACTTTAAAACTGAGTGTTCCAGTCACACAAAAATGGAGGTGGTGCGGGGGGCTGGGGACAACTGTCCTTAAATTCTTAAGTTAATTATGAAGCAGAGGTCAGATTTTCTCCTAGAGATATTTGCCAACAAATCCAATGCTGCGAATTCAATGGGAGGCCACAGAGTAGCCTAGCCATACTCCATAGGTAACCAGCATCTGCTGTCAGGTTCTTTTTCAGTACCAGTGTTCATTTCTCATAACTTCCAAAGTGGATGAGAACAAAGTAGGTGGTAGATGTTGGAGTTGAGCATATTTCCTTGGGGGAAATATTCAGAATTGGGTGATCCAGATCTTGCATGGACAAAAGGTAATATACTCCTGCTCCAGGTTGCCTTTTGATTCTTTTTTGCAGAGAGCTTAGGTGAAGCTTTCAAGATAGGGTCCTTTTTATTTCTCCCCAAATATAAGGTCATTACCAGCTTTATGTCTTTCTATAACCCAATTTGACTTACGGGATATCATAAAGACTCCAATCAATCTTATCATAAGTGTCCCCTACGGGTTACAGGTAGAGCAGAGAGGTATTGTATGAAATTCCACAACTGGAACCTCATCACTCAGCTCATGATTTTGATCTTAGTTAAATGCGAGTATTCATTGAGGAGGATAATGCTTTAAAGCCATTTTAAGTGCAAAAGATTTTCAAGGGCAAGAAGGATTCAAGGAGGGAGAAAATGTGGAGGGAAACCTCAAATCAAAGCAATTGAAAAATAAAAAGACTATTCTATACATCTTTAAAAAAATCTGACCAATCTTTCCACTTATTCTCTGAGTATGATGGGCCTCTGCTGTGTGCCAGGCACCCACCAGTTCCAGGCAGCAGAGATGATAAGATGGACCCAGTTTTTTTCTCTTGTAGAGTCAGGGATGGCAAGAAGGCATGAAGGGTAGGAAAACAAAACGAGCAATTTCAGATGGTAACAAAAATTGTGAAGAAAATGGGTTGAGAAAGAGAGTGACAGGCAGGTTGGGTGGTGATATCAGGGTCTGGGTGGAGCATCCCAGGAAGAAGGAAGTGAGGAAGGAGAGAAGGCAGAGTGGCCCAAGGATGGCGAGAAAGGATGAGATGGTGGTAGGAGCTGAGGTTGGAAAGGGGTGAGGGTGGTGTGTATATATGAATGTGTGTGTCATGCCTGCAGGTGTGCAAGTGAGTGTGTACAGGGCTGAGGGTAGGGAGTGCAGACTGTGCAGCACCCCGTGGGCCATGGTAAGGATACAGAAGGAAATTGCTGGAGGATTTTGCTCAAAGGACTGATATGGCATGACTTTTCTTATGGTAAAACATTCAAACATAAAACTTCCCATGTAGCCATTTCCAAGTGTATGGATCAGTGGTATGACGCACTTGCAGTGTGGTACAGCTGTCACCACTATTTCCAGAATGTTTCATCTCCATTAAATAACTCCCTATTCCTCCCTGCACCAGCCCCTGGCAGCCACCACTCTGCTTTCTGTCTCCCTGATTTGACTCCTTGAGGGACCTCAAGTGACTGGAACCTGCAGTATGTGTCCTTTTGTGTCTGGCTTATTTCATGTAGGATAAAGCCTTCAAGGTGCACCCATGTTGGGGCGTGATGACGTATTTTAAAAGGCATTCTCTGGCTTTGTGCTGAGGACAGATCACAGGAGGGTAAGGGTGGAAGGAAAGAAGATAGGACGGGCCTTGGCCCTTGTCCAGGTGACAAACAAAGGTGGGGCTATGTTCGGGCAGCCCCTGGCTCTGATTATGTGTTGGTACAGAGGTGAAGGTGACAAATGCCCCAGATGCCCTTTGTCCTGAGGCACCAGCTCTGCCACAGCCCTTCCAGGGTCAATGTTCAGAGAGCCCCCCACCCCTGAATTACCTTTATGAAATTCACTTTGCAGTGGCAGGAATCATCATTCAGGTTCTTGATGACGATCTCTCCGTAGTGCTCAATCCACCTCTGTCCACTTAAGATGTTGTGGATGCAAGAGGTCACTTTGTTCCACTCAAAATGATCTCCAAAACTAGAAAGGAGGGAAGAAAAGTAGTAATGGTTCCCAGAGGAACCAGCAGCCGATACAAACACTAGCTGCATTACAGACTAAGTCTGGCAGAGTGTCACTCATCCCTTTACTCGGGGACCTCACAAGGACTGTGCCAAGTGGGCACTCGAGTGTCTGCTCTTCAAGGAGGACCTTCTGCCATACAGCACTCTGGAAGCCACCAGGGACTTTGCTAGAAGCTGTGGTTTCCTGGAGTCTCCTGCTCCCTCCTCTGATGAAGGAGCAGCTAAGAGCCAGGAGCAGCCTGTGTAAAGTTGTTGATCCAGGAGAGGGAAGAAGGCAGGAGGAAGGTACAGGGGTCTTACACAATTTGCTACTCATCTATTATTTATATCTTATACAATGAGAGAACACTCTGATTTTACTCATGGAATTAAACAATAACTATGAAGAGACAATAATAAGAAAAAAACCCTTGGGTGGCACTTGCTATGTGCCAAGTACTATTTTAAGTGCTTTACATATATTATCTGTGGAATCTTCACAACTGCCCTTTGAAGAAGGTGGTTTGTTGTCCCCATGTTGCCAGTGAGGGAGCTGCTGATGATAAAGGAAGGCAGCAGACTGCCGGAGGACCACCATGAGCAAGTGGCAGAGAGGGCATGGGAATTGACGCAGCCTGGTTCCATAACCCCTGGTCATACTCGTTTTGCTTTATAAATAAGTATCAATAATCTCTGCAAGATTGAGACTATGTCTTTTTATTTTTTTTTAAGACCATGTCTTTCTAAAAAGGAATTTTTGACAGTGAGGCAAGACAACAGTGTTAAAGAAAACTACCATTCTTAACCTTGTTAGAGGGTAGAAGTGAATTTTTAAAAAGCATCTATTCAGAGAAACCTGTTCTGCAAGAGGCGTTTCTTCTTGAGGGAAAGAAAAAACATGAGACTGCCCAAATGAGAAATATCTGAACTCACTATCAAACAGATTAAAAGAAAAATCATACTCTCATTGCTATAGGGTTGGCAGGCATCCTATCTCTAAAGTGGGTTCTTGGCCCTAAATTCTGTAAAGTTCCTAATCACAAAAGAACAACTTACGCTGGCAGAGTCACATGGGTTGTGCCAATAGGAACAATTTCCATGGATTTACCCCAGAATTTGTTTTTCCATCTCACATCTGAAATGAAATACCAAATAATACATACTTAGTAAGACAGTAAGGTAGATCAAAGAGTTCTCAGGCTAGATAAATGATCAACAACCATATAGTACAATCATCAGTTATTATATAGGAAAATATCTCATGTCGGTAAGTACCAACTGGGTACCTAGAAAATCATAAGACAATCAGGGAAACTAAAACTATAAGACAAAAATCCTTCCTTTGGAAGTGTTAATAGCATGAAAGGTAGACAGAAGTGGAAACAACTTATGAGCACACAGAGAGGCCCAGGTACTCACTGAGTGTGTTATAACTGAATGGAACTAGAGAGGAAGGAATGACCAAAATGTCTGGAGAGAGCATCAGAAGAGGTTCATCCGAAGGGGCCATATAAATGAAGCTTGGTAGAATGTTTAGGAGTTCACCAGGCAGAGAAAAAGCAGCTTAAGGCAGAAGAAATAGCTTACTCAAGCAGACAGAGGTGTAAAAGAGTAGAATGTGGTTTTGTCCTATAGGTCCGAGGTTGTCTAGAGAGAAGAGTAGAGATTTAGATGGAGGGAGGAAAACAAAACAAAAACCCAATGAACTCTATAAGCCTGGCTGAGAAGTCTGGTTTGTGTGCACTGAGGGAAAATAAACCCGAAACCCATGTGATTGAATCCAGACCTTGCAAAGACAAATAGAAGCAATGTGGAGAATGGAAAAAGGGTAGAAGAGATTAAAAACAAGTCAACAAGAGGCTACTGTAATCGCCCAGGGCATAAACAGGAATGAAGTGAATCATCAATAGCCGTGGGGATGCAGTGATCCCATAAATATTAAAGGAAGAGAAATAGACAGGCTTAGTGGAAAATTATATAGAAATCAAGAAAGAAAGGGAGAATTTATGAATGATATCAGATTCTTCTAACTTGCATGAATGGTGGTACCAATCCAGGACACACGATTAGAGGAAGCAGGGAAGCCAGTGTGAGCCTGGGCTGGGGTCTAGCTGAGAGGTAAGGCTGAGACCAGGAGTGGCTAGCTGCATAGTATATGAATCTATTTATATGCAATGTCCCAAATAAGCAAATTTATATAAACAGAAAGTAAATGAGCAGTTGCCTAAGGCTGGGGGATGTTGAGGGAAATTGGAAGGGGCAGTATTTGCTAAGGATGTTTCTTTTGGGAGTGATGAAAATGTTCTAAGCTTAACTGTGCTAATGACCACACAAATCTGAGTAGAATAAAACCCACTGAATTGTGCACTTTATATGAATGAACTTTATAGTATGTGAATTATATATATATATATATATCGTTTAGGTCACCAAAGAGGTATAGCTAATAAGCCAACAGAGGGAATAATACAGAGTTACAGGAAGTACTCAATTAATACAAAAGAAGGGAGAAAAAAAGGAAGGGAAACAAAGAAGAGATGTGACAAACAGAAAACAAATAAAAAGAGGACAGTTTAACACAACTCTATCTATAATTGCAATAAGTGTAAAGATCTACACAACACAATTAAAAGGCAGAGAAATGTCAGATTGGATTAAAAAAAGATTTAAGAGTTATTGAACTATGAAAATATATGGAATCATCCAGAAAAATGGTTGGAGGAAGGACTGCCCAGGAAAAGGATGATGAGGAATAGAGTCGAGGAGGAAACTGTGGCCCACCTGGAGCACACAGGGACTACCTTGAGAAGACCCTGTCCACTAAATGGACAAGCAAAAAATGAACAAAAAACAACTTCAAAATAGCAAAGAAGAGTTATTCATGAGATTTAGCAATTAGGACATTAGAAACCTTAGGAGAATTGTTTCCAGAGAGTTTTGATGAAAGGTGGAGAGATTTCAAATCAAGCTTCAATTTTAAACTTTAACAGCAAAGACTGAGAAAGGAAGTCATGGTACTTTAAACTAGTCATATCAATTATCTCCAGAGAGAGGGACTGGGTGGCTGGGGAATGGGTGGCAATGGAGTCACAGCCTACTGTTTTGTACTTTTTGAGTTTTACAAAGATCTGTAGGCACTGTGGGAAATCAGGTGACATCATTGTTAGCAGAGAAAAATGCTTTAAAAACTGACATGTGCTCATTGTTTGAAAACCCAGGATGCTCATCTTTTATTTCTAAGTTAGACTCCAATTTATTTTTTAATAAATGAAGATGTTAGTAAAATGAATTCACCCATGTCAGAAATATTTACAGCCTTGTTTATTCTTGACAACAATTTGCTACCCTTTCCCATCCAAAATATAAA
The DNA here is from genome assembly GCF_001458135.2 of Marmota marmota marmota. NCBI lineage: Eukaryota > Metazoa > Chordata > Mammalia > Rodentia > Sciuridae > Marmota > Marmota marmota. The sequence continues at coordinate 2,071,310 of NW_026000153.1, forward strand.
TTGAACAAAATTTTAAGAATGACAATCTTAAAATGAAAAAGAAGTCATCAATATAAAATGTGATTTCAGAAGTAAGATTTCAATGTTTTGAAAGCAAAACTTCCCTTGCTATCTATACTCTGATAAATAGCAGGAAATATTTAGTATCTCTTGAAATAAGAGAGGCATGACAAGTAGCCATGGAATAAAATAGACAAAAAGTTACAGGAATATATAGTGTCAACCTGACAAAGATGAAGGATTTTTTTAAAGGGAAAAACTAAATGATCTTTTTGAAAATATCAAACTAATATCAATTAAAATAAATCACTCAATATCAATAAACAATTGACAAATATCAGCTACTCTTTAGAGGTAAGAGGTGAGAATGTCAAGTGGAACAGGTCCTCTAAAGAGACCTAAGTCTTGGGATTATTTGATCTTAGTAAGCATTTATAGTAATTCCTGAATCAAATAAATCTATAATCATTACATAAAATAGAAGTCAAATATTTTAGCACATTACCTTGCCAGAAAACAAAATTTCCAGATTCAGCGTGGCATGCAGAGATAGGTGGATGGTGGCTGACCTAATAGAGACAGAAGGCAAAAACCAAAAAAATGAACAAAATGTTGCATATCATGAAATATCTTCTTTTCTCCTTGATCTGTGATATGACACAAAGTACAGGGACTTCACTGAAAGAAAACTTCTGTAGTTTCCTTCAATAAGTCTGTCCTCAAGAGGGCGCTCCTGATACAGTCAGCTGTGAATTGCTCAGCTTGATCAGGGTGTAGAAAGTTGTTAATGGAAATCTCTGGAAACCTCTAGAAGCTTCCTGGGAATGTGTCCCAGTGGCAAATGATGAGGATAGAGAGGTATTTTAAAAGGTGTAAAAATAAAAACAGTCATTTGAGGACTGCCCATTCATAAACCAAATGATCTGACATTGGCTACCAGGTATTTTAGGTTTCTAAAAGTGCTGGCAAATATTTTAACTAAGATGTCCAAGAAAAAGCGTTTAACATGAAACTTCCAAGCAACACAAAAACACTCTCCCTTGGGCTCAGCAGATTTAACTCTTGAAAAGTGCTTTAAAAGCTGATTTAGCCTCATTAAATTTAGCCTCTTTTCAAATCATCTACAAGAAGACTGATCCAAGATAACTTTCTTTTTTTTAAAACTTTTATTTATTTATTAGGTGTAAATGAACACAACACAATGCCTTTATTTTTATGTGGTGCTGAGGATCCAGGCCGGGTCCTGCCTGTGCTAGGCGAACACTCTACCACCGCTAAGCCACAATCCCAGCCCCCCAAGATAACTTTCAAAAAGAATAATTTCTGTAATAAAAAGCTAAACAATTATAGAAAGGTTCATTAGCTGTTAAGAATTATGTATTTCTTTTTTGTCAAAATAAAAGTATCTTGAATAAAAAAAGTAATTATGTCCCAGAAAAGACAATCCCTACAACAGAGACTACCTTTTGATGTAGGGTCACTACTTGTTTTACTCACTAATTAAGAAGATAAAGAAAAAATGGCTCTCCTTCCGTTTTCTCTTTATCTTAGTAATACTCAAGGAACATGTTCTGTCACCATCATTCAGCGCTTGGTGAAACCATGCTGGTAGTAGTGTTTCTAGAAATTTCTCTGAGTTAGCTGGTTCTTAGCAGTAATACCTTAAGTTTAGAATATTTAGCCCAAAGCCTTCATATTGTAAACACAGAGACTGAAACCAGAAAGATTAAGTAACATTTCCTTAAACACTGGTAGTTAGGGGAGAAATAGAGGGGAAACCCAGTGTTTCTGGTTTATCTCAATTGTTTTCACTCCCCACCCCACCCCCCCAAAAAAAGTTTTAAGTAGCTGTAAACTGTTTTCAAACGCATAAAGCACTCAGAATACTGAGTCCAGCCTGGGATGGACAGGTGTGGGTATGTTTGAGGAGAGGAAAAGGACTTCAGATAACAAAGCCATAGCCACTTGCCTTGATTTGGATCCCAATTGTGCAGAGGAACAGGATTTGAAACGTGCTCTGCGCTCCCCACTCCTGCAGGTGGAGAACTCAGGGGTGGAGTGATGCTGAGTTGTGCACATCACAGACATGTGTGGCCAGTGGGATTGCAGCAGAACCCACTTGGGCCAGAGAGGAGTACAGATAAGGACTGACAGAGTGTAATCTTTCACGTGACTCAGGGAACTTAACCTCCAGCTGCTCTATGACGTAGGGGATGCAAGTGTGTGGTCACTTGGTTTCTCTTAGCTCTCACATGCCTAAGAATGACAGTCCCTCACTGTCCTTTGGTGTTTTCCAGGGCAATTTTCACTTTAAACTTAGAAACCTAAGTCCTATAAAAGCAAATCTGTGTTTGCCTTTGATTTTTGTTTATGTTTTTTAAATCCAACCACTTGGAAGTACTTTCATATTATAAAATGCTGCATCTCCTTCCTCCTTTCTCTCACCCAGAGAGCTCTCGATGAAAACAGCAGAGTTAACTTTAAACCATGGGATCATATAAAAATAAATCCATGTTGGACAGTCCTTACCTGCCCCTCCACTTCCCAGCCCCGCTTGGAGTGGGAGGAAACTTAGGGAGTGTTCCTCTCTCCCGAAAATGTAGACATATTTTAAAGTGGATTATTATAATGTAGATTATATTCATCCCACAGAAACAATATAATAATGGGGGAGGTGAGCATTATAGCTTTACTCAAGAACTTGGCATCTGTTATAGATTTAGCTAAATATAAACATCAAAGCAAAAGAGAGTATACAAAAATTAGGCACATATTCTGCAATATAGTAAATCCCATAAAACAGGATAAATATATTGTCCATATGATTTATAAAAGATGACCTATCAGAGTCAGAAAATCAAGGGACAAGCAAAATAAAGGAAGGAGGAGGGCAGGATCAGATATCATAAAGCCAGAGGGAAGGTCATAGAGCACAAGGAGGAGATAGGGAGAGAGGAGGGGTAGGAGAGGGGGGGAAGCGCAGAATGAATTTTTAAAAATCATGCTATAGGCATATAAAATATTCCACAGGGAATTTCACCTTTATGTATAAGTAGAAAGAACCAATCAAAAATAAATAAATAGACGAGTGAAAGAAAGACCAGAAGAGTAGAGGAAGGAGAATGAGGGAAGAGAAGAGGGGACAGAAAAGGCAGGAAACGTGAACTGAAATTGAATTCCATGCTGTGGGATCGTGTTGGACTGAACCCGATTACTAGGTATAACTATAATCCTCCAATTTAAAATAAGGGACTATTATGCTATTATATATACATCTGATAAAATACAACTTTGATTTAAAAAAAACTATCATGCCAGATTAATAAACCAATGTTTAGCAGAATGGCCCTAGATGGGCCCAAAAGATGCTTTCCAAATGACTAAATATCAGCATTCGTGTATCAGTGATTTTGCTGATTCCCCTTTAGGTTAAATGGGTCTTTGAGAAAGGTTTATGTGCACCATTTTGCTTTTAAGAAGTTAACAAAGCTTTCTGGGGAAATTTACAAAGATGCCTTCTTTTTTTAAATACATTTCTTCCAAGAGCACTTATTTGTGAAATGTTTCTGGATCATGAACCACGGGCTGCACTAGGGTCAGGAAGTCAGGAGACCTTCTGTTGTCCCACCAATCCTGGTTCTAATTCTGCAATGTCATCTGCTGTCTGTGTACCTTTGGGAAAATTTCTTAATCCCTTTCAGCCTCAGTTACCTTGTTTGTAAAACAGGACTAACGCCACTGATGGCCTATACAAAGAGACCACACATTTAAAATGTGTACAGAATTATATACTGTCCAGGATCAGGCAGAGGCTAGATTTTAATTTTTCTTGAGTGTATGAGAGTATTTCCACCTGGTTCTCATGGTGACCTTTTATCTTCATTCACTTTATTTTATAAATAGAAAGACAAGACTTGCTCAATGCTACACCATTAATGAGTGACATAGGCAGCATGCAGTCCCAAATCCAGGGCTCTTTTCTCTATGTCCCAGTAGCCTTTCTATGTCTCCCCTCAAAGTGGAGCTCCTGTCCCTCTCAAAGACACTGCACATCATTATAGTCCCTTTCTGTGAACATTTAAAGAAAGCATCTTTTGAATCTGACCTTTCCCACCTCTCTGAATCTCATTTATCTCTCTGTAAATGAGGTCTGAGGATCTCTCTCGGCTTCAAAATGCTGTGATTCTAATATCTGCTCTCATCATCCTCTCTGACTCCCAGCACCACAGGGGTCAGGGGATGCCAGCCAATTTGGAAATATGATTCTAAGGCTCTGAATAGCTTGAATGCCCATGGGAAGGGATAATTTAGAGTTAATCCCTTAATCTTTGGTGATGGCAGTCTTTCTACTGAATAATGAACATAACCTAACCTGTCTTTGTTTATATGGGATTTGGTTTGGTCTCTATTATTATTATATCTTAATTCAGGACCCCCCCCCAAAAGGCAATAGATGCTTTTGAGTTTGAACTGATTCAGCCCCAGAGGAGATACTCAGCCTATAAGACGAATAGAGGCAGACCTAGCTTCCTGCTCCATTGCTTCTCTCCAAAGAAAAGCAATTCCTAATTTGTAAGGATTCCTAAGGACTCAATTAGTATATTGTTTTACTGTGCAAGTATTTATATGACCTTTCTTTCTCTCTCTCTCTTTCTCTTTCTTTCTCTCTCTCTTTCCCCCTCCCACCCTCCCTCCCTCTCTCTCNCTCTCTCTCTCTCTTTCTTTCCAGGGATTGAACCCGGGGGCACTTAACCACTGAGCCACATCCCCAGCCCTTTTTATATTTTGTTTAGAGACAGGGTCTCACTGAGTTGCTTAGTGCCTCACTTTTGCTGAAGCTGGCTTTGAACTTGTGATCCTCCTATCTCAGCCTGCTGAGCAGCTGGGATTACAAGCGTGTGCTGCTTCACCTGGCAAGACGTGTATCTTTCTTCCTATGAGCTTCACTGTAATTCTTCTAATTCTTAAGAACACTTATAATTCATTATTTATTTACATATATGAGGCTTTTCTTTACCCTGCTATAATCATTTTGATTTATGCTTTGGAGGTATTTAATATAAGAGTTAGGTGGTCAAAGGAGAAGCAGATGAGGACAAGATATATTTATTTTGTACGTTTTTCTTTTTTGGATTTAGAAAAACATCAAACATATCACTTTTCTCCTGTAACTGCCCAGAGACAGAGCTACATAGCTCTCCTTGTTCCTGCACCCTACAACAGTGTAGGACAGCTTATGGAAAAGAGAACATACAGGTGAAAACAATCACCCAGGGAGGGGACCAAGGGGCCATTCTTCCCATGTCATTCATCATTTCCTGTCTGACTTGAGGTGTCAGGCACTGTCCTAGTTTCTGGGAATAAAATGATAAACAAAAACAAAACCCCTCACCTTCATAATACAGTTTATATTTTAGGGCAGAAAAGGATAGCAGAGAAGACAAATAAGCACCTCATCTGTCAGTAGTGACAGGTGTTAGGGGGGACAAAGCAGAGGGTGAGGATAGAGGTGTGGGTGGGGAGCAAGATAGCACTGTCTAACAAACGGAAACCTCTGAGGCTGAAGGAAACAAACCAAGAGGATATCTGGGAGAGGTGCATCCTAGGCAGAGGACATTGCAGATGCCAAAGGCTGGAAAACAGTGTGAATAAATGGGAAGCAGCAAAAAAGACCAGCATGGCTACCGGTGAGGGAGGGGAGAATGCAAAGAAGTAAGGCGACCGACCTGCTGGCCTTGGCGTGCGTGGTGGGCATGGCCAGGATTCTGGATTTGATTCCAAGTTATTTGAGAAGTGGGTGGAGGGTGTAGAACAGATTTTGCTTCTGTTTAGAACACTCACTTTGGCTGCTGTGTGAGGAATTAGTGTGGAAATGGGACCAGCTGTAGGTTCATGGCAAAAGCCTCAGTCACTGGTGACCCAGGCATGGGCCTGGCGGGCAGCACCGTGGTGCACTGCAGTGGGAATGGCTGGCTTTGTAAGGCAGGCCCCTGGGTTTGCTGCTGGATGGATGTGGATTATAAGTCACAGGGCTACTAAAGATGATGCCAAGAAGACTGGCTGATGTGGGTGAGAATGCACCTGCCAACTCTATTCTCTTCCTCTGTGTTCCAAGTTAATTACTCATAAACACACAGCTTCTTGAAAAACAACCCAAAACACAAAGTGATTATTTGACTTAGAAGTGTAGCAAACCACAAAGCAATGGCTTTGTTGCTTTCTATTTGGTTGTTACTAGTTTTATTTGAACAGCTTGAGTTTCCCCTCTGATGGTATTTCTAAAGTCAATGCAACTAACTTTGATCAGTAGTAAATAACTGTCACCAGAGGTAAAAGAACCATCCACCTAGGTCACACGTGTGTGCAAGGAGAAAAGAGATAAAGAGAAGCACTTGTAAATTTGGCCAAGAAAGTATGTTCAGAGTTCTACAAATGAGCAACAGAAAAGGAAGAAGAATTGAGCCAAGAGAGCAAAGCGGAAAAGACCTTACCTGGGTCTCACATTTCAATGACTTTTTCCCCTTGCATTTTAGTAACTTAATAACCACATTCAGCATTTCTGCACAAACTCTCAACAGTAGTTAGCTGGGTGTGTAAACGTTACAACTACTTGAATAAAGATCTGAATGACTGAAGTCTCATGTACACAGAGGAAAAGCTACTTTTAGGTCACAGCTTAAGCAGCTCCAGGGGCACCATTGATTACAAGATCACGGCTTAATTGTGTGTCCCTTCAACACCAAACCCTTCTCAAAGGTAGGAGAAAAGCAGTATGGCTAACTGCAAGGAATTTTCTGCCTATTCCTTCAGCAAAGGTCAAAGCCATCATGCTAGCCCCATAAGGAACAACCCTGACCTGCAAGGGAAGAAGGGTGCTTTCCCAGTCCTCCTTTTCTGGGCTTATTTAGAAAGCTGAGACTGATTCACGTTTCTGGACACAAAGGTGGAACAGCCCAGGGGTGGAACACAGGACAGAATGTTTATGACATTCCTGTCAGTCTCTCATTCACAAAAGCCACACCTCAGCCCACAGCAGGAAAGAAAAAAGTCCTATGTTAGTTTGGATAGGAAAGGTTTAAGTGGCAATTGACAGGGGGAGAAGGAGAGATAGCTGATCATCAAAAAAAGGAAATAACTAGATAGCACTTCCCCATCAACTGGTTGCTAACGGCTCCTGTTGGGAAGGATTGCATTTTCCAACAGGAGCAATCATCATCTGTCTTTTAGTCATATAAGCATGAGAAGAAAGAAAACCTAAAATTTATAAAGGGGCTGTCAGTCCATCACCTATTGTCCGTTTGTCATTTGTCCATCCACCCACCCAATTGGCAAAAAAACAAATAACCAACATTACATTAAGTGAAAAACTCTTAGGGGTTAAGTTCTGTACTAGGCGCTGGGCATCCAAAATTAAATAAGATCTAGGGCATGTTCTCACTTAAGATAGTTCATAGGCTAGGAGAAGTGCTTATAGCACACAAGTTTTGACATGTGCAGGACTTTGATCTTTATAATGGCCCCTGGTTCAGTGTGGTTGTGTCCTTATTAGGAGATAAGGGCGGGGCCCTGGTTCAACTTGGCTTGTGTCCTTATAGGAAGATGGGTGAAGGGCCCTTAGTTTGGTGTGGTTGGTGTCCTTATAAGGAGATCAGGGTGGGCCCTTGGTTCAGCATGGTTAGTGTCCTTATAAGAAGAGCAGCACAAGTTTTGATTCAATGTGACTTCCTTCATTATACAATTATCTTCCCTCCTATTTAGTTGATATTGTAGAAAAACATGAAAATTGCCTTACCTCTCATTTTGGGTATACTCTACAAGTATTTCTTTGTGCTTCCCATGGGGGGGGTTCCATTTAATGTCAGAAAGAGATGCCACTCAGATGTGAATCTATAGCAACATGACTTCAGTAGGGTACAGATGCAGCTGCTTGCTGTACCTCTCCAACCCTGCCCCCTCAGTTACTGATGTTACAGTGTTTATATTCAATACCATAGAATAAAATCAGGGTGTTTTGATACATTATTCTCTTACAATTTTATAGAAAACTAAAGTAGCACTAGCTTTTATAATTGTCATGAATCTGCTTTACCAGGGATCTTTCTGGCTTCATCAAGATCTAAGTTCCCATCTAAGGCCCTTCAGTGCAAACCCTCACACAGGGTACATCTAGTGAGGACCAACTCCCCGGGCTCTTGTTTATCAGGTGCTGTCATTTGAATGTGTGTATCTCCTAAATTCCTGTTGACAGTTCAGCCTCAATGTAACAGTTTGAGAGATGGTTAGGCCAGGAAGTTCCCAGGCCAGGGATGGGATGTGCACATTAAGAGAGCTTCTCCAGCACGTGCCAGGACCTGGTTCGGTTCCCAGCACTGTACACACGTGCATGCCACCCCCCACCCCACAAGTACATTTTTCCAGCTGGGTGCAATGATGTATGGCTGTGTTTTAATTAGCTTTTTGATTGCTGTAATCAAAACACCCAACAAGAACAACTTGGAGGAGGAAAAGCTTCTCTGGGGCTAACAGTTGCAGAGGTCTCGATTCACAGACACCTGACTCCATTGCTCTGCCCAAGGTGAGGTCATCCATCATGGGGGAAGGGCCCAGTGGAGGAAAGCTGCTCACTGCAGGGCAGCAAAGAAGCAGAAGCCTCGAGTGTAGATATGATGAGGTCTTCCAAGGCCACAAAGGCATTAAAGATTTTCAGACTCAAAATGAAAAGACTACTGAAGTATCCCACAAATCTTAATTCTAAACAAGTAACTATCAGCCTCCATAACACAGTAAAGCAAAAAACCTTCCAGTGTCCTTTCTTATTTTTATTATAAAAGTGGAAAAGGTCCTGGAGGCCCAAAAGTGAGATGACCACTGGGGGTTATGCCCAGGTGTGACTGGGTCATTTCTCGCCCTGACCTGACAAGGAGCTATTGTGAGGAAATTTCAAAGAGAAGGTATATAAGAGAGTGGCTGCAGCTAGGTTTTTGTCCTTAAGTACATGGTTGTCATCTTTGGATATTGGGGTTTTTTTTCCTTTGCTTTTGTTTTTTGTAGTTTTTGTTTTGGTTTATTATTATTATTTTTTTAAAGCTAGCATCCTAAGATGGTGTTCTGTTTTAGGATAAGCAGTGAGAGTGTCAGAACAGTGTAGAGTTGCAGGGGCCAGGCTCCTATGAGCCCGCCTTCATGGACCATTATGAGGTTGTGCAGGGCAATGGGGAAGGGGACTTCACCAAGGTGAAGCTTGCTTGCCATCAAGTCACTGGGACAGAGGTTGTGTTGAAGGTCATGGCAAAAACAGCCTGAAACCTCCCCTTCCTACCTGAACCTAAGTTGATGTTGGGCTTCAACCACTCAAATGTGATCCGGCTTTTTCAGGTCATTGAGACCATCAAATATGTCTGCCGCAGTCCGGCTGCAGCAAAATAACCGGGGGGTGACGAATAACTTGTGTACGTTGATACAGCAGGAGTAGGAGCCGTTTATTGCAGGACAGGAGCAGTATTTATACATTCCACACAGCTTATCTAATTAGCATAAACTAGATACATCAGTCAACCAATCAGGAATCTCTACACTTAATGGCTCGGTTTTGTTACTTCTCAAACCACTCCCTCTGACATTTTGCCAGGCACCATCCAGACTTGTTTACGAACTCTAACATTCCCCTGGCAAAATGCCAGGTGTTATTTTGACTTGTTTACAGACTCTAACATATGTCTACATTGTCATGGAGCATGCAGGTGGGGGATATCTACAGAGCCTCATCTTGGAACCTAGTGGCATGCCAGAGGAGGAGCCCACAGATTCTTCAGACAGATCATGTGTGTCATGCAGTACTGCTACAAGAAGGGTACCATGTGCCAGGACCTCAAGTCTGAGAGCGTCATGCTGGATACCAGTGGCAAAGTATCGACTTTGGCCTGAGCACCAGATTCACAGCTGGGCAGAAGCTGACCAGGTTCTGGGGCACTCTCCTATACTTTGATCCTGAAGTCGTTGGGCAGGAGGAATATGCTCCCCCCACCCAACGTCTGGAGCCTGGGCATCCTTCTCTATTTCATGCTGACAGGGAGTCACCCATTTATGGCCAACACTGCTCGGGAGGTGAAGAAGCTGATCATGGAGGGAATATGTGGCATTCCCCTGCATGTTTCTGAGGGAGCTCAGAGCCTCATCTGTGACAGCCTGATGGTGGACCCCACGCAGAGGCCCACCCTAGAGCAGATAATGGGGCACCCATAGCTGAGCCAGGGCAAGGAAGCTTCACCCAGTCCTTCTGATCAGGCACTCCTCAACCTCCCAGGTCCCGCCATTATAACAACTATGTTCAGCAAGGGTTATGACCCCTACAATACCTGGGTGTCACTGTCAAATAAGACATCTGATGACGACATGGCTACATACCTCCTGCTCAAGCTACAGAGAACCCTGGAGGTGGGCTGTGAGTGCCAGTTGAAGCCCATGCATCATAGGGTGGTTGGGCCTCCCCAGGCCCTGCAGATCCTCCCAGGGTCTGCCCCAAGAAGTGTTCCAGTGAGCCTGCCCTTCACTTGCCCTGCGAGCAGCAGCAGCCTGAGGAGGCCAAGCAGACCCAGCAGAAGGGTGGTGGCAGTGCCAGCATGCCTGCCATTTGTCTCTGCTTTTTCCACGTGGGCCCACTCCCTCCTAGCCCAGCCTCCCAGCAGGATGCTGCACCCAGCAGGCCCGACAGCTTGGTGGTTGCAGAAGACGGCCGCTCATCCTCCTGAGGTACCTCCACAGGACAATCCCAGGACGGCATCAGGGGTGGGAAGAGGGTGAGGAGGTGGATGGCCACCTGCCCTGTCAGCTCTGTTGTGTACCCTGCTTCAGTCGGTCAGCAGTGAAGGACAGAATGACTCCAGTAGAAATGCCGAGCCAAGGCCCACAGAACCAGGGGACAGCCAGCAGACCCTGAGGAGCGCCGACTGGCTCAGGCTTCTCCCCGTGGATTCCAGGCAGGAGCCTCTGGATCCACCAGGAGTCTCCTCTGCCCCCACCTGTGAAGACACCTCATAGACACTCTTCCCTGGGACACTTCCCTCTGCCCTGCTCTTTGTCCTTTCTCCCATACTTTGGGAGAAATTTGTTCTTAATTTCTTTTCTTCACGGATTGCAAAGGCAGTTTTTTATGGTTGTGGTGGTGGTGATTTTTAAAGGAGGGTGGCCTCAGGGCAAAAGCTGGACCCCAGCAGTCATCCTCTCCAAGGCCTGGACCACTGTGCCTCCTGCTCTTGCTCAGTGTAGATACTCTCTCACCTTGAGACACAGTAGATGGAGACTCATTGGCCTTGAGCCAATGTAGACAGAGACTTGCTCCCTTTGTCCTAATGCAGATGGAGGTTCCCCCCTTGATTCATTTTGAGCTGGTGTCTTTGGCCAGAAAGAATCCTTTTCCTGGACTTCAGGACCCTCCATGAAGTGTGTGGGGTGGGCTACAGCTGTGGTAGACACCTCTTGCAGGGCATTGGAGACTCCAGAGTGTTCTATGGCTTCATCTCCATAATCCCACGTGCAGAGGGAGAGGTGGCTGTAAAACTCTTTTACATGCCTCCCATCAAGGTGTGAGGTTTATGTCTACTGCCTGGAAACCTGGATAGATTGGTAACCACCTCAAACAATAAAATATTAAGGCAATCACCAAGGCTAGGTGAAAATAGGCAATGAAGCTTCTGCCTTGCCCAGTGAAATCTTTGTACTGGAGCCCCAAGTTATCTTTCCCTAGGGACACCCTGACTGACCTAAAACATTCCTAAAAGGGAAAACCAAACTGCTTGCCCTTGTTGCCCCCTCTAATCCTGAAGCCCCAAAGCAGTCATCACCCATTTCCCTTAAACAGAGGGGAGAATGAAACCAGGGCAAAGGACAGATAGCTGATGATCAAAGAAAAGGAAATGGGCAATTAACACTTCCCAGCACCTGTTTGCTAGAGCCTCTGCGGGAGGGGAAGGATTCCACTTTTGAACACAAGCAATCACCTCCTGTAACTCTCTTCCAGCCTTTTGGTTATGTAGGCACGAGAAGAAAGGAAACCTGAAATCTATAAAAGAATAGAACAGCCTCACTCCCTCGGGCACTAGCTTTGTGCATCCCCTTCTCTTTAGAGGAGTGAGTTTCCCTCTCTCTCTCTCTCTCTGCTCTGTTTCTTAAATAAAATTTACTTAGGCTTTGGCCTCAGCATTTCTCCCATGTTTAATCTTCAACAGGGGGTGGCGGGGAAAAGGGCCTAATCCTGATTTTCAAGACCAGTATCACAATGAAGGGCAAATCTCATGACTGAACAGTATACAAAAAAGACTATTTTCACATCCACAACCAACAATTGCAGTAGCTTAGAGCTCAAAAACCAAACTTACACAAGGGACCCCAAAAAGAGTTAGGGAGAAAGGACATTGGACAGGAAAGAGGGGTCTGGAACCCAGCATCAGCTCAGACACTGGAAACTCAATCCTCAGGCCTTGGGGTCCTCTTAGGTGGCCCATCTGCACCCTGCCACACTGGGTGATTCTGGGCAACAAATAAGATCAAGTATTTGTTTGAAATTATAAATACTCTCTCTACAAACCTAATACTGCACTGTGATAAGAAAATCTGAAGTGCCTTTCTCTGGTTTCTGACTGCGAGTCACTGATATCGTGATTTTAACTCTTTTAGAGGAGAAACAACATGGAGAAGCAAGCTTCCATGTAGCCGAACTCTGAAGTAGCAGTCACTTCAACCTCTGGGGACATTTACTACCTTGGACATTCACACTCCCACCCAAACCACAAAGCAACATATACCAGGGCTGGGAGCAAAGAGGTGGATGTCACTTTTCAAATCACAGACTCTGTCAGCTAGAAAACTCAGTCGAAAAGCCCAGTTGTTTACTCCAGGCCCTTTAGCCTGGGGATAAGTTATCCATTTGTTCTTTCTTAGGATAAAATTTCATGAAAAATACTGATTTGGGGACTGCTCAGTTTATTACATTAGTAATTCAGGAGCCTGTACTCATTGTAGGGAGGCACAGGGAAACAAAGAAAGCCTCCAACTCCAGAAGGGTAGCACCTGCCCAAGAGGAAGGAGGCTGTCTCCACAAAGCAGGCTGTCTCCTGAGCTAGGAGCAGGAACAGCCACACTGTCAGGTAGCAGCCTGAAACCTACAAACACCCTGGCATTCTCCTTCACCCTCCTCAGATGGGTTCAATGAGAAGGCATTCATGTGGGATGAGGCATCTGGTTAGCACAGACAGACAAGGTTGGGAGAAAGTGTGTGCGTGTGCGTGTGTGTGTATGTGTGTGTATGTGTGTTTTGAATTAGTGTCTTTGGTTGGTTAGAAGAAGGAGGACATGGCCACAAGCCCTTCCCACCTTGGGGGCAGGAGGCAGCTAAATATTATTTATATTGGATACTTACCAATGATTCATTTAGCTTCCCACGTAACCTGCTTAGGGGGAAATCATGAGTGCTTACACTGGCCAAAGCTCTCTGGTTCCCATGACAGGTCCGTTTTTCACAGTAAATGCACCTACAGCAGGAGCATTCTACCATATACATTAGTCTCTTGTAAGTTTAGCTAGTGTGAATCTATCCCAAGGGACTCATCCATCCTTGAACCATCTGAGACTTATAAGGTAAACTCCACACGACGGCTCCCTCATGATCGGGACTGGTATTGATTACCATGGTGAAGCTGGCCAGCCATGAGGATCCCTGGCTGCCTAATGGGTGGCTTTCTGTCTTACCAGTGACATTCAACTGTGCTAACTAGAAGAACAGATTTAGCAGATCTTATTTTATCTTCTGCTTTTTCAACACTTCCCTTACTGTTCTCAACATTTTATATTTAAAGGCACTTTTGAGTGTTTCCTCTAAATATAAGAGCAATAACCATTCACTGAACATTATCAGTGTATCATTTCATTTAAGGCTTACCACAACTTTTGAACCAAGTATTATCACCCCTATTGCGTACATAACAGAAACGACTGAGGCTCCGAATGTTTAAGTAGCTGACATGAGGCCACACCCAAGTACATGAAGTGGCTGGGATTTGAAGCAAGGTCTACAAATCTTACACCTCTAGAGTACTCCATGCCACTAACAATAACCAGATGTATCTTTCTTGCTTATTTCTTTGGGATGCAGTTCATGGAACTCATTGTGTGATAGTCTTTCCACGGATGTGTGCATATGCCCCGGGGACTCTGATCCTAGCCCCACCACAGCAGATACACCAGCAGATCCTGAGCTTGGCCCCACCCCATCAGCGCTCAGAGGAATGATGCTAAACTTTACACGAGCTCATGTTACTACTCATTCTTATAGCTATTCATCCTGCCCTGATTGTCTGCTGTGGTTGGGACTATTTTGGGCTTTCTTCTCTTTTTTTGTTTTTCCCACAAGACTGCATATAATGCCATAGTAACCAAATTATATTTTCATTTATTCTCATTCCATTTTAGGTTCAGTATTTAAATAACCCAGTTGAATTTGAATCAGACAGACCATCTTATCCCTTTAACTACTGGTTTAACCCTCTACCTCCCCAGGAACAGTGTTCAGTTTCTTATTTTAGTTCCTAACTGGGAAGATACTGATCATATGCTTTAGGATTATTATAATTCACTTTCCTTTGAGTTCCCAGAGAACACTGCTTGTCATTTTCAGTTAAGACAATCCCATCTTCATGAATCTCATGGTTACACTACCCTTCCCTTCTGACCTCCCTCCCCCGATAATGCAAATCTATTCACAAAGAGGGCAGCAAGATAAGTGAAGAAAGGAATATTTTAGCAATCCACTCTCCCCACCTTCCTTCAGTTTTCTAAGAATTGGGAAGAGACAAATGTATCAAAGCAATGATTTTTGGTGTCCCTCAGATGACCCTTTAGGTGTATATTACTGGTAAACATGCTCAATTGCTGATGAATGATGTAAGCAAGGGTGATTGTTTATTTTCTGAATGTATGCACTCTGTTTTAATTAAACAACTTTCCTTATCAACAGATACTTTGGAATGTTCCCAGTATGCAACTACTGCATACTATGCCATTATGCATGAACAATTACATCAAACGTGCATCGAGTATTTACATGTCACTTATCAGACCCTGCTCTAGGTGCTTTGGAGACAGTAAGTCATTTAATCACTATGGAGCCATGCATCACATACAACAATCTTCACCTCCACTTTAAAGAGAAAGTAAGGCATAGTGAAGCTAAGTACCCCTGAGTTGTACAGCTAGTCTTAGGCAGAGCTGTAATCTGAACATAGCTGTGTGCCTTTTGTGTATTGCTCTGTACTAATACTTATGTGGAAAGAGCCTAATGGAACCCCAAGTCATGTAAGTATAATGTTTGTCCACCCATTTGATGAGATCAGGGATTCTTGTTTGGTCCCAAGCTCCAAACCCACCGTAATACCTTGGCACCTGGAACAGTGCCAGACACATGACATATGTTCAATAAATAGCTTTCTGGTTTGAATCATTCATTTGAACGATTCCTCTTGAATCAAAACTGACAATAATGCAATTGTCTTGGTGCTACCATCACCCTGAGTGACCAAATTGATAGTTAGAGGGCACCCTTTTAACCTTTAAGTTACAACTGGGGCAAGTACTTCATGCTTTGAAAACTCCTTTCACTAATGATTCTCAAGAGAAAGGACATTGTTAATGCATGCAACCAAGCCAGCACTCAGAATTGCTAAGACCTTTGTGCCCACAGATGGTAGCTGGATTTCAGTGGAAGGGAAACGGATCCCCGGCTTTATGTTTCAAAGCACTGTAATTATCTTAGTTGCTTTGAAGCCAGTGAAAGGTGGGAAATAAATATTTTAGAAGCACATCTAATGGCAGGCATAAGCAACTCTTCCCAACAAACAAAAAGCATGCATATCCACCTGTTCTGAAAAAAAACTGAAGCCCTTGTCCTCTCGAATGCACTCATACGTTTCTCCAAGGACTGGGTTAAATGGCTTGCTCCCAGCTCGGAAGTAGCTAGACGCATACGCCGATATGGCAAAGGTGGCCACATACACCTAGGAGAGAAAGGAGAGGACTTGGTTATTTCTGCCTCACTAAGAAATTTTTTTTTTCACAAAGTAATAAAATAAAAACCTCAATTTCTGTCTTGGAGGTTTTATTTCAGGAAGCCAAAAATTTGTCCTTAATTTAAAGACAATTAAACCAACATAGGTTTAAAGTTGTTGGTTTAAATAATATTCATTTTGGCTCAGAAACAAATTAACCAAACATTTAAAACTGTCCACTCATTTAGATGCCTAAAATCTAGGAGATGTGATGAAGAGGATGACATTTACAAAACAAACTATGCTATTCAATGGAGTCTGGTACTTTCAGGCCCAACAGTATCTGGGAATCCTAATGTCATGGTTTCAGGTAATGGGCAGAGTATTAAAAAAAAAAAGCCAAACTTCCTCCAAAAATTCAAGAGTAAGCATCAAAAATTTGACCAATCACAACTTCATATTATAGAAAACTAAAAATTCATTTAGACCAAGGGAAATCTTTAAGAGTAATTTCCTGCCTCTGAGGAACCAGCATAAAATATAGTGGCTTTGAAGTTTTGATTTTCTGGGAGGAAAAGTAAAACATTTAAACAAAAATTGGGAGGGTAACTATATGTGAACATGAAATGAGAAAATCTTTTCATGGCCTTCACTGTGAGGACCTCAACATTATCAGCCCCCTTTTAGAACATCTTCTTCCTCCTCCTCCTCCTCCTCCTCCTCCTCCTCCTCCTTCTTCTTCTCTCTCTCTCTCTCTCCTTTTTGCCAAAAAAATTNCTCCTCCTCCTCCTCCTCCTCCTCCTCCTTCTTCTTCTCTCTCTCTCTCTCTCCTTTTTGCCAAAAAAATTAAACTAAAGTATCAGTTTAACATTACAACTCCTAATATTAAGTTGTAATCATCTCAATATTTCTTATTCTCAGCACAATTCATGAAGTTTCTTTTTCCTTTTTTACAGTACTAAAAGGACGGAACCCGGGGTGCTTTACCACTAAACTATATCCCCAGACCTTTTTTATTTTTCCGAGTCAGGGGCTGGCTGAGTCACTGGGATTAAAGGTGTGCACCACTGTGCCCAGCTAATGAAATTTCTTATTTTGAAGAAAAACTGAGTGCTTTTTATAAATCTTCATGAGTCATTTAACTTCCTTTTGTAAACTGTTTGGGTGTTTCCTGTAACAGGATCCACCTTGCCACCTCATGCCACAGATTGCTCTAGAGCTACTGGATAGTTTATACAAATCAACTCATGGGCGGGGGATGTGGTAGAGTACTTGCTTAGCATGCATGAGGCCCCGGGTTCAATTCTCAGCACTGGAAAGAAAAAAAGCAATTCTGTACACTCATATTACACTCATATCAGTCCTACCTGTGACTGCCTGTGTTCTTTTTTTTTAATGATTTTATTTTTTAACTACATGACAGCAGAATGCATTACAATTTTTATTACACATATAGAGCACAATTTTTCATATCTCTGTTTCTATATAAAGTATGTTCACACCAATTCATGTCTTCATGTATGTACTTTGGATAATGATGTCCATCACATTCCACCATCATTGCTAACCCCCTGCCCCCTCCCTTCCCCTTCCACCCCTCTGCCCTATCTAGTGTTTGCCTATTCCTCCCATGCTCCCCCTCCCTACCCCACTATGAGTCAGACTCCTTATATCAGAGAAAACATTTGGCATTTGTTTTTTGGGATTGGCTAATTTCACTTAGCATTATCTTTTCCAACTCCATCCATTTACCTTCAAATGCCATGACTGTATTCTCTTTTATTGCTGAGTAATTAGAGAAATACAAATCAAAACTACTCTAAAATATCATCTCACTCCAGTCAGAATGGCAGCTATTATGAAGACAAACAACAATAAGTGTTGGTGAGGATGTGGGGGAAAAGGCACACTCATACATTGCTAGTGGGACTGCAAATTGGTGCAGCCAATATGGAAAGCAGTATGGAGATTTCCTTGGAAAACTGGGAATGGAACCACCATTTGACCAAGCTTTTCCTCTTCTCGGTCTATACCCAAAGGACTTAAAAACAGCATACTATAGGGACACAGCCACATCAGTGTTTATAGCAGCACAATCCACAATAGCTAAACTGTGGAACCAACCTAGATGCCCTTCAGTAGATGAATGGATTAAAAAATGTGGCATATATACACAATGGAATATTACTCTGCCTGTGTTCTTGAAACCTGGTATCTGTTCCTTTCTCTGCTTTGTGTTTCTAACCTGTGAAACAGTAGCATCACATTGTCTTTGTGGAATGCTGAATGATTCTGAATCACCTTAACAATTTAAAATGTGAAAAAATTCATAAACGAGACCTTCGTGATGTGAGGGGTGGGGAGGGAGCATAGGGGAAGACAAAATGAAGCACCTCCATTCCGGTTGGCGACACAACAAAGCATCTACACAGGAGAATATGGTGACCCCAGAACAGAAGACAAAGCCCACAATAAAGCTCCTGTTCAGTGGTTGTGCTGGGGAAGCTGTGAAGCCTTTTCTCAGGCTCAAGGTTAAGTTCATGGATCAATCAGCTGAACATTCTAAGGGTCTGTAAATTGCCATAAGAATGAAATACCTTTAAGAATACTTTCACCATCAAAGTCAATTGTTTTCTTTAAAGAAAAAAGCTGTCCACAATGTCAACTTTTAACATGTGCCTTAAAAACTATTTGCTTCCCTTTTTACAGCAGAAATTTTCTGGGCAAAAGAAACAAAGAAGTTTAAAAAAAAAAAAAAACCCACATAGCTTGTTTTTCCTTCCATCCTTATCATCATTAGTATCAAAAAAGTCTTTGATGGGGGAGGAGGTCCGCAGCCTGAATGGAATGAGAATGGGATGTCTTTTTTGGTCAGCATGAGATTCCCTTTAATCTTCAAATCCCTGAAGTAATGAAGTTTTCATGAGGGTTAAAACTGCAGTATGCTTAGCATTTAGAAAAGATTTCATCCTCCACTCAGGGAAGGGGCTAGCTGGGTGAGGTCTGTGAAGTATGCCTGGGAGAGAAAGTCTGCACTTGGAGGACTCTGCAGTCTCAGTGCCCCAGGCAGGCAAGGTCCTTACCACTGACCAGGTCACACGTGCAGTGGCCAAAACAACAAAGTCAGAAAAAGCTTTTCAGTAGTTTCAAGAATAAAGTTACTGTTGTTGTGTAAACTCCCTGTATAAGAGGAAGGAAAAAAGGGAATCTTTCTGATGTAAAAACCTTTTCCATGAATGATATTTTCCAAAAACTTAGGAATTGATTGGACAATTCCAGAAATAAAAATGGTCTCTAGGGAAATTTACTCTGGATGAGAAAAACTGCTCAAGAAATTAAATTCTGCTCACCCAAGGCAGTAAAAAATTAAACATGCTGACAGCCTGGAGGCCATGTTTTGCAAGCCAAGCTGATCAGAACCATCAGATGGAAGCTTCTGGAGAAAGCAGAAGCACAAACCACAAAGCAGAACCACCCTAGGTGCCAGCTGTTTCAGAGAGGCCCCTTCCCAGCCCAGATCCTGGCCAGATTCCTATACAGTGAGGGGAAGGCAGCAGGTATCTCGGAGAAATGAAACTCTCTCAGGAGCCACATGAGAGCCAGAGGGGACCAGCGTCTCTAAGCTCCACCATCTTGGTTCTGATAGGCCTGGTTAGTGGCCACATGCCTCAGGACAGAGGCTGCCAGTGACCTGGGAAGGCTGATCCTCACCATCCTTTCCAAGGGACTGGGGATTTGTGCAGCCTTGTCCAGCAGCTCACTGTACTCCAGCTCCTCACAGAGCCTCTGCAGCGTGTTCAGGGGCTCATTCAGCTCCACTGGCATGGCCACTTTGGACAGGTCCTTCCCGATATTGTTTCGCAGAATGTTCCACAAGCTGATGTTACTGGTGTTGGGACCTGGCGCCGGCAGGCAAGTTCTTCTTTTGGACCTTGCTTCTCCACCACTTTCAAGAACAGGCCCTGAAAGGGAAAGCAGCCTGGTTGTCTCTCAAAGCCTTTTATTTATTTATTTTTAAATCTACCAATAAAAGCTAATCTATCAAGAATCCATTTTTACTATTCAACTCAGTTAACCGGAGCATGACTAAAAGCCAAAAATAAGCAAAAGAATTTTGAACAATTATATATCAAAAATTAGGGCTAGCAGTGTAGCTCAGAAGTAGCACACATGCTTACTATGTGCAAGGTCCTGGGTTCAGTCCCCAGTCCCTCTATCTACCTACTTCCCTAACTACCAAAAATTACCACAATGAAAACTCATGGACTTTATTTATAGGGAAGCCCTTAAGTTCCTACTTAAAAGCTAGTTCTTCATTGCTTTTATACACTCGGAATAAAACTGGAAATTGGATTTCTGTGACTATAGCAGGTTACATTTATAAAAAACTTAGAGACTTTAAAAAAAAATCACTTCAAATTCTGATAAAAACAATTGTGTTCAGTACAGAAGAGCAATAAAGGAAATAACAGTCATCCATTATTCTACCCTCCACCCTCAACAGCAGCCATTTATATTTTGGAATATCTTCATTTAGTGTTTTTTCCAACCATATGCATAGTTTTATGTTCTTATTCAGCTAACAGAAGTATCTTTCCCATGTTACTTAAAATTCTTCTAAAACATCATTTCAAATAACCACAAAAGTATTTCACATTATAAATTTGCCATGATTTATTGTTATTCATATTCTGTTGGACTATTAGATTCATTTTAATATTTTCTTATGATGCAAACAAAATAAAACCAGCAAACAAAAAGTCAGTAGTGAACATTCACGTATTTAGTAATCTATTTGATTATTTCCTTGGCATATAGAGAAGCCTGATGACTATGTTAGAGACTGGAAATTTTTAGACTGTTGATTGATACAATCAGAATGCTCTTCAAAAAGTCTAACAATGTCCTCATCTTTTGACAGCAAATGTGAATATTCATCTCCCAGGCCTTTTTACTTGTCACTGTTCATTTTTAATTTTTGTCACATTGTTAGATGGACGATGCTATTTTCTTGTTTTAATTTACATTTAAGAACTTTCTAATGTGGTCTGAAATGCTGTCATGAACACTGCTTTTTTTTTTTTCTGAATTGTCTGCCTTCCTATGTACAAATTTAAACCATAACCTTTCATCTTTTTATTTGCTTTACAACTAGATCCCCTTTTGGCCTTTACCTTTAAATTTGATCCGTGAAGTTTTGGGCAAATGAAATATTTACATTTCAGATATATAAATTTATTGATCTTTTCCTTAGCCTCATATTCTGAAACTCCTTTCCCATCCTAACTTTGCCTATTTTCAAATGATATCTTTTACATTACATCAATATATCTTATCAATATATCTGTGTACATATTTACTTATTTAACACTTACTCATTATAAAGCAAATAACTCTGAATAAACAAGTTGCTTTGATGAACAGATGAATACAAAATTGAGTCCCTGCTTTGCAGTCTCTTGTAAATCTATGCAAGCAATTAATTGTTAAATTTGTTTTACTAGCTTATATGGGAAAAATAGGACACAGGGAAGTAGCTACAATTGACAGTAGTTTTTAAAAACACCTTTACAGGCAGTCTCAAAATATTTTCTTTGATTATGCTAATCTAAATTTTGAAATCCTCCTCCACCACCATAATCACCACTACTATTGGCTAATGCATATTTTGCTTTTTAAACTGTGAATGTCAGTCTTCTAAGTATTTTACACATATTATTCTCATTTATTCTTTATGACTACCTCTTGAGGTAAACAGCAATATTATTCCCATTTTATAGAGGAAGAAAATGAGGCATAGAGAAGTTAAGCAACCTGCCCTGCCACACATAGGTTGTGAGCAGCTGACCTGGAGTTGGCTAACCATATTCTTAGCCACTTAACCTCCTCTTAGCACTCAGACAGTGACTGATCCTCACATGTGCCAGATAATTTTTTTGAGAAAGAAATTAACAGGAAACATTCTAAATACCTAGTGTTTACATGGGCTCCAGGGAATTCAAGTGTAATATGTACAAAGACCTTGATTCAATCCTGTTTTCTCCTATAGGCTAAACAAGGTTATAGGACAGAAAAGTTATTTCATTTCTACATCCATCTTTGAAGATGTTTAGAGATCTAATCCTCCCTAGCGGATGTCTGTAAAGAATGGAGGAACAAACATTTTTAGTATTCAAATAGGAAGAAGAAAGCTCAGTTCTGCCCAGTGTTTGTTTAAGTGAGGGCAACACTAGCAGAACACAAATAAGTCAGAGAGAACCAGCTCTGGCCTGTTCTAAGAGTCTCCTGGCTCTTGTCAAGCCAGCACAGCATGGTCTCAGGTTGTAGACCATATTCTTTATTTCAGACTTTGGCCTCTGAACTCTGCATGCTACAAGGACCAGTGCAGAGAAATGATTAATTGGTAGATTCTTTCAAGGGCACCTTCCTAAACAGGCTTTTGTGTGCTCATGAAAAGTCCTCCATCAGAGCTGTTTGGAAAAATCCAGACTCTCCTTGTACCCCACAGTTCAAACTAGCATTAAGAAATACCTTTCCCTCTTGCAATCAAGCAGTAATAAGGGGACATCTTAGGATACCTTGAGGGAAGTGTGTTATTTTCAAGTGAATTATCTTAAAGAATCTGACTAAATTACCTCTTACACTCTAGATCTTTTATTATTTAAAACTCTTAGATTCCCAAAGGAAAGAGGCTATATTCTAATCTGTTTGCCGAAAGAATATTTTACTGCCTAAAGGACAGCTGTTATATCATGTTTAGATACTCACATAAAACTGGTATACTTTCACTTTATAAAATAAAAATTCACAAAAACAGACAAAGTTATTTAAATGAATTTCTCTTTCAAGTGTGTGCTGTCTCTTCACCTAGATTGTAAAACCATGGAGGGTGGGGGCCATGTGCTAATTTTCTTATGTCATGTTGCTAAAATTCTATTTGTGGTAGGCATTCTATGTATACTTATTAGGATTCCATGAAGATGCTAACTTTCAGAGATCAAATAATGCAAACCTTACCCAAGGTCTGTCTTTCATTATCTAAATCATTACTGAGATTATCCAAGGAAAGATTATCACTTATGTCACTGACATATGAATCGTCATCAGAGATCTATGGGAAAGAAGAAATAATATACATCAGAATGAAAATAAACAAAAGCTAGACTTTTATAATCCCCTTATTTTAAACAATCAAACATACTGCATCCTATATTACAAATCTATAGAAATAATTTTGGATGCTATTTTCATAGAGGCTAATACACCCATCTGCCTAGACAGTGTTCACAGGAAAATACCTGTTATTAAAATTCTTATATATTCTTGGTTAGTTCTTACAAGGAAAAACAGCAAGTAAACTCAAAATTTCTGTTATTATGAAAACTCTTATTAATTCTCTTATTAATTCAGACTGCAATTTCAGAATTTGTCAGTGTCTGAGAGTCTGGTGTGGAGGTACATGCCTGTAATCCCAGTGGCTCAGGAGGCTGAATCAGGAGGATCAAAAGTTCAAAGCCAGCCTAAGCAACTTAGCAAGGCCCTAAGCAACTTAGCAAGAACCTGTCTCACATAAAAAAACTGAAAAAAGGGCCAGGGATGTGGCTTAGTGGTTAAGCACCTGGGGTTCAATCCCTGGTACCAAAAAAAAAAAAAAAGAAAAGAAAAGAAAGAAAAAACAATTTGTAGTATTTGGGTAGAAGAAGTTACCATTTGTCTTTGAAATGTTTATGGAAAAAAAGGTCTTCTATGGGAGTTAATATACAAACAAGATAAACAAGATTACTACTTCTATACTTAAAGAGGCAATATTACTAGCACATACTCATAGTAATGTTAATGTTAAATATGGTATGCAATATTCAAGAAAGTATGATTTTTAAACATTAATTTAAAGCAGTTTTATATTTATAAATTAATTCTATAATAACCACATAATGGTAATATAAAATTACATAGCATATATTTATATGATTAAAAATATACAGAATGCTAATTTCTTTCCCTTTAATGGAAATATTATTAAATAAGTAGAAGTCAGAATTATCAACTTGCAATTTTAAAAAAGTGTAATTAAGTAACAGAAACAAGGAGGTTTCCAAAACTCTCCACTTTTACAACTGTTTTTCTTTTAGTATATTATTTCATTTTAGGCGTTTGGGGGTATGACTTATGAAAGGACCTTCAAAAGGGGCCGAAGGGGCCCCCGAGCTTAGTGTTACAATATACAGATCTTTACTGAACAGGTTAATCAACAAAGCCACAAAAGAGATTTTCAAGACACCTAGCTGAAAACAATGCCCAAACCTCATTTTCTGAAGAGCTTGGTGACAACAGAACTTCCTGTGCATCAAAAAACTCCGAAAGGGAGTCAGTGATGGAGAGCCTGCTTTCGTTGGAAAGTTGGTGAACCAGAGCTCTGTTTTCATCTCTGGAGTTTTCCTATTTAAAGAACAAACAACAACAATAAAAAAAATGAATATGTTTAGAAAGAGTCTCAAGAGAATCTCAATAAACAAATGATTGAATTGCATAAAGGTCACAGGCCCATGCAAACAAGCAACTCAAAGCAGAGGTCTGCTTCAAAGTCAAGGAGTGTTAAGCCTCACAAACAAAATGAAAATGAAGTTCTTCCTCAAAAGGGAACTTCACCAAGGCATCATCAACGCTCAAACACATGCCACAAATCTCACAGCAAAAAAAATGGCTGTCCAGGCCATTCTTTGTTCCGTTACAGAGGGGAAAATTCCAGTGCTTTCTGAATCATATCCTCTTATTCGCTACCACTGCAGGGTGCAGGGTGCAGTCCGCTGAATGATGCTGAATGCATGTCGTTGCATGGCTGGGTCGTAGCCACACAGCTTTCTCCTGCCCCTGAACTCTCAGAGGCCAATATTCTGCTTTTGAGGCGTCCCTTGACAAATAAATAGTGTGTTTTGGTCCAGAAGTGCCCCTGGTGGCAGATCATTCATTATTCATGGATAAGTGAGATGAATTCTCTTTGTCTCTCTACCCACAATGACTCTTCAAGGGAAGGAAACCCCAGATCCTTGGTATAAGCCTGGATACAAACACTCAATAGAGCACAGAGCCTTCCACCCTGCACTCCTCTGGGTCTAGACTTGTCCTTGGGGAAGGTGTAAATACCCTGGGAGTGTGATTTCTACTCTTGTTGGAAGTAAAAATTTAATTCAACCCAACATATTAAGTGACTGATTCATATGCAGTCTTAGCTGGCCATGGAGGACTACAAAGAATAATAAAAGATCTCTAGCTTGAAAGGCTGGTGTAGAGAACACACCCCAACACACTAGACCAAGACCATGAAGAGACCATGGGCTACAGAAGCAGAGAGGAAGATGAGATTGACTCTACTCCTGGGTTAGGGGATGGTTTCATGGAGGTGACATCTGACTTAGACCTTGAGGAAAAAAAAACAAACAGATTTAGGATTTAGAACAAGATGATTTAATTCCTCGGATTCAGAGAAGATCATTCCCCTCGGCTTCTGGATGGCTGGTATTTTTCACTGTGCTGGTAAAAAAGCTGCTCTTATATTATGGTGTATTTATTAAACAAGTTCCAGAACAGTCTGGCTAACAAAATGTAGATGTCTTGCCCAGGGATTTAATGAGTTCTGGATACCTTGCTGTGTCTCATAAACATAAATTATGCCCAAGGAGGGGATGCTAGTACACGAGGGCCTACCAGAGTTCATAATTAATAAAGGGCACAGGGTCCCTTTAGGAAGTGTTCACTGTAGAACACATGGAAATATCTACCTTTTTCTCTTGGATTCTTCCTAAATAAGACCTTTGCCCCAGGTACTGGTTTAAAGATCTCACCTATTTAAATATCCATGTAGCCTTCAGAAAAGCTACCCTGACAGAGTTCATTGTAGAATCTATAAATGATTATCAAAGCTATCATCTTAAGGTAACAGTCTTTCTCCTCAGAAGAGCCAAGCACAGAGCTACTGAGTGTGAAGACACTGTAGTGAATAATAGTTAAGCTCTTTAATGCTCCCTTAAACAGTGAAATTTTCCTGTGTCTCCAGCATGCCCCGCCATATGAGATGCTAATGATTTATTTACTTGTGCTATTTATTAATTCATTACTACACTCTCCTGCTCTCTCTCTCTTCCTCCTCCTTGACTTATGGGTCATAGGGATGTCCTGGATGATCAACACTGAAAATAATACAGGTTGAGCATCGCTTATCTGAAATGCTTGGGAACAGATGTATTTTGGATTTCTGATTTTTCAATTTTTCAATCTGCACATACACTGATGAGGTATCCTGTGGACAAAACCCAAATCTAAACATGAAATTCATTTATGTTTCACATACATCTTACATACATAGCCTGAAGGTCATCTCATTTAATATTTTAGTGTACTTGCATTTAAAATGAGACCTGTCACATGAGGTCAGGAATTTTCCACTTGTGGCATCATGTTGGTGCTCAAAAGTTTTTGGATTTTGAAGCATTCTAGGTTTTAGATTTTTGGACTAGGAGTGCTCAACCCATATTCTTAACCCCTAACCCTTTCCGGTGGCCCCATTTCCAGGGCAAGTTCTTAGGAATGCATTTAAAAAGCTCATCTGGACAGCAGTAGCCACCACCTCTAACATAATTTCCTGAACAACTCAGGGCCTTATTTATTAAAATAAAAAAAGTCAGTTCAATTCAATAGTTTCCCGTTTATACACAAGAGTGGTTGTTTATCTATTATTTACATTACAAAAAATTAAATAAATATAAAAAGTAAACACTCATAATCCTATCATACTAAAATAACTACTACAAACTTTTGGACACATTTCTCCCTAATCTTTTTTTTTTTTTTGAGACAGAATGGGTCTCAGCATGTTACTGATCTTGAATTGGTGGGATCAAGTGTTCTTTCCACCTTCCACTCCCAAATTGCTGGGATTATAGGTATAGGTCGCCACACCCAGCTATCTCTAATCTTTTTAATTTGTGTAGCTTTGCTCTGTTTTAAAATAACTAATCATTATACACACATAATACACACATACATCTAATTTAAAACTCTTCCCAAACATTGTACCAAAATCAAATTTTCAATATTAATGTGTTATAAGGATAAAAAAAAATTCACATTAGAAAATACAGAAAAATGTAAAGAAAATAAATATCACTTCAATTTCCATCACCCAGATGCAGCGCTTACTAGCTTACTAGTATACATATTTTTAATTAAAATATTTGTATATACCTTTTTTATTTTGAAAAATTGGGATCAAATTGTACATTATCATATACTGTCTGCTACATATGCTTAAATTATACTATAAACTTTTCTCAGGTCATTTAAAACTTCTCTGAGATGATGAACTTTAATTCATATTTTATCATATTTATGTGTTATAGAGTAACCATTCCCTACCTTGGAAATTAAGGATGTTTTCAGATTTACAAAGATAGTGAGCATTTTGTAAATATGTCTTTGCTCAGATCTCATTATTTCTTAGATTCAATTTTCAGAAATAGAATTATTAAAAATGTTTAAGGATATATATTATATTAACAAGTAAGAGAACTTCTATTTACATTCTTATATTAAGGGCAGTGAATATCACAATTTAGAACTGCTGTGCTAAGTTAGCTATTTTACTTTTCAGTAGATTGTATCTTTTTTTTTTTTTTTTAAATGAGCTGTAGAGTTTAGGTGTAAGGAAAAGACAGGATAAGTGGTGCATGGGCCCTTCCTCTGCATTACTCTGTACCTTTCCATGAGTTTATGAAGACAACCATGTATTATAGGATAACATTTCTGTCAAAGGTCCCATAAGATTATAATAGAGCTGGAAACTTCCTGTTCCCTAGTGATGTCACATTTGTCGTAATGACAGTGCTAGGCATGACTTGTGTTTGTCATGCTGCTGATGGGAATAAACTTACTGTGCTGCTAGTTGTATAAAAGTGCAGAACATACAATTAGGTACAGCATAATTGACTATTTTACTGGGTTATTTATGACACTTTTTATTTAATTTTGGACTGTATTCCTCCTTCATATATGTATGTGTGTGTGTGTATGTATGAAAAAAAAATAAAAAAAGTCAACTGTGAAATAGCTACAGGCAGGTCCTCAGGAAGGTTCAGAAGCACTGCTATCACAGGAGATGATGGCACCACATGTGCTGCTGTCCCTGAAGACCTTCTATGGCAAGATGTAGAAGTGGAAGACGGTGAGATTGGTGATTCTGATTCTGCGTAGGCCTAGGCTAATGTGTGCTTATGTCTTAGTTTTTAGCAAGAAAACATAAAAGGCAAATGCAATACCATAAAACATTTCTAAAATAGCTAATAGCATATAACCTTGGTGTGTAGAAGGCTGTCCCATCTAGGTTTGTATATGTACACTCAGTAGTGTTCACACAAGAAATCTCACAATGATGTTTTTTCTTATAACATATCCTAGTAGTGAAGGGATGTAAGGCTGAATTGAAAAACAAAAGTTAAAAGCAAAAAATTAAAAAAAAAAAAATGGTGGTGCATGCCTGAAATCCAGTGGCTCAGGAGGCTGTGGCAGGAGGATCACAAGTTCAAAGCCAGCCTCAGCAATGGTGAGGCGCTAAGCAACTCAGTGAGACCATCTCTAAATAAAACATAGAATAGGAATGGGAATGTGGCTCAGTGGTCGAGTGCCCCTGAGTTCAATCAGGTATAAAAAAAAAAAAAATCCACAACTATCTGCATTATATCCTTTTCCATTTACTTGCTAAGGTTTTAAGGTACTTGACATGATTTGTTCGTTGTTTGCATATTAAGCACACTATCATTGATTTAGTATCATCTAAGCTTGTCATTCTCACTGAAAATATTTTTCATAGTCTATTATTTGCCTCCCTATTTTTTGACAAAGTCCATTTTTTTCCTAAAAGAAATAGTCAAATCTAGTCAACATTACTTTTGCAATTTTTAAAGTACTTCCCAATTTAGGAAATTATCCCTGATCTAGTAGTTTGATAAATATTCAAATTAATATTTTTCAGTTTAAATTTTTATATTTAACTTGAATTGGCTGGTGATTCATTTTAACATGCAATGCAAAGACTTCAACTTCTTCACAAATTGCTTTGATTTGCACTAACCTAATTTATTAAGTAATCTATCTCTTCTCCATTGGCTTTTAATCCCTTTCTCATTTATTTATTTTATATATAAAATAGTGTTTGTGCCTGGTAGAGTTATGCTGTCCCATTCTTATATAGCATCACCATCTCATTTTAAATACTGGAGCTTCAGTGATTATTTTATTTTCCGGTGTGGCATACCTTTCCTCATTATATGACAGTGTGATGCTATAGAGCAAACGTGCTTTGGCTTAATTAATTAATTAATTTCTATGCAGTGCTGAGGATCGAACCCAGGACCTCGTCCATGCTAGGGGAGTGCTCTACCACGGAGTCACAACCCCAGCCCCATCAGATAGGGATTTAAATCCCAGCTTTGTTTCTAAAATCTGTGTGTCTCAGAAAAGTTATTTAACCTCTCTGGGCTTTATTTTCCTTATCTCTAAAATGCAGCTACTTCTATCAGAGTCAAGGGTAGGATTTTGTGATATGATGCATTTAAATTTGCCTGCAGTGCAGTGCCAAGCAGGTAGGCAATTAAAATAATTCAGTTTCCTTCTTCACTTTCAGACTTTTTAAAAAAGTTTTTGCCTTTTTAGTCTCATAACTGCACTTTAAATGCAAAAGGATATATGAAAGGCACAGCGTACACAGATAATCTCAGCAACTTGGGAGGCTGCAGCACGGGGATCACAAATTCAAGGCCAGCCTCAGGAACTTAGTGAAATCCTGTCTCTAAATCAAATAAAAAACGGCTGAGAATGTAGCTCAGTGGTAGAGTGGCCCTGAGTTCAATCCCCAGAACTGAAGAGGGGTGGGGGTGCGTAGAAGGCTGTTACCTCCAAAAGTCATTCAGCCTTTCATTTGGGATATAAAATAATATAAAATCATCTTAGCACTGATAACCCAATAATATCAAATTTTCACATTCAGGAATTTAAAACAGGAGGGACTTGATAGGTTGTGAAAATAATTTCTGACAGGAAAAGAGGGATTTTAGAATTCAGGTAGCCAGATCCAACATCAAACATGGGTAAGTTGTGCTGCTAACAGAAAGCAAGCACAGACATTAAAGACCCTAAAATCTGAGCCCCTTGGGCTGTTGGGGGCTGTAATTCCAGAGTATTTGAAGTGTCTGGGTGTTATCTACAAAAATCAACTGAGTCGAACTTTCATTTCTACTTCCTCCAGTGCTTATTTCCTGAAGGCAACAATGGCTTTCCCCTTGCTGGCAAAGTAAGCCTGAGTCACTGTGTGCATAAAAGGACAACTCATGGGAAATGAAAATCTCTAAAACAGGAAATAAAGGAGACAACTCCATCACTGAGCCAAGACTCCGGAAGGCTGTTCCAGAAGGTGTGAGTTTGAAAAATGTGCTTGCCACCCTCAAGGACAGTTTAACCACATGTAAGTTTTCAGGTATCTTATTTTTAAGATTAGTATAAACATACGGATTTTTACATTAGTATAAAAATACAGATTTTTAAAGACTTGGGATTTGGATTTCCATCTCAAAACACAAATAGCCCAAATACACATGCTGAGCATAAAATCTTGAAGACATAAATGAAGGTTATCTATTTAACTATTTACTAAATGTATAAATGTAATTTACATGATAATGCTATGGAAAAGACAAGCTGTCTTTAGGAACAGTCACGACTGCCCCGGTGTTGGCCTGAATGACCCTCAGTGACGCCCTTCACAGTCTTGCCTAGGTTGCCTTTAGTGAATGGGCAGGTTTGAAGAGGCCCCACCTGGTGAGCACATGTCTTGGAACAGGCCACAAAAGGAGACCAGTGTAAGTATTGCTAAGGGGCTAAGTCCTGCAGGTAACACTTTATAGAGTTGGGCTGGAATAACTGAAAAGTGATCTTTTGGAGGGGGTGGTGTGTCTGTAGAGGAATCCCATTTCTCTACCTCTGCCATGAGCCTCTGCACAGAGGGTTGCCCTCTTGTCAGATGAATGGTCCTGCAAGCAAGTGACACAGCCTGTGCTTCAGTCAGGGAGACACTGTGGCCTTGTGGTCTCTATCCTGACTGGTTTCGGCCTCTGTTCTTCTCATCACTCAATCCAAGAGCTGCCCATGGGGCAATGGAATTGTGTGAGGGTTTTGTTTTCTTTGAAGACAGGAAAAGATAAAAGAAAGATTATGATACACATTTAAAAAAAATTATGCCAGGTGTGGTGGTGCCTGCACATAATCGCAGTGACTTAGGAGGCTGAGGCAGAGGATCACAAGTTGGAAGCCAATTGTACCAACTTATGAGACCTCGACTTTAAAAACAAAAAGTACTGGAGATGTGGTAAAATGCCACTGTGTTCAATACCCTGTACAAAAAAAAGAAAAATTTATTCATATGCACAGACACCCTTTGTCTATTATCTTCCTTATTTTTTATTTTAAGTCTTTTCATTAGTCTCCAGTCTAATGAAAAGATCTTTTAATGTACTTTTTTCTGACCAAGAGACTTCAATTGTAATGCAATATTCTTTCCCTCAGAGTACATAGCTGCTGTGTTCCATAAAGGAAAGAAATTTTGCAGGAAGAGGAGGAGGGGACAGCAGCAACTTTTTCAAGCAAAAGAAGGAAGTTGGCAAGGAGCTGGGATGCTATGGGCCAAAGAAATTTAGTTTTCTGCAGAAACAACAGGAAAAATGTTTACCTCTCCAAAGCTCCCACTCCCCTAACACCTAGCTAGCAAAAGGGGTGATGCTTAGGAGGGAAATGAGAAGAAGAAATACAGAAGGAAAAACGAATTTGGGGGACACACAGTTTAAAAATGTGCTTAGCAGCATACATTCAAGAAAGCTTTGAATCCCGAAAATCCAGTCCATGTGGCGGCTGTGACAGCAGCTGGTGGTGGTGGAGAGGCAGCCCACTCAGGAGGTGCAGTAGGAAGGCCATTCGACTGGACAGAGGACATCTCACAAAGGGAGGGTTGCAGAGACATTACCTGGCAAGAAACCTACCCACCTCTGCCAGATTGTCACCCAGCTTGGCAACAGCGGGCGAGTCGAGGAGCAGAGACTCCGCATGGATTCTGCGTAAGCGTTCTTTAAGATCTGTGTTTTGTGCTAGGGCCTGGAACATGTTAAAAATAGTGGGGCTCTGTTAATAAATGGATGTTTCTGAGCAGCCCAGCAGGTACCCACAGAAGCACTATGTGGGAGCACCCTGATCCTCGGGGAGGCCAGTCTCAGAGCCAGGAGATAACAAACCCGAAACCCTGGAAATGCTGCTCTACATTACTCTCATCTCCAGGAGTGGAAGGAGAGTTAGTGAGGGTGGCAGAGAAGGAAGTCACAGGCACCACCAGCTTTTATTAAGACTAGTGGTCTCACAGAATCTCCTCCTCCTGCCCCACTGGCTTTAGTCTCTTTGACCAATACCCGCCTCCCCACTCCTGTGCAAAGATTCCAAGCTTTTCTCATCCTTGAAAAGAAACCACTCCCACCTTAGGGTTGGTTTAATTTTCACACCAGTTGAACTGAATCTTAGGAAGTGTGCCAGGAAGGAGGACACAGAAGATTAATATTACTTTTTTTCCAACACAGGTACTGATTATTTTATTTGTTTTTCATGACTAAGGTATTTTTTTTTTTAAATAAACAAACCTCACTTACCTGCATCAGGATTTATGGACCATGGGAACAGAAACCTATATGGGACCTCTTTTACTCTTTGTGCAAATCCCATTCCTTCCATCAGCCTCTCAACTAGGAGAGACCTGGTCAAAGGTAAAGAAAGGAACGTGCCTCCTGCTCACTGGTCCTCCTACACACTTCCTGACCAGCTAGTCTCCAAATGGATCTGTCTTTGGATAAGGATGAGTGCTCCTGAACGTCCCCCAACACTCCCATAATCAGCTCCAGAGTTGTTTTCCACACAGATCCATCCCATTTGTCTGACTGTTCTAAGAAGCTCAGAGACTTTCCCAGCTGTCAGGGCCTGCAGGGCCTACCCACTGGGAGCTTAGTCCACTGCCTGGATCTCAGTGAGGTTTTTGGCTTGATGTTTTAGTATCCATGGAAGGTACAGGTTATTTAAAAATCCTCAAGAACTGAGCTGGCATGATAGCTCGGTGGTATGCCCTCGCCTAGAAAGCACTGGGTCAGGATTTGATCCCTGGAACTGAAAAGAAGATCCTCATGGCTCATTTAAGACACACTGAATAAGAACTAGGGTCATTACAATGACATATAACAATCTCTTTGGGGCACTCACTTCATTCTGGTCAATACATCACTGGTATGGTGGCTAGGCTCTTAGTTTAGCCTAGAAATTGTGATATATTAGTGGCTTCTCTTTCTTTTGTAAACCACAGGCAGAGCTAAGAAACAAACCAAGATTACTTGTACAGCACCAGCCTATCCTTTCTGATAGCTTTGAGATGATTTAAAAAAAATTACTTTAAAAAATATTGGATCAAATCAGGAATCCAAGACAAAAAGGAAAAAAAGGATTGTCCTGTTTGATCTTAAGTTTCCAAAATTGTGAACATGGGTGAAAGAGAATTCTTTAGCAAAGATGAAAATGACTTTGGTCCAGGAAACTATGGCCAAGTATGTCTTGATGTCCACACAAGCAGTTTAACAAGATGAGGCCAGACCTCTGTGGGAGGGGACCAGGAAGAGGGAGACCTGGGGGGAAGAATGTTGAGGAACCCACAAGAGGCACTTAGTGCACCAAGAGCCAATCTAATGGGAACAATAAGAAGTATTTTGTACCACTAAGAAAGCAGAGAAGGGAAGGAGAGAAAAGAAATAAAATAAAAACAAAACCACTCAGCTGCTCTCAAACCAAAATAGGAACCCTGTGTGGCTGGCTATTCACCATGATCCAAATGGATGTGTTTCTCGGACCTTAAAATAATACTAAGACTTGAAGCCAATATTATTTTTTTCTTTTTAATTTTTCTTCCAAAGATAGCATTCTTTGAATTGTTAATTATAAGAGCTAATGGTAAAGGATTCATCATTAACACTACATCAAGAACATTACTTTTCTTAGCCACAAAATGAATAGAAAATATGAGTGGACATTTTCTCTCAGCATCTCATAACAAGATCCTAAAATTCATCTTCCCTACTCAACCTGAAATAGAAAACTCGATAATACTGCTTCAGATGGTAATTTCATATGTGCACACACACTTTCTCCTTTTAAAGCAGGAATTTCAAAGTATGAGCAAAGAATCAGAGCATACAAGTGTGCAGTCTCAGAAATTCTCTAGCTCTCATGGATACAGGTGGAGGGCCAGACAACTTCAGCTATTCAAACAGAGCACATCAATCAAGCCCAACTATGCTGAGGTTTGAATTAAAGTGGATGAGAAAAAGGAGAGTGAGTGACAGAATGGCTTATTGAAACACATCTGAAGCCTTGACAGTGATTTTTCTGTTACACTTTCCTTTCACCATGATTACCTGACAGACACTCCTGTGTGACTCTTCTCTTTGTGCCCATGGTGGGGGGAAAGCTAAATGTTTTGTACTATGTAATCAAATAAAATAACTTTTGTGTCTCTGAAAGAGCAATAAATAGGATCAGTGCTTTGCCGTAGAGAAGATAAGACTGTAAACTGGAAATTTGTCGCCTGTCATATGTTAAGCTACTCTAAGCTTGTGGTGTCTCAGGGTGCACAAAATCTCCTCCAAACTGTTAGATTTTGTAAGCATTAACAAATGTGTGAGACACACACAAATACACAACAAGAGTTTTATAGAAACAGAAAAATTAAGATAAATAGGAGAGAACTAAAGGAATCTAATACACAATAAAATACTAGCTATTAAGATTGAGGGTAGGGTAAATTTTGTTATTCTGAATAAGTGTTGTCTCAGGAAAGGTCAGAATGTAATTTGGATAATTTGCTTGGTTTTCTCCTGAATTTTCAACCTAACCATGAAAATCAAGAATTTTCAACATAATCATGGAAATGGAAAATATAATAATTGACAAGCCGGAACACATTTGCAGGCATTTCTGTGACTCAGACATGTAACTTACGGATGACAGAGCGTGCTTCAGACCGATGACCTGAGCAGAAGGGGAGGAGGTGGCATCCTGATCCATCAGCTGCTTCAGTTTCTCTCTCTCCGTTGATATGGTATTAAAAGCTGACCTTAAGGCGAAGTAAACTATGAAGATATAATCATAATGAGAAGGAATAAAGGAAGTGGCATAATTGAAAACAAAATACAGTAAAATGTTTTTCTTTTTTTAAAAAAATTTAGCCAAGTAACAGCCTCAAATATTTTGAGTGCAGAAAAAAATATCCTCTACATGGATAACAGCCCCAAATATTATACAGGACTTTTAAAAAACACATTTGCAATGTATCGAAGCAAGAGTGAACTCTGATGTAAACTACAGGCTCTGGGTGATAATGACCTGTCAATGCAGATTCTTCAAATGTAACTTGCCCCACTCTGATGTGGGGTGCTGACTGTGGGGGAGGCTGTGCCTTTATGGGAGGTGGGCAGAAGATATGGGAATTCCTCATATCTTTTGCTAAGGATCTAAAACAGCATGAAAAAAGAAAAAGCTTAAACTTCACACACATATGCACATTTGCCATGATTTTTTGATTTACAGATTCTCAATGACCAGCAGTTTTTCGTTTTGTTTTGTTTGTAATCTCTAAAGACTGGAAATGGTTAAGAACAAGGCTTACTGGGTATGGTAAGAATGCAGCAGAGAAACTAGACATCCCCTTAACCAGGTGATCACAATGAATTAAAAATAAAGGTTAAGTGGGCTCTGTGTGCCTCTGGATAGAACACTGTGGAAAAGACACAGCATCTTCTTTGGTGAATGTGAGCCAGGGGTAAGCAATCTGGATTTGATCATGAGGAAACGTAAGACAACTGGCCTGCATTCTTCAAAAGCATCAATTTTATAGAAGAGAAAAAAAAAATGACTGAGGAACTGCTCCCAATTAAA
This sequence comes from Marmota marmota marmota, assembly GCF_001458135.2. Lineage (NCBI taxonomy): Eukaryota > Metazoa > Chordata > Mammalia > Rodentia > Sciuridae > Marmota > Marmota marmota. The sequence goes on from NW_026000153.1 coordinate 2,107,399, forward strand.
GAGGCTAAAGAGGCAAGAAGATGAAATGCAATATATGATCATGGATCAGATCCTGTACCAAGGGGAAAACGACATGTAACTTGACAACATTTGATTTTGATGTAGAAAGCAGAATAGATTAGAAGTGCTGTTTTAATGCTACAATCCCTGAATTAGATAACTACACTGTGGCCATGTAACAGGGTAGCCCTATGTTCAGGAAACCTAAACTAAAGTATAAAGCCATAAAGAATGACATATGTATAAATCCTTCTCTCAAATGCTTCCAAAAAATAAAAGTGTGTACATAGAAAGAGACAGTGATAAAAATAAATGTGGCAAAATAAAAATGGTAAATCCTCGTAAACGGTATGTGAGAGCTCTCTGTACTATTCTTGAAACTTTCCTGGAAATTTGAAAATTATTTCAGAATACAGTTGCAGGACCAGAGTCCCCACTTCAACTTATGGCACTCAGCCACTCTGTTCACTTTCAAGAGCATTCAGGTACAATAGGACTTTAGCACTATTAGGTACTCAAATGCTTGAACTAAAGTTTTGACAGACATGAATACATATGGCAAAAAAAAAAAAAAATCCATCAGCTTTTGATCACATAATGCACAAATTACCTCCTAAGGACCAGGAAATTGTCATCTAAATTACTGTTCATGGATATCACATTTGAATATTATCTTTCCAATGTCCTTTATTATGTTTTGTTTTAGAGAGGCAGGAATAAGGAAGAGATAGAGACACACTTCTCAAATGACCTGTCATTTATTGGATTCCATGGGCTTGCACTTTCAGAGGTATTGTTATCCAAGAGTGGCCTATTTAGTAACACAGAAACTAAATACACTTTATTGACTTACTTCCTGCATTTAATAGCAAGGAGAACAGCAAAGAGAACCTATCTATGTGTTGTTCTCTCTGAACTTATTTGAGGTGGTGCATTTAGTGATGAACTTAGAGCATCTTTAGAAAGTCACAATACAAAAAAGCAATTTACACACACACACAAATGGTGCTGCTTCTATCAACAGAAGAGAGAAGTCACTTGTTCACTCCATGACTTTAGACAAGTATATGAGGCCTGGACCCTAGTTTCCCCACATGCAATGGTATGATAACAGCATTTGCTTTATAGATTGCTATAAGGACAAACAAGATAATGCAGTTAAGGCACTTAACCCAGAGCAGGGCATGTGATAAATAATAAATGCTACTGCAATAATAATAGTGATGACAATGAAGAGACATCCATGAGGGTAAAAGTGGTGGTGATGCAGCCTCCTGATGTGGGCAGCAGCTGTAGCAGAATATCTCTTGCCAGGATAATGCTTGCAAATAACTGCACACTGAGTAGAGATTCAATGAATGAGGGACTGGGCAGAGTCTACTGAGCCAGAGAGGAGCCTCGGGAGGAGAGCAATAAGCCATGCTGTGATCTCGCTGCATTTGATGATTTTGATGTCCCATTGGCTAAGCATCCCCATCCCCAGCATGTAGGAGCCCCATGACCTTCTCAATAGGTCCCTAGGAGTTAGGGGAGTGGCTGTTTCTTCGCTGTTACATTTATTCCTCCAAATAAAATAATCATATCACTCAGCTGGCTGCCACTTTCCCAAATCGATTCTTCTGGCTTTTATATGCCCTGTTACAAAGCAAAACTTTCAACCAAACTAGAAGATTCCAACCAAACTAGAAGATTCCTTGCAGAATATGCATTATTTGGTTCAAAATGTACAGCTAAGACTGTGGTGAGCAGCATAAAATAAACAGAAGGAAACTCATATACTCTTTATATTTTATTGTAAGGTGAAAATCTCTTCCTCAATCATTTGACAAAGGGGTTCAGGAGACTAGATCCCTCTGCATTACATTTCTTAAATGACCATTAAGGTCCACTCAGAGGATGATAAAGTAGCCATTCAGAGCCACTGAATGATGTAGCACACACAGAGCAATGACTTGAGGCTGCTCATGGAGGACATATTTAAGTCAACTGTCAAAGGAACAGGATCCCAAAGGCCTGGGATATTTCCTGTGACAGGAATGTCTTATTTCCAACTTGATTCTAAGTATATTAGAGACAAATAAAAATCCAAATGAATACTGTATCTATGGACACTAATAATAAACAAAGCCACATGGAAAGTCTGAGACAGAATTACGAAGAATCTCAAAGAGCACCAGAGCCACTCACCCCAGAGCATGACAGTCCCTCCCCATCCCCAAAGACCTTGCCAGGTGGTCTACAGGCCCATGCTTCTCAGAGTCCTTGCTATCTTCTGAAGCAAGTATATTCTGCTCTGGGACTTAGTCCTTCCTGTTCCTAAGACATTTGCTTTGGTTTCTTCTCATTGCAAAAAGGACCACTTCCTTTTTTTGTGGGGTATTCAAGTTTCAGAAGACAATTATGGGACCTCGGTTTACTCATTTTTCCCCCAGGTTATCATTAGCCATTTCTCAGCCCCCCTTGCTGGACTAAGAGAGTGGGACTTTTGGCTGTAAGACTTAAGCATAAGTGGGTGATGTGAGCTGCACCCACAGAGCAGAATAGCACAAGCACCACACAACAGAACCTTGGTGGTCAGCACTGTTCTCCTTGCAACAGGCTTCTGTATCGTACTTTGAGTGAGTTGGGCTTTTATTGGTGAGACTACACTACATGGCATATTTGGGTGGCAACAGCTGATCTGAGAGCTCTACTTCTTAACATGTTCCTTCTTTAGCAGTTTTTCAGCATCAGGAAGGAATAAGATCTTGAGGAACACAGTTATGAATGCAATGGACACCACCCCTGGAGAGGCAGTGTGAGACAGGGGAAAGAGAGTCTATAATGAGGCAAACATGAACTTAAATCCTGCCTTTAATACTTAATTGCTGTTTAGATTTTGGACAAATGCTTGTTTCCACACCTATATATTTGGATAATCCCTATATCTCAGGAGTGCTTCAGAGAAACAATGAGAAAACACACTATCAGCACTCAACGCACAGTAGGACTCTTTTTCTTTTTAATGGAAACCACTTTTTATTTGAGGTATCTTTAAACTATTAATATTCTTTTTTAAAAAATATTTTTTCAGTTATATATGGACACAATATCTTTATTTATTTTTACGTGGTGCTGAGGATCGAACCCGTTGCCTCATGGTGTGAGGCAAGCATTCTAGCACTGAGCTACAGCCCTAGCCCCTAAAATATTAATATTCTTAAAATATTTGGGATGATTTTATTTTCTGCAATCTGCTTAAGTTTCAAACCTCACAGGATATCCATGGTTCTAAAATATTTTCTAATTTATATTCCATCCAAACTGATTTAGATACGTTAGGTAATTTTACTAACTGGTCCTACAGATTTACTGATAAAGTACATGAATATAATTGCTCAGCAAGTTTACACTGAATTCTAATCTATGAATAATACATTTTAATCCATGAAAGAGGTATCATGGAGGCATAGTTGGCGTCCATATACTTAAAACAGTTCAGAAAATGACAATAATTACAACTCAATGCAAGAAAAGACTCCAGGAATAAAACAATAAGTTAATGTAATTTCTTTTTGTGCTTTAGCTTTTACATTTTTTTCTTAGTTTTTATTATAGCTTATTTGCTGACTCATAAGTTATTTTTTTAACATTTATTTTATTTATTTATTTTATGTGGTGTTGAGGATTGAACCCAGTGCCTCACACATGTTAGGCAAGCGCTCTACCGCTGAGCCCCAGCCTCAGCCCAAAGTTTTTACATTTATAAATGAGGATTTCCCTCACCTCTTGGAAAAGAATTCAAGTCTTGTTTCCTTTCCATGTCACAGCATGAATATCCACTTCCATCTGGAACACCCTGACTCTAGTCCCATTCTGTTCCTTGCTTTCTCACCCTAAATCTTTTTACCAAGTTTGGCCATTTCTGTCTCCGCTGCTAACAGAATAGTCTCTCATAAAACCTTGCAACAGTAAGCAACAGTGTGAATTCTCTCTGTTCAGCATAAAATAATCATAGAAGATAATGATAGAAGAGTCAGGACTGCTATTTTAGAACACTTAATAGATGAGGCAACCGAGGACAGAAAGGTAAACCAGGAATGCACAGTTGGTTGCTAACAGAGATGGCCTGCTCAGTCAGTATAGGCTTATTAGTCACCGTGCTTCCTAAAGTATTTTCCCAAGGACTTTATTTCCAGATTGTTAATAGCTGGTGGGAAGTACAGAGCTTCCCAAATAATATTCAAAATCACTGAGTCATGCTGGGCGTGGTGGCTGAAATCCCAGTGGCTCAGGGAGCTGAGTCAGGAGGATCACGAGTTCAAACCGAGTCTTAGCAACTTAGCAAGGCCATAAGCAACTCAGAGAGACCCTGTCTAAATAAAATACAAAAAGGGTTGGGGATGTGGCTCAGTGGTAGAGTGCTGCTGAGTTCAATCCCCAGTACCAAAAAAAAAAAAAAAAAAAAAAAATCCATAGGCCCCATCAGTAACAAAACAAGGCTTTCACAGGAAGACAGGTTAAGATGCTTGAGTTTGAAGACGTGAAAGCAGAAAAGCATGTCAGTCAGAAGACTACCAGCAAACCTGAGAGCTGTCTATGCCCTGAAGCCCCACAAGTAGGGTCCATGGAGGAGACTTCCTGCAAGTGTGAATGCACACAGCTCCCTAGGCTGCCTGTGGTATTCACAGTCCAACAGCCTAGGGGATGAGGATGTTGCTGAATAAGCCACTTGGACCTTTCTTGAAGCACTAACTTTGACCTCCTTGAGGTACGTGGTGACTCTGCAGCCAGCTGATTTCACAGAGCCCCCAAAGACAGAACAGCTGGCTGGGGGTCCATTACAGACCTTCAGAGACGTGGAGATTATATGGGTGATCAGGTGACCAGATGAATGGAGCCACTCTACACAGAACCTCTGCCCTGACGAGGCAGCAGCTTCTACCACCTGGATAAAATCCAAGGTCTTTCCCTGTAGTAGGGAGGCATCGACTTTTCACTTAAAACAGACAGTGCATATTATTAAAAAGTAATGATGTTTTAAAAGAATTTCCTCCCCATAAACCTAAAATGCTCTACATGTAACTGTTTCTTTAAATATTAAAAAATGCCCAAGGGGCATTTAAAAAGCTCTTAAGGGGTGGGCCAGGCAACCCTTCACATTTACAGACAGACTGTATAATAGCAAAATAATCACAGACGGAAAAAATGATTTTTATCCTCTAAAACACTGAGACATTCTAGTGGTGAATAAGATAGAGTCTGAGGGAGGAATCTGTAAAAAACATGAAATGGGTTACTTTAAAAATGTAATATATTTTCTCTTTAAGAAAAGTTTAAAATGTATGAAAATTTAAAGAAAAAAGATAAGTACTTGTAATTTCAGCCTCCATCATGAAAACACTTCTAGAATTTTTAGGGTACCTACGTATGCCAGGCATACATCAATTTTTTTCCTTGAAAAATGGGGCCATACCTATACAATGTTTTGTAACCTTTCATTTTTATGCAATGACACACTGTGGGCATCTTTTCCATGTCTATAAAAATTAACCATGGCTACCTCCTGTAAGGTCAGAGAAACACCCTTATAAGTAAGGAGCATGTAAATTGGGGTCAGGCAAGTTGGGATTCAAGTCTCAGGCTGGCTGCTTTATAATCACAAGATCATCCATTAACTTCTCTAAGCCTCTGGTCTCTCATCTCTGCAACAGAGATTTAAATATTTTATTGCTCAGCAGTTTTCCATTATATGGGATGTAACACGGTTTGTTTAACGGTTTGTTTGTTGAAGGACACTGAGTTGTTTCCAGTCTTTAGCTTACACAAATAAACCTGCTCTGAACATTTGAGTATAGGTTTTTACATGGACATAAATTTTAATTTATCTTATTTATCCTAAACACCCAGGAATGTGAATGTTGGGTTGTATGGTGAGTATGTTTAGTTTTACATAACACTACCAAACTACTTTCCAGAGCACTGCACCATTTAACATTTAATACAGCCACCAGCAATATATAAGAGATTCTGTTCCTGTGTATCTCACCAGTATTTGATACTGCATTAAAAAAAATTAGCTGTTCTAATAGGTGTGTAGTGTTATCTCATCAATTACTTTAATTTGCATTTCCCTAATAGCTAAAGATGTTGAACACCCATTTCTAACTTTTGATTCAACGAAACAATGCTATAGTGGATAGTCTTATTTGGATAAATTTTAAGTTAATTGCTACAAATGGACTCTTCAAAGTGAAATTGCTTGACAGGAATATTTAAAAAAATGCTTGAAACATAATATCATATTTTTCTCCAGAAAAGTGAACTGCCCAGCTTTTAGAATATGTCATCCCTTAGTATCACATTCTCCTGTATACTTTACAGTATCTCTTGATGACTTATGATACCTAATAAATGTAAATGCTGGGAAAATAGTTTTTATATTGCATTGTTTAGGGAATAATGACAAAAAAGTCTGTAGCTGTGATTTTTTTTTAGAGAAATATTTTTAATCTGCAGTTTGTTGGATCTAGGGCTTCTGTCAACTCTATAGCAAACAATCTCCTTGTCTCTTCTAAGAGGTTAAAAGGAAACTTGCGAATACACCTCCACTATCAAGGAAATGAATAAAAATTAGGTAGCTCACGTTCTTAATAGAGCAGAAAATGAACCAACTATGACATGCTCTCCAAGGACATTCCAGTTTCAGGCATGTGTCGAACACATTCATCAAACACACTAAAAGGAAGGAAAGCTCACTTACCTTTATGGGCAACATGACACAGATCTTCCTGCATTTTAGAAAACTCTGATGAGGTTTCAGAACCATCAGAATAATTTTTATCTTCTCCAAAATCTAGTGTTGACAGATTAGGATTGGAGGAGTGTAGTCTTACAGGGCCAGAAAAAGGTTTAGGGACCTAAAGTGACACCAAAGGGAGAGATTTCTGTTCAGATGCAGACTGTTCAGAACATGTACTTGATTCTAAGATTGGAACCTATTAAGGAAAGAACATTTTATAGGGAAGTCTTCCTACTTACTGAGTGTTAACTTGGAAGAAAAACAAATAAAAACTCAGGAGAAAACTTTCCACAGCAACTTGATTCTTATGAAATAAAAATGGGTGAAAAAAATCATATACTCGTTTGGAGATGATAGAAGTATTAAAGCTATGGGTTGAAAATTACAGCTAAACCTGCCAGGCTTTCATTTATACTCAGTTCCTTCCTCCCTCCTGCCATCATCACCAAGCAACTAGATGCTAATAATGAATAGGTTTTAAAATGCTCTTCTTTATTTGCACTGGGGCTTCTACAAAACATACTAGCTTCTCACGTGTGTGCATGGAACATTCTTTACTTTGAAAATATTTAAGTTCAACATATAAAGTGCTTTGATCCAAAGAGTATATACAAGAGTACATCAGATCCAAAAGCTTAGGATTTGTTTTTATTCTAACAATGTTGCCGTTTAATATGTAATATGTAATGCTATTTAAAATGTAATATGCAAATCTTGGCCTGTGATTTAGCTATGCATTGGAAAAGACAGCTCCTAGAATGACACAGTGAATTTTTGGTGGGGAACTGAAAGTCTGGAGAAAAATAGCAAGAGAGAGCTCCCACAATGTCTTGGGCCCAGAGACTGAGGCCTGTGGGTTCAGAGGGATTATAAATCCACCGAGCTTCAGCAGGAGAGGTGAGTCAAAGCACGGAGTCACAGCAGCCACAAAAACAGGACACACCCAAGCAAGAAGAGGGCAGGCAGTCTAAACATTACAGGGGAAAAACCAAAAGTCCTAGAAATGGTGGCAGTCCCTCCAACTCCATGCCATTTTCCCTTAGAAAACACTCTTTCCCCTGCCCAATACCCATTACAAGCTTAAACTACTATTCAGAGGGTCTAAGCAATGAGCTCATGTCTCTACATGTGGTATTGGAGAGAACAACTCCAGAGCATTCACTTGTCTGTTCTATTTAAGTCCAAGGAGCCCCAGCGCATGACATGCAGATCCAGCAGGAAAGCAGCTTGCTGGCGGAAGTAACGGTTACCTGCAGCGTTCCTTTAGCATCTTTGCCAATAGCTCTGGACCGCCACCTCCTGTGTGATCTTTTTTCCTTTTTGGGACTTTCAAAAACTCCACCCTTTGTTTCAAAACAGGAAAGAGAGGACAGACAGTAAGGTCCACCAAACCAATAGGGATAAATGCCCAGCAAAGTGACCACTTCCATCCCCTTGAGTTTGGCTCAAGCAACTGGCCAGACATGACCCATTGTTAGTCAAAGGCTGGGGAGGAGAAAGGAAGGCAGAAGCCAGAAGGCGAACAGAGGAGGGCTTGAGCTAACCTGGATGGCATTGATGGCAGGAGCCGAGTATGTCCGATGCAAGATGTCCATACTTTGTAGGAGCTGGCTCATTTCCACCAGGTAAGCATGGCAGTGTGCCAGGTCTGTGAGGGAAGAAAAGAGGAATGCTCACAATTTTCTACCAGCAAAAGGGATCACTGTGCTGGCACCAGAGATTGTTCTTTTTGTATATTAGAGTTTCTATCTGTACAGGTAGGAAACTTTAGTTCCTTTGTTACAGGAAAGGTTGTAGACTTTAGTGGAAAACCAGGCTGCCTTAGTTTGAATCCACTTAATGAACTGTGATTCTTGGGCAAATGACTTAATGCTCTGGGACTCAGTTTCCTCATCTAGAGACTGGGAATCAGTACACACTTAGCTGACAGAGTTGTTTAACTGAGTTGATACATGCAGAGTACTCAGATGGCCTACAGTATGAACAAAATAAATCAGCCAGCAGCATTATTATGATTTTTTAATTTATTTTTTAGTTGTCAATAGACCTTTACTTTACTTATATGCAGTGCTGAGAATCAAACTCAGTGCCTCACACATGTGAGGCAAGTGTTCTACCACTGAGCTACAACCCCAGCCAAGCATTATTTTTTTAATATTTATTTTTCAGTTGTAGTTGGACACAATGCCTTTATTTGTCCTTTTATAACTTTATTTTATTTGTTTATTTAAATTTTTTTTTCAGTTGTAGATGAACACAAAGTCTTTACACTTTTTTTATTTTTATGTGGTTCCAGGGATCAAACCCAGTGCCTCATGTGTGTTAGGCAAGCATTTTACCACTGAGCCACAACCCCAGCCCTAATATATTTATTTATTTTTATGTGGGGCTGAGAATCGAACCCAGGGCCTCACATGTGCTAGGCAAGCACTCTACCACTAAGCTATAACCCAGCCCAGCATAATAATCCTGCAATAATAGGCTACTGCTACCCACTTGTAAAGACCCAATACACATTAAATGGATGTGTTGATCATGGACCTGAATGAGGATAATGAAGAGCTTCTGCAGATGTACCTGACCTGATAGAAGAGTACTCTCAAACCTGATCAGTAACTTAAAAGAGCCCACAACTGGCTGTTCACTAGTTGCTTATGGATATTTTTGCTGAGGGAATTAAGGCCCAAAGGAATTAGGTAGTGACTTTTAAAGTTTGGTGTCATCAGAAACACCTGGAAACTTGTTAAAACACTTATTGTTGAGTTCCACCAGATTCTGATTTAGATCATCTGGATGGGCCTGAGAATCTGCACTTCTAATAAGTTTCCCTGCCAGGCCAATGCTGCTGGTGCAGAAGCAACATTTTAGGGACCACTTCACCAAGCTATCACTCAGGGAAGCTCACGAATGGTGTTTATTGGAAGGGTAAAGCCTCCAGCATCCATGGCTCTGGTAGAAATAATATCTATATTCAACAAGATGGAAACCAATTTTCAAGGATAAAACCTGACATCTTTCTCAATTATTGCTTTAAAATCACCTGGAGACTTTTTTTTTTTTTCTTGTTTGGGATTGAACCCAGGGGCACTTTACCACTGAGCTATATCCCCAGCCCTGGGATCCTCCTCTGTCAGCCTGAGCGGTTGCTGGAATTGTAGGCGTGCACCACCATGCCCAACTGGAAACATTTTTTTTTAAATTGCATATGTACAAGACCTACCCTTAGACAATTAAATCAGAACCTTCCCCATCCCACTGGTGATCATTCTTTTTTTTGGATGAGTCTCAGCTAACTAAACTTAAGAACACTGAGATTCATTGTGGTAGGAAGGGTCAACGTTGGCTCCCTATCAAAATCACCTGAGGATCTTTGGAAAATCAGTGCCACCAGGTCCCCACCCCAGACTAATTTAAAGAATATTTTTGGAAGAGAGACCCAGGCATGGGTGTTCTTGCATTTTAAAACTATTTTGGTGATTCTAATGTGCAGCCAAGGGAGTCAACACCTACATTGTGGGGCTCTCCATTTGATCACCTATTCACTTCTGGAACACTAATTCTTAATCATGAAGGTGCATCAGAACCATTTTTGGCACTTAAAAAAAGAGAGAGCACTGTGCAGTTCAAAGCCCTGGAGACCCGGATTCATGGGCCCAGGTGGAAGTTAGGCATCTGTACTCAAAAGACTAGAAAAGCAAACCTGTCTCATGGACACACAGGCAAGGATGAAAAGGTCTGCAAGGAAAGTGTCTTTTGTTGGCAATGAGTGCAACCTTAATTAGCAGAATACAGGAGCAAATGAGACTAGAGAAGGGAAGGTCACAAATCCATCTGAGGGTAAACAAACCAGCATCAGTTCAGAGCCATGACAGAAAGAAGCCAAGGTTTCTGGTCACTTACCTTTTGAGCATTTTTCCATGTCCTCTGAAGACTGTAGCCATAAGGGAACTCGTGTCTCTCCACCACAAGAAAATGATAAATTGCTTCCAGTTTGAAATGAATTCTGCTTTGATATACTGCTACGCTGTTCCACAGATGACAAGAGCACATTATAAATGAAAACAGAGCCCAGTAGGGACACTTTAGGGTAAAGGATAATAGAGTGGGTTAGTTGCTAATAGACACCATCTGCCTATAAGGGGAAGAAGCTTCTAGCAAAATATCACACAGGAGGCCCTTATATCTTTGGCTGTCACCCCACCTTGGCCATACTATGCTATAAGACCTCAGCTGATGGTCCTTATTTTTTTTTCCTGTCAAATGGTAATACCAAAGTAATTATATAAATGTTTGAAAATATTCTGCAATCCTAAATGACTGTACATGTATGTACTGCATTTTACAACCAGGTAGGAAAATCAAGGTCAAACTGGTCAAAAGACTGCTACAGAGATCTGGGATATTGAACTGTTCCTTATATACTCCCTCACCATTAACAGATGCTCATCTCATCTGGATTCTGACTCACTGGACAAAGAGAATAATTAAGTACCAGCCCAACTTCCCTGTTCCTGCCCTCAAACCCTTCCTGAGACCTAGCTCTTGAGATGGGCCTCCCTCTTCAAAGCTGACCCCCTTTCATGTTCATTATTGGCAAAACACTTATTACCTTCCTACTAGAAATGGAGTCAAATGTCCCAGGTGCAGAATCTGTGACAGTCGACCCTGGGAAAAAGTGATTAACTTCATATGGAAACATGGCGATTTCATTCTGGCGATACATTCTGTGGTGACGAAGTTTGGATACCCACTCATCAAAGACTTCTTCTGACTTCACCTAAAATGAGTTCAATTGAAAGGAAGAAAACAGATAGTCCCTTGCTAAAAGGAAAAAATATTCATCAAATTGAGGTCAGTATTCACATGCTCTTTATAATGGGGCACATGTAGAAATAGCCTCTACTGACTACATTTGTTGTGGTCCACGGGAAGAAGTTTGAGGAGGAAATAGTAAAACTTGTCCTCATAAAGTATATATTTAGGTTTTATTTGAGAGGGTCCAATTGATGTTACATACATTCAAGTATATGTATATATATTTTTATATAAATATATATTTCAATGTCATATGTGTATAAACATATATTTCATATATATATTTATATATACATATATATGTACTAGAGATTGAACCCAGGGGTTCTCTACTACTGAGCTACAGCCCTGTCCCTTTTCATTTTTTATTTTGGGACAGGGTCTCACTAAGTTGCCCAGGCTGGCCTCAAACTTTCAATCCTCCTGCCTCAGCCTCTCAAGTCACTGGGATTACAGAAGTATGCCACTGCACCAGATTTGTTATGCTATTTTAAAGAAACCAAAACAGTACTAGTTATATTAAACAACAAATAAACTGAAATTTATATTTGTCTCTTATAGCATTTCTGATTCTTTAGTCCCAGCTTTTCCTATCCCCTCTGAATATTACTGGCACCATATTTCTTTCTAAATTCTTTTATAACTCAAAAATTTCAGATTAATCCTTCTGAACTGGAATAAATTAGTAAATTCTTTCTAAAATATTTAACTTTGTTCTACTCTGACAAAGAGGATGTTGCTGAGAAGTTATGTTAATGAATGTGAAAATTACTTAAAAGAATGTTTTTCCCACTCTCAGATAAAGAAAAGTATCTGATAAAGTGTTATGAAGCATAATCATCATTATTGTGTACACATTTAGTCATTCTCTCCACAGATGAGTGACTATCAATTTCTAATTCCTGGGAAGAATGTATTTCATAATTTGTATTAGAAAATATTTCAAATGTTCATAAAAATGCTAGAAAGAAAAGAGAAAGCACCTATGTACCATAGATATTTCTTAAAAGTCAATATTTGTGTGTGAGAGAGTATATTAATATTATCAAGGTGAAAAATGATAAATACCTGCATATTAGAGCATAAATACTCATGAAGCTGCAAATTCAAATAACCCACAAGGATGTCTGGTTGGTTAACTTCCAAGATGAAAAATTCAGTCAATCCTGTGAAAATCTTTCCCAATGCTACAGCTGAGAACAGGGTGTGCAAATAAACATCGGAGGCATCATCCATCGAGAAACTGTCTGGTTGGCTTCTGTGTGGATGAGGAGCGGCACCTACAGGACCCAAGGCTCCCATGTGCCGTTTACAGAAAGAAGCAACACAGACATCAGCTAGGTGTCTCCTCTATCTTATGTTCCTGAAATGCACTTCATTTCCCAGATGTGGTTAAGAGAAATTTTGTGAGAGTCTTTTGTCATACTTGCAGTGATATACTCTCAGAGGCCCTTAATGCCAAAGTGCTCATTGTGACTCATCTTTTATTGGTTAAACAAGGTAGAAGAATAACAGCACTGCAAGCACTATATTAAAAAGGTGACCATGGTTCTGTTCCAGCCCCTCCAGTAATTCCAGGACTATGGAAGGACAGTCCTGTGACCTCTCTGTTGCCCAGACCCCTCGTCTATAAAATGAGAGGGTGGGACTGGAGGACCTGACATTGAAGCCATGAACTGGAACCCTCAGGTAACTACACCCTAACACTCACAGCCTCAGCTAATATTCAGAAGAAAGAATAAGCCAAACAGATCCAAAAGTGAATCACGCAGAAATTTAATTTATCATGATATTAGTATTCAATGTATCCTAAGACATTTGAACTCTTTAAAAATTAGGAGTTAATAATTATTTTTATTCTATTAACTAGAAAAGTATATAAACAAGAACCTAATATTTCCTGACAATGTCAAAACACAGTACAAAGAGTAACTAGAAGTACATGGAAAAATAACCCAATGATGCTGCAATCTGTATACGGGATAAAAATGGGAGTTCATAACCCACTTGAATCAAAGTGTGAAATATGATTTGTCAAGAACTATGTAATGTTTTGAACAACCAACAATAAAAATTAAAAAAAAAAGAAAAATAACCCAAGCTGTTCTTTTAGAAACTGACTACGAAATGGGGCTTAGGGTAGGGTTGGGGTTAAAATTTGTCCTATACTTTTTTCCCCTAAGATTCTAGGTTGTTCCCCCATCACTTCACACTAGTTATCTGCAAGCAGGAGTGATTTCATCCCCTGGAGACGCTTGGCAATATTTGGAGACATTTTTGATTGTCACACTTAGAAGGGTACCGTCAGCATTCAGTGGGTTAAACAAGAGGCAAGCATGCTGCTAAACATCCTACGATGCCCAGGACAGTCCCACAATAAAGAATCATCTCGCCCACAGCACCAACAGTGCTGAGGTTGAGAAACCCTGCTTTACAGTGAGCTAATGCAGAGATTCAGGTGAGGCTAAGGGACAGGGTGCACTTGACGGTCTTGCCCAGCCAAACACATGCATGTGTTAGGCCCATGTTGCTCATCATGCACATGCTGGAGGTGACAGGGACACATTAGGACCTGGAGCTCATGATCTTGCACTTTTATTTTCCTAAAGTTCAGCCCCAAATCCAAAGTAAGTTGGCCAAGTAAGAAAAGTCTTAGTATCTTCTCAATTTCTAATACTGTTTCCACCTAATAATAAAAAACAGTAACTAAACTTGTTGAGTTTACTGTGGGCCAGACATTATGCCAGTTTTTAATATGTAGCCCTATAAGAGGAGCACTTTAGACTATAATACTTTTTTTTTTTTTAGGTAAGAAAACAGACTTTCAGAGATTAAATAATTGACCAAAGTTCAACAGCTTGTAAGCTGCCATGTCAGGATCTAACCAGTTCTGGATCTCAAGCTTCATGCTTTAACTTCCTATACCACTTGTAGGGGAGAGAAAAGAAGGTAAACAGATTGAGACTCACACTTGAAGAGAAAACATTTCTGATATTTCTCTATAGTATGAGAATTTAAATGGGAATCCCTATAAAATTAGCTGAAGTTGTAAGATAGGGCTCCACAGATTAAATATTGTATTTCAGGGAACATATTTTAACCTATGGTAAATGGTTCTTTATTAAAGATGGTGCTGCAGGTGGAGAGGTGATATGGAAACATGATTTTTTTTGTTATCGATCACTGCACAATCACTAGAGAGGAGGAGTGGTATTTGAAGGATGAGATAAGAAGAATGCTAACCCTTCAAGCAATGTTCTACACAATGGAGAACGGTCCCATCATAATATCAACAGGGTCCATTAGGAACACTTTGGTGATGAATATCTACATATTGGCTGAATATCCAAAAGGCATCACTGACTATATAGTGACTGACAATCTCTCCTCATTATAAAGGGGCTCTGTACAACCTTGCTGGGGGCAGTGGCACACACCTATGGTTCTAGCTACTTGGGAGGCTGAGGCAGGAGGATTACTTAAGTCCAGAAGTTCAAGGTAGCCTAGGCAACACGGCAAGACCCTGTATCAAAACTACAACAACAACAACAAAAACAAACCCCCAAAAGGGCTCTGCACATGGGAGAAAGCACCTGGAAAGCAGCCTCACCTTCAGATGGTAGATGTGCTCCTCTGTGTCAAGATCGATGCACTTGGATGACTTCTTTACAGACATCACCGAGAGCCCCACGTCAATACAGCCATGCAGCTTTTCTCTTTCTATCTACAGACCATGAAAAGGGTCACTTGAGAATCACGGTGTTTTAAGTTATAGTCACTTTCCCCACTCTCCCCACCCCTCCCCTCACCTTCCGCTTCCACTAACACAGACGCTACCACTGATGGAGCACTTGTGTGAGCCAACACTGAGTTCAGCACACACACTGTCTTCTGCAGTCTGTGAGGTAGGAGGCACTCTCCATGCTTCACAGAGGAGAAGACTGAGGTGCAGAGAGGTTCAGTGACAAGTAGTTCACACAGCCGGTATGGGAGGAAACAAGGAACCAAACCCCATGGCTTGACTCCCAGGACAAGGAATGAACCTGTTTGCTGCACTGGCTCCTGCTGAATTAATGTCTGGTGTCCACGTTCATTTAGAAGGGACTTAAAAGGAAGAGGATGGACAGGAGGCTAAGAGAGGTTAGGAGGGGAGGAATGGCAGAGAGAAGAACCCTCCAGGGGCAGGCCTACTGGCCATTTAGAGCCCTTACAGGGTGACTGCCTAGTGTTACCTCCAAGAGGAACGTCTTGTTGGCCAGGGCCTTTTCTGCCAAGACCCTCAGTCACTATAAAGAGTGGGAATGCCAATCGTATTAGTTGCAAGGATGTCCTTTCCCACTTGAAAACCCCTAAGTCCAGAACAAACCCGTGGCGACATGGTGGGGTCTTAGATGCATCCCTGACCTCCACTTGACAGGGGGACTGAGCCCACCTAGAACTCAGGGACAAGACAGCAGGGGTCTGGCACTTCTGTTCCTCCTGGAGAAACTACTGCCCTCTGTGGTTTCCAGTTCAAGGCACTGTGACCCTCAACTGTACACATTCTCACTTCTGAGATGACGACGAATACCCCTGCAGAATTCTTCAGTGGCATGCTGAACCAACGAGAAGACTTACATCTGTTTGGCTCTTGGCATATTTCAAGATTCCTTTGTCGAGGTAGAAAAATCTCTGGGGGAAGAGAGTACAATTCATTGAGATGTTCCACTGAAGCATCCCCGTCCTGCTCTCAGATTTCAACTTCAAATCAAATGTTTAAGTGCCCCAGAACAGGGTGCTGAGTGGGGTATGGTGGGCACATGTAAAGGAGAGGCCAAGGCCGATGTCTTACCTTGTGCCAGCCTTTTAAGGGCCATTTCCTCTTTTTCAGCAAAAATCCTTTCTGAACAGGTGGCTCCTGGGTGTAATTCATCTCCCCCCTCAGTCCTTCCACCACTTCCCAGCTGTCCTGTTCCAACAAAAGAGTCCATGTTAAATATCTATCTTTAAAAAAATAATAATAACATAAAAAAGCATTTCATACAATCAGAAAATCCATCAAAGATGAGCCTGGCTGTGTTTGTTGGGAAAAAGAAATTCAAATTTAATTTCCATACAGTCCTTGGACTTTAAAGATTTAATGCTATCATTCAGTGGCATTGAATTTGATTTTTTATAAAGTTCTCTTTTAGAAGGGAATGTTCCTTTCTCTTTTTGTGTTTGAACCTTGACAACCACAGCTAAAGGGAAAGATTTTACTGCAAGTTCTATTTTTGTTCACCTTGACATCAGCACACAATTACTGTTCACTCACTAGACTCCAGTCTAAATGTTAACCAAAAGCTACAGGCATCAGGATGGGAAGGATGTGTGTGTGTGTGTGTGTGTGTGTGTGTTAGGGTTGACTTAAGACATGGCCAAAAAGTATAAGACTGGATGCAAGTTAGTAAGCATGACAATTTGACTGAAATAATAATTTAGTTGACAATTAATTGTCTTCAAAATTGAGTATTTAAGTAATGAAAATCTTGAAGCATCAAACAGATGATTTGGCAACAGGTGTTTTCACCCTATTTTTCCAGAAATAAATTTTTTCTCATTTTCAAAAACTTAACTTTTTTTCTTTTTGAGTCATTTGTAGTTTTGAAGAGATACAAACAGTTGTTGCAATTAATCTTCCATTATGGTTATTTACATAATTTCAACTAATTGAAAACAAATTTTAATTTCAAAAACACTAAAAATTCTGAAAATTTATTTTAGAATTCATAAATCATTGCTAAGTTATAAGATAAACCAAAATCAGCAATAACACAGTTACTGAGAGTTACTTTTACAACTATTATGTATGCTTTTTATTGGGATATAGTGTATATGAAATGTACGTATCTGAAGAGTTCAACTTGAATTTACACACACTTCAGTAACTACCATCCAGATCAGTTACAAATCTTTTCCTACCTGGCCAAGATTTCACATTGATTTCCTTGCTCTGAGTCCAAGCTCCAGGCTCCAAGCAGAGGCCAGAGGTGCCTGGAGAGAGACAGTAAGCCTGGACCTGCACCAGGGAGCAAAGGTCCCAGGACACAAATGGTCTCACAGCAGAGGAGAGGAAGATGGCGGCGAGGGGAGTGCATTGCCCCCGTGTGCCGCGTCACAGTGTGGGAGAATGACGAGTCAGGACGGCTAAAGGCTATCTTGTTAGGAATTTCCAGCAATAGTGGGGTGCTCCGGAACCTGGAGGAAGGATTTCCATCGCACGAGGATCGGCTACGGGGGCTCAAATGCGAGAGATTTGTCCGCACGGAGGGTCACACTGCTTATTCAGCAAATCGCCCCGCGGCTAGAGTCTGCAGTGCGCGCTGGGAAACGAGGAGATAGCGACGCAGGGATACAGTGCTGCAGTTTCCGCGGGCTTCTGCCAGCTGTGCAATTACCGTACTAAGTGCTGAATTCTGGGTTTGAGACAGGGGAAGGAAGCGGTCCAATTCAGTTCTCCACACCGGTCAGACCACAGAGAAGGCCAGCGGCCACCATCTTGGAGAGCTGACGTCACCATCCCTGTTTTCGTCTGATCGCAGCTCATTCAGCCATAGAACAGGTAATTTCAGGCTGCCATTCGCCTGCGGCTTGCAGACAAATTACTCAGGCTCAGTGCTAAATAACCCGCGGAAACTGCTTCTTGGAGCCTGCTGTTATCAGAGCATACACCGAGCACGGAACGGCCGAGTTCCGGCTCCCGGTACTGCTCTGGCCCAGGGCTAAGGAGCCCGTGGAAACTGCTTCTCGGTCCAGGTCCTGCTGAGTACTGTGGAGGTAAATACCAACCGAGCCTTCATGGGCAGTGGCAACAGGACTGAGACGGGGCGGGCCGGTCAGGACTCACCCGTTGCTTTGGTCACCAGGCAAAGGGAACGAAATGCTGCCATTCGCATAGGATACCAACATGGCAGAGATCTGATGTCATCAGAAAGCGGCGGAGGAGAGAACTTCATCAATTCCAGCGGTGACATAAGCAGTTGGTCTCCTGGTAGGGGGGGTGAGGCACAGTCACCCGAGTCTCCTCAATTTGTCGTTGAGCCAGAGGGGAGAAGCCGGGCCGCCGCCAGCGCCCGGAGCAGGCCCAGCGGCTCGCCAGCGTGGTGACCGCGTGACCCCAATTGGAGAGGGGGCGGAGCGGAGCCGCCACCCGCACCCGCAAGGTGGGCAGACCCGCGACCCAGTGGTACATGGGCGTGGTAGGAGGGGCAGGGCAGAGCCGCCGTTCGCGCTTGCAAGGTAAACAGACCTGTGACAGCCTGGCGGGTCAGGCCCAGTGGCCTGCCAGTGTGGTACACACGTCACCCCAACTGGAGTAGGGGCAGAGCAGATCCTTCTCCCACGCCCGGATCAGGCCCTGCCGGTGTGGTGGTCACGTGACCCCAATTGGAGTGGGGGCGGAGCGGAACCGCCACCCGTGCCCGCAGGGTGAGCAGACCTGTGACCAACCTGCAGATCAGGCCCAGGGGTCCGCAGGCGTGGTAGGAGGGGCAGGGCAGATCCGCCGCCCGCGCCTCCAAGGTAGGCAGACCTACAACAGACCGGCGGATCAGGCCCAGGAGCCTGCCGGCGTGGTACAAACACCACCCTAATTGGAGTAGTGGCAGAGCAGAGTCGCCGCCCGTGCCAGGAACAGGCCCAGCGTCCTGCAGGCGGGGTAGTCACGACACCCCATTTGGAGTAGGGGCAGAGTAGAACCGCCGCCCGCGTCTGCAGGGTAGGCAAACCTGCAACCGACTGGCGGATCAGGCCCGGTGGCCTGCCGGCGTGGTACACTCGTCACCCCAATTGGAGTAGGGGCAGAACAGAGCCGCCGCCAGCTCCCAGAACAGGCCCAGTGACCTGCCGGCGTGGTAGCCACGACACCCCAATTGGAATAAGGAGAGAGCAGAGCCGCCGCCCGCACCTGCAGGAAAGATACGCAAGCAGTATGAAAAGACAAGGAAAGAAAGGACCACAAGCAATGCAGGTCAACGCAACTTTAGAAGAGGTAACAGCTGCAGCAGATGGAATGTCAGATAAAGAATTCAGGATATACATGCTTCAGATGATCTGGAGTATCAAGGAAGACATTAAACAGCAAAATCAGACAATGAAAGATCACTTCGACAATGAATTACGCAAACAAATCCAGGAAGCAAAGGATCAACTATACAGGGAGATAGAGGTTATAAAAAACAAACAAACAGAAATCCTAGAAATGCAGGAAGCAATAAACCAACTTAAAAACTCAATGGAGAATACTACCAGCAGAGTAGAACACTTAGAAGATAGAACATCAGACAATGAAGACAAAGTATTTCAACTGGAAAAGAACATAGACAGCTCAGCAAGACTGTTAAGAAACCATGAGCAGAACATCCAAGAAATATGGGATAACATTAAGAGACCAAACTTAAGAGTCATTGGGATACAGGAAGGTACAGAGCTCCAAACCAAAGGAATGAGCAGTCTATTCAATGAAATAATACGAGAAAACTTCCCAGACTTGAAGAATGAGACAGAATCCCAAATCCTAGAAGCCTACAGGACGCCGAATGTGCAAAATCATAAGAGATCCACACCTAGACACATTATAATGAAGATGCCCAACATACAGAATAAGGAGAGAATTTTAAAAGCTACAAGAGAAAGGAAGCAGATTACATTTAGGGGTAAGCCAATCAGGATAACAGCTGATCTTTCAACACAGACTCTGAAAGCTAGAAGATCCTGGAATAACATATTTCAAACACTGAAAGAAAATGGGTTCCAACCAAGAATTGTGTATCCAGCGAAATTAAGCTTCAGGATGGAAGATGAAATTAAAACCTTCCACGATAAACAAAAGTTTAAAGAATTCGCAGCTAGAAAACCATCTCTTCAAAACATCCTCGCCAAAGCATTACAGGAAGAGGAAATGGAAAATAACAATGAAAACCAACAGTGGGAGGTAGGACAGTAAAGGGGGGGAAAATAATCAAAGAGGAAAACAAACCATGTTTAGTAACAGAAATAAACAAATATGGCTGGAAGAACAACCCATATCTCAATAATAACCCTAAATGTTAATGGCTTAAACTCACCAATTAAGAGACACAGGCTAGTAGAATGGATCACAAAACAAGACCCAACAATATGCTGCCTACAGGAGACGCATTTGATAGGAAAAGACATACATAGGCTGAAGGTGAAAGGTTGGGAAAAATCATATCACTCATATGGACTTCGGAAACAAGCAGGAGTGTCCATACTCATATCAAATAAAATAGATTTCAAGCCAAAGTTAATCAAAAGGGATAAAGAGGGACACTACATACTGCTTAAGGGAACCATACACCAACAAGACATAACAATCATAAATATTTATGCCCCAAACAATGGTGCAGCTATGTTCGTCAAACAAACTCTTCTCAAGTTCAAGAGTCTAATAGACCACCATACCATAATCATGGGAGACTTCAACACACCTCTCTCGCCACTGGACAGATCTTCCAAACAAAAGTTGAATAAGGAAACTATAGAACTCAATAACACTATTAATAACCTAGACCTAATTGACATATATAGAGTATACCACCCAACATCAAGCAGTTACACTTTTTTCTCAGCAGCACATGGATCCTTCTCAAAAATAGATCATATATTATGTCACAGGGCAACTCTTAGACAATATAAAGGAGTAGAGATAATACCATGCATCTTATCTGATCATAATGGAATGAAACTGAAAATCAACGATAAAAGAAGGAAGGAAAAAGCATACATCACTTGGAGAATGAACAATAGGTTACTGAATGATCAATGGGTTATAGAAGACATCAAGGAGGAAATTAAAAAATTCTTAGAGATAAATGAAAACACAGACACAACATATCGGAATCTATGGGACACATTGAAAGCAGTTCTAAGAGGAAAATTCATTGCTTGGAGTTCATTCCTTAAAAAAAGAAAAAACCAACAAATAAATGATCTCATACTTCATCTCAAAATCCTTGAAAAAGAAGAGCAAAACAACAGCAAAAGAAGTAGAAGGCAAGAAATAATTAAAATCAGAGCTGAAATTAATGAAATCGAAACAAAAGAAACAATTGAAAAAATTGACAAAACTAAAAGTTGGTTCTTTGAAAAAATAAACAAAATCGACAGACCCTTAGCGATGCTAGCGAAGAGAAGAAGAGAGAGAACTCAAATTACTAGCATACGGGATGAAAAAGGCAATATCACAACAGACACTTCAGAAATACAGAAGATAATCAAAAACTATTTTGAATCCTTATACTCCAATAAATTAGAAGATAGTGAAGGCATAGATAAATTTCTTAAGTCATATGATCTGCCCAGATTGAGTCAGGAGGATATAGACAACCTAAACAGACCAATATCAATTGAGGAAATAGAAGAAACCATCAAAAGACTACCAACTAAGAAAAGCCCAGGACCGGATGGGTATACAGCAGAGTTTTACAAAACCTTTAAAGAGGAACTAATACCAATACTTTTCAAGCTACTTCAGGAAATAGAAAAAGAGGGAGAACTTCCAAATTCATTCTACGAGGCCAACATCACCCTGATACCTAAACCAGACAAAGACACTTCAAAGAAAGAAAACTACAGACCAATATCTCTAATGAACCTAGATGCAAAAATCCTCAATAAAATTCTGGCGAATCGG
This sequence comes from Marmota marmota marmota, assembly GCF_001458135.2. Classification (NCBI taxonomy): domain Eukaryota; kingdom Metazoa; phylum Chordata; class Mammalia; order Rodentia; family Sciuridae; genus Marmota; species Marmota marmota. Next base: position 2,129,667 of record NW_026000153.1, read on the forward strand.
ATACAAAAACATATCAAAAAAATTGTACACCATGATCAAGTAGGATTCATCCCTGGGATGCAAGGCTGGTTCAATATACGGAAATCAATAAATGTTATTCACCACATCAATAGACTTAAAAATAAGAACCATATGATCATCTCGATAGATGCGGAAAAAGCATTCGACAAAGTACAGCATCCCTTTATGTTCAAAACTCTAGAAAAACTAGGGATAACAGGAACATACCTCAATATTGTAAAAGCAATCTATGCTAAGCCTCAGGCTAGCATCATTCTGAATGGAGAAAAACTGAAGGCATTCCCTCTAAAATCTGGAACAAGACAGGGATGCCCTCTCTCTCCACTTCTGTTCAACATAGTTCTCGAAACACTGGCCAGAGCAATTAGACAGACGAAAGAAATTAAAGGCATCAAAATAGGAAAAGAAGAACTTAAATTATCACTATTTGCAGATGATATGATTCTATACCTAGCAGACCCAAAAGGCTCTACAAAGAAACTATTAGAGCTAATAAATGAATTCAGCAAAGTGGCAGGATATAAAATCAACACGCATAAATCAAAGGCATTCCTGTATATCAGCGACAAATCCTCTGAAATGGAAATGAGGACAACCACTCCATTCACAATATCTTCAAAAAAAATAAAATACTTGGGAATCAACCTAACAAAAGAGGTGAAAGACTTATACAATGAAAACTACAGAACCCTAAAGAGAGAAATAGAAGAAGATCTTAGAAGATGGAAAAATATACCCTGTTCATGGATAGGCAGAACTAACATCATCAAAATGGCGATATTACCAAAAGTTCTCTATAGGTTTAATGCAATGCCAATCAAAATCCCAACGGCATTTCTTGTAGAAATAGAGAAAGCAATCATGAAATTCATATGGAAAAATAAAAGACCCAGAATAGCAAAAACAATGCTAAGCAGGAAGTGTGAATCAGGCGGTATAGCGATACCAGACTTCAAACTATACTACAGAGCAATAGTAACAAAAACAGCATGGTACTGGTACCAAAACAGGCGGGTGGACCAATGGTACAGAATAGAGGACACAGAAACCAATCCACAAAACTACAACTATCTTATATTTGATAAAGGGGCTAAAAGCATGCAATGGAGGAAGGATAGCATCTTCAACAAATGGTGCTGGGAAAACTGGAAATCCATATGCAACAAAATGAAACTGAATCCCTTTCTCTCGCCATGCACAAAAGTGAATTCAAAATGGATCAAGGAGCTTGATATCAAATCAGAGACACGCCGTCTGATAGAAGAAAAAGTTGGCTACGATCTACATACTGTGGGGTCGGGCTCCAAATTCCTCAATAGGACACCCATAGCACAAAAGTTAATAACTAGAATCAACAAATGGGACTTACTCAAACTAAAAAGTTTTTTCTCAGCAAAAGAAACAATAAGAGAGGTAAATAGGGAGCCTACACCCTGGGAACAAATCTTTACTCCTCACACTTCAGATAGAGCCCTAATATCCAGAGTATACAAAGAACTCAAAAAATTAGACAATAAGAGAACAAACAACCCAATCAACAAATGGGCCAAGGACCTGAACAGACACTTCTCAGAGGAGGACATACAGTCAATCAACAAGTACATGAAAAAATGCTCACCATCTCTAGCTGTCAGAGAAATGCAAATCAAAACCACCCTAAGATACCATCTCACTCCAGTAAGATTGGCAGCCATTATGAAGTCAAACAACAACAAGTGCTGGCGAGGATGTGGGGAAAAGGGTACACTTGTACATTGCTGGTGGGACTGCAAATTGGTGCAGCCAATTTGGAAAGCAGTATGGAGATTTCTTGGAAAGCTGGGAATGGAGCCACCATTTGACCCAGCTATTCCCCTTCTTGGTCTATTCCCTAAAGACCTAAAAAGAGCATGCTACAGGGACACTGCTACATCGATGTTCATAGCAGCACAGTTCACAATAGCAAGACTGTGGAACCAACCTAGATGCCCTTCAATAGATGAATGGATAAAAAAAATGTGGCATTTATACACAATGGAGTATTACTCTGCATTAAAAAATGACAAAATCATAGAATTTACAGGGAAATGGATGGCATTAGAGCAGACTATGCTAAGTGAAGCTAGCCAATCCCTAAAAAACAAATGCCAAATGTCTTCTTTGATATAAGGAGAGTAACTAAGAACAGCGTAGGGATGAAGAGCATGAGAAGAAGATTAACATTAAACAGGGATGAGAGGTGGGAGGGAAAGGGAAAAATAATACAAGGGGGACAAATGAATGACAGTAGAGGGGGCAGAGAGAGAAGAGGGGAGGGGAGGGGAGGGGAGGGAGGATAGTAGAGGATAGGAAAGGCAGCAGAACACAACAGACACTAGTATGGCAATATGTAAATCAATGGATGTGTAACTGATGTGATTCTGCAATCTGTATATGGGGTAAAAATGGGAGTTCATAACCCACTTGAATGAAAGTGTGAAATATGATATATCAAGAACTATGTAATGTTTTGAACAACCAACAATAAAAAATTTAAAAAAAAAACAAATGGTCTCACAGGGCGGGAATGGACACAGAGAGAAGTCCTCAGTGGCTTGATTCCACATTGCCGTCAAGCCCAGTACTTTTTCTGTAACAAGAATTCTTTCCTACATTAGCAACTGAGCTATTTCTCTAAGGATCCTTACAGATCTATGCACCTCCTATCTGATTGCCTTTCACTGTTAATGGAGTTAAAGGTACATTCCAGAAGTGTGAAATCCACAGAGGTCTCCCAGAATCTGGAGCTATGAAAGGGATTTCTTTGATAAAAAAAAGAAAAAAGAAAAAACAATTCAGCTTTCAATGTAGAGAATTTTTTTTCCAGAAAGATAGCAACATTGAATGAGATTTCTTCATAGCAATTATTGCCAATTATTCAAAGTCACTTAATTACATCCAGACAATAATTGGAGACAGCATATCATTAAGTGATGGGAAGCCACACTTCTTATTACATAAAACCACAAAAATTTATGCTCACATGTATTTTAGCCAGAAAGCCATTCCTCAAAATTAAAGTGTTTTTCTTGTCTAACTGTTAATGAATCGTTAAGATTCCTAAGTTAAAAATGCTACCTCCTCCAGAGGTGGATAGAGACTCCATCAATGTGCTATCTTCCTTTCCAAAGGCTCGCCATTCATTTATGATAATATATAGGTTTATCATCCCTACAGGACAAAAGGCTCCTGGAGAGTAGACGTTTACTAATGATTTCCTCACGATTTCTAACCTGCTATCCTGTGAATAGCAGGTATCTGATGGCAAGTGAATAATCATGGTCCTGAAATAAGGTTGTCAATAGATTCACACTCTTGGAATGTTATAATTTGGCATGAACTTGAAGTGTGCACATTATCTATGGGCCAAATGACTATTTACAAATCAGGTACAACGTACCCATATTTGTGAAAGAGGGGTGTGTGTAGTGTTGTTATTAAATGTAAACTGAAGGCTCCAAATCCTCTGTAAAGTACTCTAAGTGGATCAAGCCCTTTGGATTTGTCTGAAGACTGCTGAGCAGAAGGCAACCTGCTGAGTGCTAATACTAAGCAATCATGCACATCTGCTCAGTACCTCCCATTGGGCACCGAGCAAATGCCAAGGGGATTGGCTGTCATTGCATACTTCACAAAAAGTGGGGGAATGGATAAAATCACACCTGTAGTTTAAAGGAAAACAAGAATTAAATTTCAAAATAATTTCAACGATTCACATGAGAACTAGATTGCCCCTGAATTCTTGAGACATAGTACATTCCTCCCAGTGAGCCAATGAAGAGAGCAGGGAATTAGGGCAAATATGTTGGCCTTTAACATAAATAAGTCAAAAAAGGTTTGCTTCATTTTTTTCCCTACAAAATGTCCTTTTTTTCCTCCTCATTTTATCTCCCACCTGGGCTCAGAACTTGAAACTGTTGCCAGGTTGGAAAAGCTAAATTTGAAGTATTTAAGAAAGTGAAGGCTTCCCTTGGCTGGGAGAGAGAGAAAGTGCTGCAGCCAACTCCTTTCCTGGGCTCCACATCCAAATCTTCCCACCCCAGCTTGCTTGTGTGTCACCATTCTTGAATTGGTGGCTGACACCTGACAGCCAGTCCCCAACCCCCAGTGGTTCTCAGTGGGCTGGGGCTGCTCCCCTGAGCCTGTGGAATCCTGGAGTCACTTGTGTCTGTCACAGTGATGGGGAGATGTCTGGCACCTAATGGCTGTGAGCCAGGAGACAATGTAAGACATCCCAACATGCCTCAGTCTCGCACAATGAAAACGTTGTCCCCCATCCGCCTTTCCAAGTGTTCTCAGACATTTCTGTAAGTGAAAGTCTGATTCAAATCACTTGGGCGTAGAAGTGGACTGTTTCACACATATACCAATGTATTTTTGCAGGGTTTTTATGCACTCTGAATTCTCAGGAATGCAAGTACTGAATAACTAAGGGAAGACAGTACATACTTTGTTTTTGTTTTTGTTTAACCTTACCAAGCTTCACCCACCATTTGTCTAAACCACATCACTGAAGGCTATGACATATATATTATTAACATGCCTGTGTTGTCTGCATTCATGGTAACTATATTCTACATGTGAGAGTATCTGACCATTTCATTATGTTTTCTGGTATGTCCAGGCTTTTACATATGGAAAAGTATATTTTAATATTAACCACATTCTTTGAATTTTCCTTTATATTACAGAAAATCATGATGTTGAGAGTTTTAAAAATGTGTGCAAATTCCATTTGAGGAGAGTAAAGGGGCCATTAAAATTCTCACAATAAGAGGACATTGATTAAGGGGATGGTGGGATTAAGAAATGCTCATGAACCTGGCACAGATTCTGTGTACTATTGTGGGAAAGAATACCAGGCCAGGACACAGTATAAATGAAATCACTTTGAAAATTGAAAGGATTTTAATATCTTCTTATAACTAAGTCCTATTGGTTCCATCTTCAAATTTTTCTTAAAAAAAAAAAAAAAACCAAACAAATAAGTTACACATTATTAGAGGAAGAGAAATACCAATAGAGGGAAATACTGTAAATACCCAGGACATGGTCTTTGATGATCACTTTCACCACTGATCCTTTGGTGATGAATGAGTGCATGTGCACACACACTAAGCTAGGTATCTTCCATTTTCTCCTCTAGAGCACCCTTCACTTCTCTGTTCTGCTGACTACATTAGTGGCCTTTCTTGTATCAGAGTTCCAGTTGATTTTGTTCAATAAGGAGCATTGGGGGTTTCAGAAGTTCAGTGCATGGTAGGCCAACTGCATAGCTCTGGTGCAAAGTGAGGCAGAACATCATGGCAGAATGGCATGGCCGAGGAAAGCTGAGCAGTTCATTATAGCCAGGAAGCACAGAGCAAATTGTCTATTTCTGTCCCTTCTTCTGTATTCCCAGCCCCAACCCTGACCCAGGCTCTCAACTGATTTCATGGATTGATTTCCCACTTCTTCTAAAATCAACAACCCTTTATTTGCAGGCTCCGTTGCCGCCTAGCCTTTGTACAATATGAAAATGAGTATGATATAGTGTTCATCTTTATTTTCACATCTGTAACTTGTTTACATTGTCTCAGCCTCTTAGAATCTTCTTGATCTTTTCCATCCAAGTAAATTCTTCAAGATTTTAGTTCTGTTTCTACCTCCTTCCATTAAATTTCTAAATTATCTAAACCACATTAGTCAGGTATTCCTGTAAATAATAGTTACTGCTGCCCATAACCAGATAATTTAGCATTTAATTAACTCGTGATTTTTTTTTCCATTTGTATCCCCAGTGCTTTGTCTTTTCTTTCTAAATTATCATAGGGACCATCTTTTCAATTTGCTTAGAATCTCAGAAAAGTCTTATATATGTAATAGGAACTTGGAGAATTCTCCTGGCTTATTACTTTTTCTTGTCTTCAACCAAGAAAATAGATTCAATTCTCAAACCAAGTAAATGGCACTAGGTAGTTAACTTACAAGTAAGTATTAAGCAGTATCTTCAATTCTGTATAGCATGTGATTTAAAACACAAAATAGTGTCTCAGAAAATACTATCAGGGGGGTTGCTTGAAAAAATACATAAATAATAATAAGATAAAATTATTAGAGAAAACTTTCTTAAGATAAAATTATTAGAGAAAACTTTCTAGCTCTATTAAAGCAAGAACTTTTCTGTCTTCTTTACTTCCTAAAACACTGTATAGTAACTATTAATAAATATATTAAAAGAATTAGTGAAGCAATTACAATGGTTAATCTAAGTATATATTATATGTCAGAAGCATGTTAATGGCATACTTAGATTATCACACTTAATCCTTGCATAGTCCTTGAAGGTTAGGTTTATTATTATTCTTATTTTTTGAATGTGGAAACTAAGGAAAAGAATTAGATGATCTCTCCAATACAAGAAATCTACCTAGTGGTATAGCCAGCCACCTGACTGTGGAGACTACATTTTTAATTGTTCTGCTATATAATCCTGAATGCTGCATCTTTACTGTAGTTTGAAAACGTGCATTCTGATGATGAACAAGGAGTGAATCCTATGCAGCCGGGAGATAGTAGTGAGTTAATCCAGGAAGTGGCCAAGACCCCCAAACCACTGATAGGAGTTAAGAAGCAGTGCCCTGTGGGGAGAGATCTTGGATCTCTCTCTGTTCTGTGGTCCTACCACACAGGGGCAGGAAGCTAACCCATGCAAAGACTGCCAAACCTTTAATATCTACATGCACTCTTTAATATCTACAAAGCCTGCCCCATCCCTATCTCAGCCCGGTGAATTCTTATTTTGCCTCAAGCCTCCTCCTCCCAGTGGAAATTCTCTCATTCTTGATGATGGTCAGCATTAACACAAACCTGCTTGCACTGTCTGCTTCCCTGAGAATGTGGGTCCCATGCATCATTCATTATAATCTGCCTTTATTCATTATAATCTTATTACCTGGAAAATACAGGCCCTCAATAAATATTTACTGAATGAATCTGAGGACAGGGGGAAATAAAAAGTGTCCCACAGGGTGTCGTATTTCAATAAGGCATTAAATGAGCTGAATCTCAGGACAGAAACAAAATTTAAAAAGAGATGCAGGTATCTCTTGCTAACAGGTGAGTGGCTCCTGCTGTCCTCTACAAACCCAGTGGCTAGGAGTAGGAGATGCACCTTGAGTTGAAAATCCTGAAACACTGTGAAGGGTGGACGTGGGCCACCTTAGACATCAAGGCCTTGCTGACAGCCCAAGGCAGATGGGCCCATGTCCCATGATGTGGGAATCACACTGAAAGGTCATCATAAATATCAGATGGAGAGAGAAATATGACGGGGGACTGGGGGAAGGGGCTTTAGGGTTTTTGCTTGAGTTTAAGGAAGACAGTTTGGCCCTGTCATCTGGCATTAAATTCAGTCTGTTTTACTGAATGTCTAAAAAGTGCCAAAGATAGAAAGCTGCTTTGCAGTTGGAAAGGCAGCTAAGCATTTATTCATACTCACGAGCTGGCCAAGTTCATTTCCATATTGCTGAGTGCACGAATTGAAAGCACTTCCCTCCAGCACAGCTGTTTGCACAGTGTGCAGCTCCTAGGCACCTTTCAAGTGCTGAATTCTCAGTTGCTGCCTTTGCAGTGATGTCAGAAATAGAAAATGATTTAAAATTTCATTCTTCTGCAGCTGAAAATGTTGGGAGAGAAGTTTGTGGCTGCCTCTATCTGGCCTGACTAGAGAGTGGGTTGTTCCAATCGCTTGATCTGTTAAGTTTCTAAAAATCACAAGGCCATACTCAGTATTAAATCACATAGAGCCTAATTTAATCTGTTTTGATCAACTTCAAAGGCATTTGTGATCTTGTAAAGCCTATCAAGAAAGAATAAAAATCATAAATAGTCCCTTTTGTGATTATACTATGGACACATGGAAATACTTGTTGATAGATTATCAATTAATAGAACTCTGATGTCAGAACAAGTCTGTATTTAGATTTCAAACCCTGAAAGATGGTGGTGTTGCCTATTAAATGCTTTTTTCTCAAGATGTTTTGACCACCAGCAGGCCTGATAGTATTAGCAATTTAAGAAGAAGAAGAAGAAACAACAACAACTTCATGAAGGGGAGGGGTGGTGTATGAGATGAACTTCAGTGCTTCTCAAATTGCTATGTGCACCCAAATACCTGGACATCACATGCACATTTCCAATCAGAGGTGTGGGGAAGGGTGCTGAGATTCTGCATCTGCCCTTGGACCCAAAGCCCACTGAGAGTAAACACATTCCAGAAGATCAGACTGTCTTGAAGAATTGGGATCTTACTTAGACTCCAAGGATGAAACCAGGACTAATGGGTGGGAGATATAAGGTCCTGGATTCCAGCTCTGCATAAGGGACAGACTATGTGATTACATTAGCTAATATATCAAACAGCAGCATTAGCATCAGTGTAGTAAGCTCAGGTACAATCTCTGACTTTAGGATCTAAGTGAGAAGATTCAAGAAAAGAAGAGACTGAACAATGAAGAGCCTGCTCAGATTCTGAAGGCCATGCAGGAAAGAGCAGCCACCATGTGCCAGGAGTTACTGTCCTTCCTCTCCCTTGTGCACAGAGATGTGGTTCCCTATACACACACACCAGGGCTGGGGAAACAGATATCCAGACGACACAGGCCCCAAAGTGTTTCCAGTGTTCTTTCTTAATCAGTCACACCCCACAAACACTACTGCCTTAATTACTTATGTAATAGGAGAATATGCACTTGGTCTTTGGGGAAAATCTTGAGAAAGCACAGGAACGAGGAGAAGAAAGGGAGTCATTGCCAGATATCATTGACATGGATAATGACAATGGGGGGAAAAACACGTGAGCTGCCAGGTCTCATGGAGTGCCACCTGAACTCCTTCCCATCTTGGGTTTCCAAATAAAAGAAAAAGGGCTTACTGCAACTGTATTGATCATAGATGGTTTTATAATTAAAATAGTATTAATTTAAAAAATTATCACACATATGATGACTATTTCTACCCTGTTGATGACTCTCACTCAGCATTTATGACTGTAATTACACTGGTACATTTTTAGGTTTCTCAGATATATCTGGAGGTTATTCAATTGTTAAATATCCCCCTAATGGTATCCAGCCCTTTAAGGCTATGAATAGCCTCTTCTATGCACTTTGTCCATCACCGGGTCCTCTGAAGAGCAGTAGCTTCTACTAAAGATGGAGACATCCAACCCATGAATTCCACTCCATACCTGGTAGCCATATAGTCCACTAGCGTGGTGATGGGGTCTCTATAGTTGTGATTATGAGAGTGATGATAGTATTAAAAATAATGACTACTATTTATTGAACATTTTCTATGTGCCTCTGTGGTAATTATATAACCTGAGAGTATTATTATTCCCATTTTACAAATGACAACACTGAAGTTCCAAAGTAGCTTGCACAAGGTTACTAATTATTAAGTGGTAGAAACCATCTGTGGACAGGGTCTAGACCACACAGAGAACATCTCAAACGTCCACTCTGGATAGATAGATCACCTAGAAGTACATGGACATGGTAGAGTCCCTCCAGGGGCATCTGCCCACCTCAGTCCCACCTAGCACAACTCTCTCCCCAGTGGAAGAAATCTGACTCTCAATAAGATGATGATGACAGGAAAATGCTGTCTACCACGGGACTCAAGGGTCTCTTCTGGATTGTTTTTTGCTTCAAGGCATACTATAATGATTGCCCCTGCCCCCCACCATAGAGTTATAGAATACTTGTTTTGAACCTCAGAGTTTGAAAGAGATATGTAACTCATCTATCCAGATTTTTCATTTTAGAAAAGAGTAAATCTAAGCAAAATGATTTGCTTTGGACCACAAAATTAGGCGAGGGGCTTCTGAGAGCTAGAATTCCAAGGCTTCCGATTCCAACTCAATACTCCTCCTGGATCCCTAAGACTGACTTCTTTCCACAGGGGCACCTATCTGTGCAGGAAAGTCTGGGCCAATGCACCACACCTGGGTGTGTGTCACATGAGGACAGGGACTCACCAATCCCAATACCTGTGTGAATGTGTCTGGGGCCAGAGGGGAGAAGGTGGGGATATTTTTGCTTTTTATATCTTCCAGCACAGTTTTAATATTTTACCTTTAATGCCTTTTATTTTAAAAAGTAGAATCTTTTAGTGGCACATTGGAGGGCCCTGCCCTTTGGTGTTTGAGCACTGGAGCAAAATACAGACTTTGTACTGTGATAAAACACTTTCACACTCTAATTGCAGGGCTCTTAGAACCAAGAAAACTCACTCCCTCGGTGGATGGTACCAGCTGATAACAGTGTTCTCTGTTGCAGTTTGCTCAAAATTACTTTTCCAGAGCTGAAATTTACAATCAAAGTAGGCACACATGCTGCATGATAATGCACATATGATTAGGTGTAGGTGGCATAAGTTTAGTACAATGAACTCTTCCTTATCTTTGTTCCAAATCACCAGTGATTTGTTTTTACAGAACTCTGCAATAACTGGTTCTCATAATGAGAACTTAGTGACAGGGTAAGATCTAGCAAAACCTTATAAATCAAAGAAGGAATTATTTTAGCATTAGGTCTGGTACAGTCCAGATTGTAACTGGCTTCTCCTTAAGGGGGAAGTCCCTACTTGAAGGTCTAAAGCTCAGCATAGAGACACAAAGATGTAAACCCAATTGCCAAAGAAGCTAGTAAATGTTAAAAACAAAAAGACATCCCAAGTTGAAATTTGTGAGTGCCAAATGGGAGATTCAAACAAAGCTGGTGCTAGAACTCAGGAGGGCACAATTCTCAAGGCTATGTCCCCCTTAGCTAGGACTAAGGGCTCAAGCTGGGACTCAGAAAAACTGACACAGAGTGAGAAGTAGAGTGTGTCCAATTCCTGAGGCTACCCTGACAAAAGACCACAAACCTGATGGTTTAAAACAACAGCAGTTTATTAATAGTTCTGGAGGCCCAAAATCCAACAACAAGGTATTGGAGAACTATGGTCCTTTTCAGGATCTGGGGAGATTTGTTCCCTTGACTCTTGCAATTTCTGGTGGCTCTTGGCATTCTGTGGTGTACCTTGGCCTTTAGCTGGTACTCGAGATGACCTCTGCCTCCGACATCTTCATACCACCTTCTCCTCTGTGTTCATTTCCTCCTGTGCATATTTCTTACAAGACTTATCAATAAGGCCACCTGGATAATCCAGAATGCTTGAGATCCATAAGTTAGTTACACCTGCAAAGGCCCTTGGATTCTGGGAATTAATATGTGGGTGGACCTTCTGGTGGACACCTTTCAGCTCACTTCGGGCAAGAGAGAACATGAGGCAGAGATATGACAGGAATGTGACTCTCCTGGGCTTGTGTACAAGTGCAAAGGGAAATAGCTGGACTCAGTGGTCAGGCGAGGGTGTAGGCCTTAGCGGGATGTCGGATAATTCTAGGGATCTTGTGCTTGGCCTCTGTCCTATTTACACTGTCACTTCTGGGTTGCTAGTGTTTTAGTATTATCAAATCACTACAGTGAACTTTCTCTTCCCCAGGAAAGAACTGTTGAGTCAGTTCAGCTCACATTTGCTCACAGCTGCTCAAGAACATTCCAGTAACCGCACAGCTGGTAAGTCACACTGCCAACCAAAACATCTGGATCAGGATCCTTCCTTCCTGCATCCTGCACCATGGCCACTGCCAACCATGAACAGGTATGTTCATTGTCTTGAAGCACCTAATGTAGTTTTTATCAAAGTAATATTTTTAAAATGCACCCAAATATATATTTGCAGCTTGTTATTTTGGAACTGCAGAATAGTACAGACAGTGCGGCAGCTTCCAGAGGTGATTTAGAAATTCATTTCTCCTGCTCTTCCAAGCGGGAATGGAGCTGACAGTCGGTTATTTGTGGACTTGGGAAAGAACCAAGACACCCTGACAACTCAAATATGTCATTTCAGCTGATGCTTTAACCTCTTCCAACGTCAAATGTTGCTTCTTTATAAAACTTAATGTAGAAATACATTGAGAAGTGAGCCTTATTTCTTTGCCCTTCCTCCCTCCAGGGTACAATGTTACAACCAGAGGAATAGAGAAAAGGTTGGCAGTTAGGAGTAAAAGGCTCATAAAAGGAGAAATGGGAAAACTAAGACAGAAGTATGTAGTTAATTCTTCTCTGATGGGTCCACCAGAAAAATCTCCAGGCAATAGGAAGCCACAGACTGCTCCACTCATTCATGTTAGTCTTGACCCTGGATTCAAAGAGGTGCTGGCTGATGGAGTCTTGTCTAAATGCTCATTTATATAAGGAACAAGGAACTGAAATTAGCTTCTGAAGAAGCTTTCTAAGCTCTTAAAAAAACAAACAAACAAACAAACAAACAAAAAAACTATCCAGTGACCACCAATAGGACAGTGGCTTGGTTCCCCACCACTTATCAGTCATGTGACTCTGAACACATCAGTCCATATCTCTGAGCCATATTTTCTTTCATGGTATAGAAAACAATGCAGCCTTGTTGGGTTGATTTAACACTCTGAAGGATGGCGTGAAAGGATCTGAGGAGCTGTAAAGATGCAATCAGATGGTTTTAACTTTTATGGGTGTCCCTTGCAGACTCTTCCTCTCAGTGCAGCCTGGACACAGGCCAAATTGCCTCTGCAGGTGCCACCCACCTCACAGCCAGAGGAGGCAACAAGGAAGCAGTCACCTGCAGGGCTGTTTGAGGACTCCCCTTATGGAGGGTGAATAGTTTGTCAAACACTTCCACAGACTTTCTACATGCAGACCCTGTTCTACTAAGCAATTTGCACAAACTTACATGGAAACAAAGCATGCTCAAGGAAAACCATCTTATAAACAGTCAAGGATTGAATTCACATTGGCTGGTTCCAGAAGTCACGCTTGCTGCCTTCATCTTCTATGACCTTCAATTGTGGTGTGAACATGGTTTGTCCCCTCTGAAGCTCTGGTTCACATTTGATTGTCATTATGGCAGTGTAGGGAGATGGGCCTTTAAAAGGTGACTAGGTCCTTAAGAGGGATTAATGTCTTTTGCTTCAGGAGTGAGTTCTCTCTTCCAAGCCCTGGATTAGTCACCTAAAGTGGGTTGTTACAAAGCAAGGCTGCCCCTTATGTTCCCTTTTCACTTTCTGCCATGAGTTAAAGCAGGACAAGATCCTCATGAGAAGATGAGCACGTGCCAGCACCATGCTCCTAGACTTCCCAGTCTCCAGAACCAAAAGCCAAAATAAATTAATAATTTAATACATTACCCAGTCTCAGGAATTTTGTTGTAGTAACAGACAATGAACTTAGACACCATCTTAGGACAAAGTGACAGTGATTCAGTTCATACTTAACAAAAGAAAGATGGTAAATTTCAGTATTCCTAAAGACATGATGAACTAAAAGTAAATCAATGGGACTAAGCATTTTTCAATTGACAGCTGAAAATGTAAACACCTGAACATTATAGCTTTAATGCACTTTTCAAAACTTGGCAAATTCTCCCCCTTTCGACTCACCTGCCTTATGGATTCTGGCACTGAGCCTGGACTGGGTATGCTCTGCAGAGTGCAGCATAATTTAATTGCCTGCATAAATAAATTTCTATCAGGTGACCCAGGGAGAGCTCAAATGCAACCTTCAATTAGCCTAGGGAAAGCAGGGTGACAAGAGCGAACTACAGAACTGTACAGAGACTTACCTAGCAAATCCCCTGAAATGGTAAGTGAAGCAGCTGTCAACTATGTTGGCAGGATTTACTTGCTGGTTTCTGATTTTCATGCCAAATGCTAACAAAACATAAAAAGAATGGTGCTCTCTTTACAACCCACAGTCTTTGAAATCAGAGCTGATTTCTTATTTGTAAAGATTTGTGCAGCTGCCCTTCCCTTTATAACTTCACATCTTCCTGCTCAGGGCATTTTAATAGGTTCTGTACAGATAATAGTTGAAGAAATAAAGCCCAGGGCTCTAGAACTCTTTCAATATAGACCAACCATATTTGTTCATCTTTATGGAGCCTAATCTGGCTTCTGAAATGTGTTACTTTGAAAGTTCTAGGAAGGAAATGTAAGGAGGCAGGGGGAAACAGACAAAAGGAAACTGCAATTACTCATATTGTATAGGTCCTTAAATAGCAATTCTTCCCACTTAGGTATCCCTTTACCCACTTCCTATGTCTACAGAGCTTCATGAATAGTAATCTTTCTACCTAGCAACTGCATGCTGATTCATTCATTAACTTAACCCACAACTACTGAATGTCTCCTCTGTGCTAGCCTAGGTACTTTCATTTAGTTCTTTTTCTCCTTCAAGAAGCAAGATCCTTTAACATAGATATATGGATAGCACAGTAGCCATACATAAATACATAGCACCTTTACATTATATGTGAAAAGATCTGGGGTAGGTACAAAGGACAAGTTCAAGTTCAATTCCAGAAAAGAAAGGACAAGGGAAAGTTTGGCTAACCCTGATCATTACCTGGCTGTGCTGGGTGAGAATTTAAGTAAAAATTATTTAAAAAGAAAAACCTTTCATGCACATGATGTTTTAAGTTTGGGCATGTAGTGTACCTTCCTAACTTCCACCTCCATTCCAAACACAGTGAAAATATATATAAAGTTACAAGCACCTAGGGATCTTCCATGTTTGTATGATAAAAAACTAGACTACATATCTTCAAAGAAAATGTGATTTGTACCCACACACACAATCACATAGAGAGTATATTACTGAGCCTTAAAAAAGAAGGAAATCTTGTCATTTGTGACAACATGGATGAACTTGGGGAACATTATCTGAAGAGAAATAAGCCAGGTACAGAAAAACAAATACTGCAAGATCTCACTTATAATGTGGAATTTAAACAAGTTGAACTCAGAGAGTCAGACAGTAGGGTGATGTTCCCAGGGACCAGTGGCTGGAAAAATGGGGAGACGGCCAAAAGGTTCAAAGTTCCAGTTAAACAGCAAGAATAAATTCTGGAGATTTACTCTACATCACAGTTCCTGTAGATAATAACACTGTGTTCTATGCACTTATCCCTGCAGATTCTGCATCTCTGGCTTCAACAAACGACAGACTGAAAATATTTGAAAAGAAAAATTGTCTGAAAACACACAGACGTTTTTCTTGTCTTCATTCCCTAAACAATACAGCCTAGCAACTGTTTATACAGAACTTATATCACACTAGATATTATAAGTAATTAGAGATGATTTAAAGTACCCAAGAAGATGTGCTCAAGCTATAAGCAAATATTATGCCATTTTATACCAGGGGCTTGAGCAGCCTCAGATTTTGGTATCTGTGGGGTTTTGGAATCAATACTCCTGTGGATACTAACTGTATTTGAAATTTGCTATGAGAGTAGATCTTCAACGTCCTTACCTCAGACACACACAAATAAAACTATGTGAGGTGATGGATACATTAATTAGAGCTTGACTATGTTGTCATTTCACAAGTTATACACATATCAAAACAACATGCATACACTGTAAATATACACAATTTTTATTTGTCAATTATACTTTAATAAAGCTGGAAGGAAAAGATCATGACAAAATAGTTTAAACATCTCCATGAAGTAGAAAACAAATAGAAATGTAGTAGGCAGGGGTATTCGATAGCTTATTTCTGTGGACCAACAGGGCTAAAAATGTCCCCAGGAAAAGGTTCAGACTCACCACCAGAATTCAATGAAGAGGGAAGCCCCCCACCACAGTGAAAGGGGACTTTAAAACTCTGCTTGCCCAGGGAGGTGGGAGGAGGCAGACTGTCTCTCAACCAGACTGGGCCACACTGACTACTGGTCTGATGGTTGACCTTGAATAGTCCATCACCATCGTGGAAGAGCAAGCCCTGGCTGCAAGCATAAGACTGGGTTCTGGACCAAGGTTCTTGCAGGTAGGATACAGGCAACATCAAATCCCTAAATGGGTCAGGGTGAGTGCAGAGAAAGAATCCATAGGAAACAAACGTAAGATAAGGCTCTCACAGTAATTCCAAAGCACATAAGAAAAACTAACACCACAAACCACGGCCAATAAAAATCAACATCAGATGAATCCCCTTCAGCCGAAAGGAAAAGAGCACCCTGGAAATGACTGTACACTGGTGTTTTAAAAGCTAGGAGGAAGTTGTACAGATAATATTCAGCTATGTTTTAACATTCCTCAAATTAAATTTCTTACTATGGAAATTTTGAACTTTTACACATATAACTTGTACTTTCCAGTGACGTGGCTGGAAACACAGTGTCATCACCATATTTGGCAACCAAAAGACCACCAGCTCCGGCTGCGTTCACTCACAGTGGTAGCGAGAACTTGTGAGGTCCCTGTACCCTACGACAGGCTGAAGGACAATCAGAATCTTGACCCAGCCCTAGGTGGAATTGACATGGACTGCCAAGGTGCCCATGTAGGGGAAAACTCAAGTCTATCCTGGGCCAGAATACTCTTCATTAACAGAGGCTAGGACAGCAGATGGCCCAAGTAAATGGCTCCTAAAAATTAAACATGAGCATTATAACTAAATTCAGACTAAAGAGGAATTAAACATTAAATTCTCTACCTTCTCTGCCACACATGAAATATAAGTGTTTACATTTATATTGCAATATCACATTCATATTAAAGTGGGAGATCTTAAATATAGAAGATGACCATTGGATGAATCATTGACCAAACCTTCAAAATCAGAAAAAAGTTGAGTCATAAAGCATACCTCTTTTTACCCTTTATGATATATTTTTTACCCTTTATGATATAACCTCAAAAAAAAAGAAAGAAATATGAAAACCAAATTGCTTTCAAACACACTGAAAAAAGTTCCGGTAGTATCGAGCCTGAGAATGTCATGGAACGGCTCCAACTCCTCTGGCGTTATCAGCACCTGCTACTTCAATGAATCATGTTCTCTCCCTTTATCAAAGGACACAATAGATGCTACTAGGAGTAAAAGGAATGGGGTGGGTAAGGGAAATCACACATTCTGCTCTAATCTCAACCAGAATTTTGGCTCAGGGAGAGAAAAACCCTGTGGAAGTTGGCAAAGCAGATAAGCATAGTTAGCTTCATGAAAATTGAACTCCAGAGAGTCCTGGGGCATTAGCCAGTGACTAAATTTAGTCTTTTTTTCAAACACAGACAAATTTAACAAAATGCCCTTCTAAATCCCTCAAAGGAGATCCTGGAGGGCTCCCCAGTGTCAAGCCCATAGCAAACTCTAATTTGCCTAGAATTAGGGATTCGTGGGTAGCAAGTCCCCTGTCTCAGGCAATGTTCAAATGGAAAGACCCATGCTGATGTGACATAAAAGTATGGACGTGCCTGAGGTGGGAGGCTGCTCAATTGTAGCTTTCAAGTCTGGAAGTGAGTACACTTGGCGATTGTTAGGCCAGAATTTCCCATGGGGCAAAAGCAATGCCAACAGAGCCAGAGTACTAAAAAGGCTCGGAGACTCCTCAGGTTGTAAATCCAGCATTTTGGCATCCTCTTCTCTCTCTATGTATGTGAAGGAGGAAGACTCATAATGATTAATGTGCATTTGCTGCCTTTGATCGAAAACCAGCAGATCTTGCCAGCAGACATTTATTAGAAAGAAAACCAAGAAACAACATAAGAATTACCTGACAGTTATTTAGGAGTTAATTATTCAGTCCTTTGTTTTTTGTGTGTGCTTTCTCCTACTTAACTCCTTTTGACCATTTTTTTTTTCTGTTGATTAGGTTCCCTCGACTCACTAGTAAAGTAAATCAAATGAGTCTTAGAGTTATTGTGGGCAGTCTGTGGTTACAAGCTGTCGTAAAAGGTTTGGTGAGGGGAAGGAAGTGGGGGGTGGATATTATAATTACTGGAAAAGTGATTGTTGTTTATCTTGGTTAGCAGGGTATACAGTGGGGCTCTGGGGCCAAACACAACCTTGGTTTCTCATGTGCTCTTTACTAGCTTTGTGTCCTTGGGCAAGTAATCTGGTCTGAGTCAGCTTCCTCATGGGGCAAATGGGAATATTAATACTTACATTGGTGGGCAGTTGTAAAGATTGAATAAAATAATACAAAGAGCCGAGGAGAGTTCTTTCCACCAGCTACGCACACAAGCTTAATGATTCAAATTGTATAGAATTTACTCTCCTCACACAGTGAAGAAGAAAACAAATATTCTTATACTGAGAAAAGGATTTCCCAAGCAAATGTACACATTTTAACACATTAAACTTCCTGGTGATTTAAATGTGCAAGAGTCAAACTTTACCTGTCGACTTCCCTGCTTGGAGGAGCAGCTACTTGTGCTCCTTGAAGGTGAGACCAATTTCTGGGACACACCAAGGTTCTTTTCATCACTCATTGTGAGCAGCTGGTCAGTCACTTGGCCTCAATGCAATCAAAATGCCATCAGAAGACAGAGGAGTTGAGAGTATGGAGGTCCCACACAGGTAGATAGGTCAGCTCTTATCCAGTATGCTCAAAAAGCATTTTTAGATGGCCCAGAGGAAATCCCTAAAACCAAAAGAAAAGCAATTAGAGAGAAGTCAGAGACCTAAATGTCTTCTCTAATAAATCATGTAAGTGTCTTCATATTACACATTACAAAGCCTTGATGCTTAGGTACAGGCTATCAAGGAAAAATGTTTCACACTTTCCTCTTATTGGTAATTTTGTATAGGTGGTTCTTCATGTAGTTCTGTAAGACGACAGTCTTAAGAAGGTTAATATGGAAATTTGAGACACATACCAAATCAGTATCATAAAAAATCCCAAGCCACAATGAGACATCACTCCACATCTACTATGATAGCTATAATTTTAAAAAGAAAGATAAAAACTAGTGTTGTGAAGGGTGTGGCGAAATTGGAACTCTTAGGTATTGCTGGTGGGAACAGAAATTTGTACATCTATGGCAAAAAAAACAGTTTAGTGGTTACTCAAAAATGTAAACATAGAATTATCATATGATCCAGCAAGTCCATGTCTAGGTATGTATCCAAAAAAACCTGAAAACAGGAATTCAAACAAAAACTTGTAGACTACTTCTCATGGCCACGTTATTCACAATAGCCAAATGTGGAAATGATCCAAACGTACATCAAATGATGAATGAGGAACTAAATCTGGGAAAGTCATACAATGTAAAATTATTCAGATATTGAAAGGATACACATTCTAACACAGGTGAACCTTGAAACACCATGCTCAATGAAACAAGCCTGACACAAAAGACCACATATTACATGTTTCTATTTATATGACATATCCAGAGTCAGCAATCTGCAGAGACAGGAGGGTGATTAGTGGTCACATGGGTGTGTGTGTGTGTGGGGGGGGGTGTGATGACGGCTTACTGGAGTTTCCTTTGGGGATGATGAAAATGTTCTTGAAATAGATAGTTGTGGCAGGTGAACAATATTGTAATAGTAATAAGTGTCACTAAATTATACTCTTGAAAGTTGTTGAAAAGATGAATTTAACATTGGGCATATGGAACTACAATTTTAAAAAATCCCTGTGTTTTCAGAGAAAAACCCACATAAATACAGTTATCTTATATTAGACAAAGGCATCAAAAACATATATTGGAGAAAAGATAGCCTCTTCAACAAATGGTGCTGGGACAACTGGAAATCCATATGCAACAAAATGAAATTAAGCCCCTATCTCTCACCATGCACAAAACTCAAAGTAGATCAAAGACCTACAAATCAAACCAGAGACACTACCCAAATCTCCATCATGTCAGATTACGCCCCCACTTAAGACTCCTATAGCGCAAGAATTAAAATCAAGAATCAATAAATGGGATGGATCCAAACTAAAAAGCTTTTTCTCAGCAAAAGAATCAATCAGTGAGGTGAATAGAGAGCCTACAGAATGGGAGCAAGTTTTTATCACATGCACATCAGATAGAGCACTAATCTCTAGGATATATAAAGAACTCAAAAATCTTAACACCAAGAAAACAAGTAACCCAATCAATAAATGGGCCAAGGACCTAAACAGACACTTTTCAGAAGATGATATATAATCAATCAACAAATATATGAAAAAATGTTCAATATCTTTAGCAAATGTTCATATCTTTAGAGAAATGCAAATCAAAACTACTCTAAAATTTTATCTCACTCCAGTCAGAATGGCAGCTATTTAAGAATACAAACAAGAAGTGTTGGCGAGGATGTGGGGAAAAAGATACACTCATACATTGCTGGTGGGACTGCAAATTGGTGCAGCTAATATGGAAAGCAATATGGAGATTCCTTGGAAAACTGGGAATGGACCCACCATTTGACTCAGCTATCCCACTCCTAGGTTTATACTCAAAGGACTTAAAAACAGCATACCACAGGGACACAACCACATCAATGTTTATAGCAGCACAATTCACAATAAATAAATTGTGGAACCAAACCTAGATACCCTTCAGTAGATGAATGGATAAAGAAAATGTGTATATATACACAATGAAATATTACTCAGCATTAAAAGAGAATAAAATCATGGAATTTACAGGTAAATATATGGAGTTGGAGAATATACTGCAAAGTGAAGTAAACCAATCCCAAAAAACCAAATACCGAATGTTTTCTCTGATATAAAGATGCCGATTAATAATGGAGATGGGGGCCAGAGCATGGAGGAATACACAAACTTCAGATAGGGCAAAGGGAATGGAGGGGAAGGGAGGGGGCATGGAGGTAGGAAAGATGGTGGAATGAGATGGACATCATTACCCTAAGTACACGTATGAACACATGAATGGTGTGACTCTTTGTGTTCAACCAGAGACATGAAAAATTGTGCTCTATTTGTGTAATATGAATCGAATTGCAATCTGATGTCATATATAACAAATTAGAATAAATAATATAAAAAATTTAAAACAACAAGCAAGAACATTTAAAAAAATTTTTTTTTGAAACAAAACAAAATCCCTGTGCTTTGGAGATTTGTTCTCCCAAAGGCTTTTCTTCTTAAAAAAAAAAAAAAAAATCTGTAACATGATATAACAAAACTGTGGGGACAAGCAGAAATTTCCACATCTATTAGCATATCAATAATTAAAAGAATGACTATTGACTCCATACAACCTACTGCCAAGCACTACATTAAGGACTCCCACAAATGCTGTTTCATTTAACCAACAGGCTGATGGGAGAATATTATCTCTATATGGAGAAGACAATTGAGTCTCTGTGAAATTGTCACCTGCCCAATCACACAGCTGGCTAGAGGCTGAATCAGGGCACTATCCTAGTCCATGGTACTGGAAATTGGCAAGCCCGAAATTAGCCAGGTATGATGATAACAGCTGTTACCCCATCTTGGAGACCTGGAAGCTGGGGAGAAAGATATAGGAGGGAGAATATCATGAGCCAGAGGCAACCCCCACCACCCCTGTCCAATTCCTTTCTATAGCACAATACCAACCTCCCAGATGGCAACCTGGGGTGGCAAAGGCAGTGACCAGGAAGGACAGGGAATACCCCTTACAAGTGGTCACCTGGGCCATTACCTGCCACCTCTGCAGATCTCAGAGTCTTACCTGATGGAGGCCTTCTTGGTTTTCAGAAAGGGGAAATCCCAGAATTACCACCTCCATCCACAATGTAAGGGTTAAGGGTAACTAATATATTTAGTTTTGGCTTCAGAAGGCCAGGGATATTTATTTAACACACTAAGTTCCAGTAAGTTCTACAACTTTCCCATGCATATTAATAATGCTAAAAGAAATTTATTTAATCCATCCAGTTACTGTGCTCACTGAGTGTAATTTTAAAAGAAGAGCCAGGGGCAGTGGCACAGCCTGTAATCCCAACAGTTCGGGAAGCTGAGGAAGGAGGATCGCAAGTTCAAAGCCAGCCTCAGCAACTTATTGAGGCCCTATGCAACATAGTGAGACTCTGTCTCAAAAAAAATAAAAAGGGCTGGGGATGTAGCTTAGTGGTTGATCATCCTGGGTTAAATCGCCAGTACCTAAATAAATAATATCAAATAACTGTCCAGGAACCAGCTAGTTAGATATCAAACTTTTGGTTAATTATTAAATACTAAAATCCCTATGCCTTCTCTGATATTTAGATCTTTAAAAATGAGTATGTTAAAGCCATAAGCTCAAACCAAAACAATGAGGAGAAATATCTAAATCTCAGAAAGAAAATTAAGGTACCTATAGCCATAGAAGTCCACTGCCATCTAACTCTCTCCACCAAACACCCCCTCAAACCCCCACCCCACAATCTGTATCTATTACATGTTGGATCCAATCATAAATAAGAATAAAAGCAGCAAAGTAACGTCAGTCTCTCCATAAAGTTAGCTTTACTTATGAGAACATCACTAAGGGTACCTGAATTAGGAGCAAATTAATCTAGTTTAAAACTGATAAAAGAAGCTGCAAAGATATATTAATTTAATAACAGTGTTGGCTGCTGCTGTTGCAAGGAAGAGAAAAACCAACTTGAGAGAAACCATGAATGACTGAGAATGTGTGTGTGTGTGTGTGTGTGTGTGTCTGAGAGAGAGAGAGAGTGTGTGTGTGTGTGTGTGTGTGTCTGCCACCATTGCTACAACATATACAAGGTGGATGAGGATTTCTGTTTGTGTGGGCAGGTTTTTTGTTTTGTTTTCTTTGCAGCTGAAGCTCTGATAAGGAAGAGTATGGGGCAAGAGGAGTGTGTGAATTGTGAAACAGGGTGACAGAACTGGGCAGTGAAGCGAAAGTCACAGGAATTCTGAAACTGTGCCAAAGCAGAAACAGCACAACTGCCACCCCCAAACCCTCCCTTAGAGGCAACTGATAAAAAGGGTCTTCTTTATCTCTTGGCCTTGCCAACTTCAGAGAGAATAACTACAAGGTTGTGCGCAGACCAAACTGGTACTCATCCAAGTTGGCATTTAGGGTTAAGGCCTCTGCCAGCACTGCAGCCTCCCTCTCCTCCTCCAGGGAAGCTCTTCCTATATCCATCTCCAGGGCAGAGCCCTGTATTATTGCCCAGGAAAATGCATCTATTTCAACCCCCAAATCTTTCTGCTAGTCTCATCATCAGAAATTTAGTTAAAATGGCCACATGAGGCCATTTTAAAGGGCAAAAGAAGTTGAGTGCCAGGAAAAGGTTACAATTAAAGGGGCAGAATAAAGAATGAGGGCAGCAGTAGCCCAAGTATGAGGTATCCCAGGCACCAAGGTGGCCACTAGGACAAAGGCAGCCATTGAATCCACCATAGAAGACTTTGAAGGACAAAGGACTTGGCGGGAGTCCTCAAAAGAAGGGGTGTCTTCTATTCCAAGTAGCCATCTTCACTGTGCTAACCTAGAAAAATGATGATGACAACATTTCTTCAGAGGAGTGTGGGGACAGGATCCCAGGCCACTGATTCAGGGATCTAAGATGATGAGGTGAGTGCTTATGAAAGAGTGTGTGGTTCTCATCCCTGCCCAGTGACCCTTCAATGGCAAACCTCTAATTCAAGGAGTTTGCTGGTTTGAACAAAATAGAATAGCTTCCCTGCTCACAGACTGTGAATAACTTCAGGATGATAATTTATTTCCACCAGTCTTCTGAGGTATAACTTTGATATGGTAAAGTGCACAGCTCTTAAGTGCACATATTTATGTACATTTTCAAGTGCATGACTACCTTCCTTCCAAATCAAATATATATATTTAAAAAAAATCATTTACAGCTTCTCCAGACTGTTCCTGGACCTGCTGGGCTTTGCCCAGTAAATCTCTCCTGCAAGTCCTTGTTAATGTACCTGGAGGGACTTAAAAGGTTTTATGGCTGCTTTTGTGCAATCTGTCTATTACAAGTATTTGATGTGTGGTGAAATTGAGTTTGGAGACTTGCTTTTATGCCAACACAACACCAGGTTCAAGTGTAGAAGACTTATAACTATCCCTTTCCTCTAAATCTAGGAGGCTACCATGCCCAATGTGAAAAACCAGAAGCACTTAGGCCAAGGCAAAACCCAGAGATGAACTGGGTCCTTTCTACCATTGACACCTACACTTATGATAAGTGATGGGCCAGGCCCTGGTGAAACTTGGTGTTTCAGTTAAAAGACAATAGGCATAGACTTTCAAAGATCTACCATCCTGGGGCTCCCATTAGGGAAAGAGAATGGATTTCTATTTAAAAAAATGGATATTGGTATTAGTTCTTTAAAGGTCTTGTAGAACTCGACTGTGTATCCATCTGGTCCTGGGCTTTTCTTGGTATTTTTTCAAAGAACGAACTTTTTGTTCTGTTAATTTTTTAATTGTTTTTTTTGTTTGTTTGTTTGTTTGTTTCAAGATTTTAGCTCTGATTTTAATTATTTCCTGTCTTCTGCTTTTGGTGGAGATTTGTTATTCTTTTTCTAGGGCTTTGAGATGTAATGTTAGGTCATTTATTTGTTGACTTTTTCTTCCTTTAAGGAATGAACTCCATGTGATGAACTTTCCTAATACCAATACTCTTCAATTTATTTCAAGAAATAGAAAAAGAGGCAGCACTTCCAAACTCATTCTATGAGGACAATATCACCCTGATTCCAAGACCAGGTAAAAACACATTTAAAAAAGAAAACTTCAGACCAATATCTCTAATCAACATCGATGTAATAACTCTCAATAAAATTCTGGCAAATCGAGTACAAAAACATATCAAAAAGATAGTGCACCATGATCAAGTGGGGTTCATCCCAGGGATGCAAGGTTGGTTCAACATATGGAAATCAATAAATGTAATTCATCACATCAATAGACTTAAAGATGAGAATCATATGATCATCTCAATATATGCAGAAAAAGCATTTGACAAAATACAGCACTCCTTCATGTTCAAAACACTAGAAAAACTAGGGATAACAGGAACATATCTCAGCATCTTAAAGGCTATCTATGCTAAGCTCCAGGCCAACATCATTCTAAATGGAGAAAAGTTGAAGGCATTCCCTCTAAAAATTGGAACAAGACAGGGATGCCCTCTTTCACCACTTCTACTTAACATACTTATTGAAACATTGGCCAGAGCAATTAGACAGATGAAAGAAATTAAAAGGATACACATAGGAAAAGAAAAACTCAAATTAGCACTATTTGCTGATGACATGATTCTATACCTAGAAGACCCCAAAAAAATTCCACTGGAAAACTTCTAGAACTAGTAAATGAATTCAGCAAAGCAGCAGGATATAAAATCAATCCCCATAAATCAAAGGCATTTCTGTGTATCAGTGACAAATCCTCAGAAAGGGAAATGAGGAAAACTACCCCATTTACAATAGCCTTTAAAAAAAAAACATAAAATACTTGGGAATCAACTTAATGAAAGAGGTGAAAGATCTATACAATGAAAACTACAGAATGCTAAAGAAAGAAATCAAAGAAGACCTTAGAAGATGGAAAGATTTACCTTGCTCTTGGATAGGCAGAATTAATATTGTCAAAATGACCATACTACCAAAAGCACTGTATAGATTTAATGCAATTCCAATCAAAATCCCAATGGCATTCCTCATAGAAATGGAAAAAGCAGTCATGAAATTCATCTGGAAAAATAAGAGACCCACAATAGGAAGAGTGAAGCACGTGGCATCACTATACCAAACCTTAAATTATACTACAGAGCAATAGTAACCAAAACAGCATGTTATTGGCACCAAAACAGACTGGTAGACCAATGGTACAGAATAGAGGACACAGAGACTAACTCACAAAATTACGATTATCTTAAATTAGACAAAGGCACCAAAAACATGCATTGGAGAAAATATAGCATCTTTAACAAATGGTGCTGGGAAAACTGGAAGTCCATATGCATCAAAATGACCATGCACAAAACTCTCACCATGCACAAAACTCAACTCAAAATGGATCAAGGACCTAGGAATAAAACCAGAGACTCGGCTTCTAACTGAAGGAAAAAGTAGGCCCTAATCTCTGTCATGTCGGATTAGGCCCCAACTTCCTCAATGAGACTTCTATAGTGCAAGAATTAAAATCAAGAATCAAAAATGGGATGGATTCAAACTAAAAAGCCTCTTCTCAGCAAAAGAAACAATCAGTGAGGTGAACAGAGAGCCTACATCTTGGGAGCAAATTTTTACCTCTCACACATCAGATAAAGCACTAATCTCTAGGATATATAAAGAACTCAAAAATCTTAACACCAAGAAAACAAATAACCCAATCAATAAATGGGCCAAGGACCTAAACACACTTCTCAGAAGATGATATATAATCAATCACCAAATATATGAAAAAATGTTCAATATCTCTAGCAATTAGGGAAATGCAAATCAAAACCACTCTAAGATTTCATCTCACTCCAGTCAGAATGGCAGCTATTATGAATACAAAGAACAATAAGTGTTAGTGTGGATGTGGGGAAAAGGCACACTCATACATTGCTGGTGGGACTGCAAATTGGTGCAGCCCATAAATATGGAAAGCAGTATGGATATTCTTTGGAAAATTGAGAATGAAACCACCATTTACCCAGCTCTCTCTCTTCCCCAAAGGATTTATTTATTTATTTATTTATCCCCAAGGATTTAAAAACAGCATACTACAGGCACATAGCCACATCAAGGTTTATAGGAGCACAATTCACAAGAGCTAAATTGTGAAACCAACCTAGATGCCCTTCGGTAGATGAATGGATAAAAAAAAAATGTGGTATTTATATACAATGGAATATTAATCAGCAATAAAAGAGAATAAAATCATGGCATTTTCAGGTAAATGGATGGAGTTGGAGAATATAATGCTAAGTGAAGTTAGCCAATCCCCCAAAACCAAATGCCGAATGTTTTCTCTGATATAAGGAGGCTGATTCATAGTGGGGTAGGGAGCAGGAGCATGGGAGGAATAGGCGAATTCTAGATAGGGCAGAGGGGTGGGAGGGGAAGGGAGGGGACATAGGGTTAGAAAGGATGGTAGAATGTGATGCTCATGATTATCCAAAGTACATGTATGAAGACACGAATTGGTATGAATATACTTTGTATACAACCAGAGATATAAAAAATTGTACTCTATATGTGTAACATGAATTGTAATACATTCCGCTGTCATGTATAAATTTAAAAAAAATAATAAAAAAGATATAAAAATGGGGAAGAATAAATGGCAATCAATGTATGGCACAGGTTGACTTTAAGATTTTTTTTTGTGATGAAAAACATTTTATTCTGTTCAAAATAGACATCTGAGAGTTCTTAGTTATGGGCGCTTTAGTTAGGAGCTTCACCTGTATATCTGCAATTCAATCGTAGTTGAGATGATTGAGATGATTTCTAAAATAATAATAATAATAATAATAATAATAATACCTGTAGTTACAAAAATCCAATTATCATGGTTAAAATGATTACATTTTTCAGCACAGATGCAAACAAATATAACCTCCCTCTAACTATCAGACAGTATAAATTTTGTTAGTATATATTAGAGTTCTGACCTGTTTGGTTTCTCCTGCCATTTCTGTGTTAAGATTTTTTTTTTTTAAATAGAAAGTTTCACTTAGAAGACACCATTTGGAAAAAGATGGAAAGGATAGATAGATAGATAGATAGATAGATAGATAGATAGATAGATGATAGATAGAGATATAGATAGATAGATAGATAGATAGATAGATAGATAGATAGATATAGATAGATAGATAGATAGATAGATAGATAGATAGATAGACAGACAGACCACATATGTACATTGGGAAGGGGCCAGACCTGGTCTGAATTGGTGCTTCCTTATTACAAACTCTGCACCTTGACAAATGCACTGGTAACTTTTTTTTTCCTGTATAAAATGGGAAATAATAATATCTACTTCTCAGGAAATTGTGAGGATTAAATGAGAAAATGAAGACAATGAGTAGAATAACCACCCAACAGATGTGAATTCCATTTTCTCCTCTCCTGGCATATGCAGCCCAAGATAAGAACTTATGCCCCTCTTTCAAACAAAAACAATTAAGGATTCTATAGAATTTTAAAATATCTGTATCTGCCAACATATTAACATTTTCCCAAATCCATACCACAAGTGTGAACAGACTTTTTAAATCATTAAAACAGCATGCTTACTTTGGATGAAGGCAAATGCAGAAATTTAAAAGCCACATAATTCATCACCTTTGGATGTTTTTAAAAGCAACTTAATATTAACTAGTAGATTGGGAACAGTGGCATAGAAAATAGCTATTTATTATTCCACTAGATTTGGGGTCTATACTTGGTTTGGTTTGAAAATAACTCTCATGAAGATCACGAGGCACATAGTTCTAATTAATTTTCAATTTCTCAGTAAAATGGAGAAATAAATTATGTCCTGAATTACCACTAAAAAAACTGATAATGGGATATCCATGTCTGGTTTATGGTAAAAGGAATTATTCTAATCCTAGATATATGCCTTTTTAGAAATGGCAGCCTCTAAAACACCTTGATCTCAAAAACATTACATGATCAGAAGTAGGGCTTTGGTTATTTGGCTTCCAGTGCCTCAGACCAGAGATTCAGGATCAGAAATTTCTAGAATTCTAGTTATAATAACCTCAGATACATACAAGTGACCCGGGACCTCTGTGTGAAGCACTGGCAGATCAGGATCAATGGTCTGGTAGGGAGAAGCAATATCTGACTGTTGTGGGGGATGAAGACTGAAGCTCAGAATCCAAAGAAGTTTCGACACCTATACCATTGAGGACAAACAACTCCCTGACAGAACATTTTTACAGTAATTGCTTTCCCTTGCGAAGACAGCGGTTAAGAGCCTAAAGATTCAAATGCTTTCTCTCTGTATTGTCCACACTTTGTTGAGCATGCATCACAACACTGACTACATATTGGAATTATATAGAAAACTTTAAAAATGCTGATGACTAGGCCACATCCCTAATATCTTTATTACCTTGAAATCTATGGTGGGGCAGGTTTTGGTGTTTTCAACCCCTCACAGGTGATTATGGTGCAGAACCAGGGATAAGAGCCACCATTACATGGTCTAAAAAGTAATGTGTGCACCTAGCTCCTGCGAGATCATCCAAGGGTTGAATCTTCCAATCTTTAAGAATTGATTTTCCTATACTGACCTCTGGGTTTATGTCCTTGACCTACAATGAGAGAAATTATTAAAAATAAATAAATAATCAATCAACCCTGTGATATTGGGATTTTTTTTCCATACAGGTCCTACCTGAGATAAGTTCCTGGGCCGGAGAATGACACTCCCCCCTATAAACTTGAAGAAATAAGACATGCTCCATCTGTGGTATTTTTATGATCTAGTAACCTAACCACAAAAGGAAACTAGGGTAACTCTGCACATCTTGTCTTAACCTAAACTGGGTCCCTTCCTACATGTGAACTCACTTATTTAGTAATAATGCACTCAAGAATTTTGCAGCAGATGGACAGAATCCATCAGTATGGAGTTATGATTCTGACCTCTGGATGCCTGTGAGAATGTCTTCAGGCTTAGGCTGGGGGTGTAGCTTAGTGGTAGAGCTCTTGCCTAGCATGTGTGAGGCACTGGGTCTGATTCTCAGCACTGCATATAAATAAATAAATAAATAAATAAATAAATAAATTCTAGCCCAGGAACTTGTCTCAGGTAGGGCCTATATGGAAAAAAAATCCCCCCCAAAAAAATGTCTTCAGGCTTTATCATGTCAATCAAAAACTTGGGGCCAGGACCTGGGCAGCAGTATCTTATAAAAACTCCTCAGTAAATTCCAGTGTACAATTAGGGTTGAGAATAATTGGTGTAGGGATTTCAGAAATTTCTTTCTCTTTCTAATCATCATCACAGCATCCACCCATTTGAGGATTCTGATATCTATCTCAAACCCCTCACAGTTTACCATCAGAAGTTCTGGAAAGACAGGTTAACTCCATCCCTGCTGTGTGTCTGGGCTCTGCTGGATGCACATCTACCCCTTCCCTGTTATGGAGTTCACCCCTTGTCTCCTGAGGTTAGCCTGCTTTCTGCAATTAGCACCTCTCCTTAGAAGAGAGACAGAAAATAAGGGAGAGAGGAACAATCCTTTTAACTCTTGATGTTTTGTCATAAGGCAAGTCCACAAACTTATCTTTTACTTGTGCATCTGGATCTGTACATGTTTGCAAAACTGTTTTCTGACTTTTGACCACTTCTGGTAAGCATTGGTTCACTCCTGATGTCAACTCTGCAGACGTGATTCAGCATGCCCATGCAGCACTCCTCAGGGCCTCCTGGACTATGAGCCTGGCAGTGCACTGTGCTAGCTCCTGCTTATATATTTATGTGTGAAATAAATACATAAATGTATATTTATATTATATTACATACTGTATTATATAGATAAAACAGTAAATATATATTTAAATGTATTTTTAATATCAAATATATAATCATTCAATATATTTTATATACTTAAATATAATAAATATGTGATAGATAATTTGTTATTTTATTATGGTCAGAACACAATATGAAATTCACAGCTTTCAAGTGTATAATACAGTATCATTAACTATACCCACGATGTTGTGCAGCAAATCTCTAGAATTTACTCATCTTGGAAAACTGAAACTCTGTACCCATTAAACAATAACTTCCAGCTGGGGTGGTGGCACACTCCTATAATCCCAGCTACTCTTCAGGCTGAAGCAGGAGGATCTCAAGTGCAAGGCCAGCCTCAGCAATTTGGCAAGGCCATGTCTCAAAGTAAAAAGGTCTGGGAGTATAACTTAGTGGTAGAGTGTCCTGGGTTTGATCCCCAGTGCTGTAAAAGTGAACAACAACAAAAAAAAACTTCACATTGCTTCCTTCCCCCTTGCCCCCACCAGTCTCTGGCAAACACCATTTTACTCTCTGCTTTTCAGAATGTGACTATTTCAAATATATAAGTGGAATCATGCAGTGTTTGTACTCTTGTGACCGACTTATTTCACTTAACACAATGTCCTCTAGGGTTATCCATGTTATTGCCTATTGCAGAATTAATTTCCTTTTGTTTAAAGACTGAATACCATTCCTTGTATGCATAGACTACATACTATATTCTTAATGCATTCAACTGTCCATATGCATTGAGGTTATTACATCTTTGTGATTATGGATAGTGCTGCTATGAACATAGACATGCAAACTAACATCCTCTTCACCTTCAAGTGCTGTATACTGGCTCTTATTTATATGTCCCAGTTATGTAGGCATTTAGTAAAGTTTTGTCCTTCCTCCACTTCTTGGTGCAAGCTTTGGCTCTTGGCAGTATTATCCATGCCCATGGTTTTGTTAAGGCAACTGTCCCTCACTCTGCTCTTTACCCTCCTTCTAGTCCACAGCAGCTGGGTGGCCCTGGATGGATCACTGAAACACCAAGCCTACTAACCTACTGGTAATTCAAGAGCAGGCTTCTCATTCCCTCATGCTGATACCTGCTGTGGACTTCCTGGACTCGATTAAGACACCTATCGCCCCTCCATCCAACCAAACTTCTTCTCCCAGGTTCCCCAATACTGTAGACTGCAACTTTCTCTGACACTGACCTCATCATGTCCAATTTGTTTTATATTCTTCTATTCTTCAAATCACCAATCCATTTTAGACCCCCATTGGGCCTGCAATCAACTCTACTTCTTCTCTCTCATCACTTCAATCCACCTTATATTTTGTCCAATTTATCTCCCAAGCTCTTTCCCCTGCTCCAAAGTCCCAGTGCTTACAGGATAAATAAAAGTTACAAGGCCTGGCTTGCAAAACCCTCCAGGATACAGTTATACTGAGCTGACTTTGGACTTGTTCTTCTGTTATTTACTGTACATTGCTAAACTTCTGAATAGTTTCCTCACCTGAAAACAGGCACAGTTAACAGGATTAAGCCCTTAGGGTTCCGTAGTGATGAACTGAAATAATGCATGTGAAGCACTAATCATGATCCTTGACAGCCGTCACTCACTTACATTTTAGCTGATATTCATGCAAGCTTTAGCTCTTGGCAATCTTACCCACACCCATGGCTTTGATTAGACAGTTCTTTGCCACTCTACTCTTTACACCTTCCCTCCAGTCCACAGCTGCATCACACCTATATGTGCACCCTGTATCCTAGCTAGTCCTTCATGGAGCACCCTCCTAACCCATTTATCTCTCCCATTTATGGAAATTTCCACCATCTTCCAAAGATCATTTTAACCATTACCTTCTCCATGAAACCTCTTTTCAACCCTTCCCCTCCCCCTAAATGGTTTTGTTTCTCTTTTTGGACTCCTGCTCTACTTTTGCAGTACCTCCAAGTATTAGTCATGTTTCCTGTATTTTGAGTCACTCTTTGTATTTGTATGTATTTCAGAATATTTTAACCATATCTTCCTTTTGAGATTGCCTTACCATTTTGTCTTTGACTCTGAGAGATAGCATTTCTTTTCTTTTTTAAAAAATACTTTTTATTAGTTGTTGATGGACCTTTATTTTATTTATTTATATGAGGTGCTAAGAATCGAACCCAGTGCCTCACACCTGCTAGGCAAGCAATCTACTACTGAGCCACAACCCCAGCCCCTCATTTATTTTCTTTTTTTGTTTTCCTATGACCTCCCTGAGATGTTTCTAGGATACATAGCTATAAGCATCATTGGGGATTTTCTCTTTCTCTCTCTCTCTCTCTTTTTTTTTGATACTGGGGATGAACCCAGCGCAGCAGCTCTCTATCTCTGAGCTGTATCCTGAGCTATATATTTCAGGTCAGTTCTATTAATAAGTTTAACAAGAGTCTCTTGCCAAATACACTTTTCCTCAAAACATGGCAAGAGCTTGCCCTGCAGACTAAACTCTGTCAACACTATCTTTGGTGATCAACACTTGCCAACTCTGTTGATAAAACATTATCAACAGTTACAGGTACACTTTCCAGATCCTCTTCCAGATCATGTTCTATTGTCCTCTGAAACGTAAAAATACCACACAACTCCTCAAGTCCTTCAGTGTCCTACTGCACCTTGATGGTATTCATGGTACATTTAAGGTTTATTTTGACATTTAGTTATTTTTATTCAAGCCAGTAAGTGAGCTGATGCTTGAAGATCTGATATTTAGGTACATTACAATTCATGCCTTGGCTTCTTGTCCACCAATATCCATTCTCTCTTTAATAATAAGCTCTTAGGTTTCAGTTGGGTTGATAGTTACCTAATAAGAAGCCACATTTCTACCTTTCTTCCATCTTGTGCCTTATGACTAAGTACCTCCAATAAGATGTGAGTAGAAGTTATACTTCTTTCAGGTCATGATCCTAAAAGGAGAAGTATATGTATTCTCTCTGCCCTCTCCTGATTCCTGGGGACCAGGAGATTGTGACAATGAAAGCTACTAGTTGAGGATGTTAGTGTTACCACACCAGCCCAAAAATAGCTACATCAGTAACGTGAGAGAA
Source organism: Marmota marmota marmota (assembly GCF_001458135.2). Lineage (NCBI taxonomy): Eukaryota > Metazoa > Chordata > Mammalia > Rodentia > Sciuridae > Marmota > Marmota marmota. The sequence continues at coordinate 2,163,101 of NW_026000153.1, forward strand.
AAATAAAATTCAATCTTGTTTAAACCATTTAATGTTGAGTTCTCAAATGTTTAATGCAAATATAGGCCCTAGGAAGTTAGCATGCTTTAAAATTAGGAAACTTGGGTCACATCTTTGCCCTACAATAGGAAGTGGCTAATGACTCCTTCCCTGATTGTCTTCCTGCATCAGAATCAGAGTCCCTAGCAAAGAGAATCCTGCTAATACTTCTATTTGTTCCCCCAACCAAAACCAAAACAAAACAAAGCAAAACCTCTTTCCAAGTCCTGAGTGTATATATATTATCCTCTCCTGAAATCACCCCACATTCTTCAAAGAGTAGGAATTCATTCACGTCATCTTTACTTTCCCCAGCAGGACAGCCCCCTTCACATTACCTGTGTCACCCCGGTGGTCCCAAGAGTCACCATGGGTCTGGATGACTGAATGTTCTGACTGGAGGGCGTAAGTTCACTGGTCAGATGACAATCCCTCCACTCCTGGAAGAATCAGAAATGGCCTGAGTTTTCCTCCTACTCTGCTGTGTGGCCACTCTAACTTGTTCTTCCCTGTCTCAAAAGAAACACTTATGGAATCCTGTGTGCTCTTGACTGCCAAAGGAGAGTAGTCACACTGAGGAAAATTCAATCCCCCACTATGTATCTGGATAGTACCTACTGCAAGTTCACAGCTTCCTCAGCAAAGGAAACTAAGTGACAGAAGCTTAACTAAAGGACTGCACAGCTCTGAAGAAGATGTGTGTAAGGGAAACAAACCAGAATACCTCAGAGGTGGGTGGTCTAAAGGTGGTCACATGGGAAGAGCTCAGTGAGCAGAGTTGTGAGCACAAGGGCAGAGAGGTGAACTTGAACATGAGGTGGGATCTGGCAGGGTTTAGAAGAATGTGCAGGGCAAAGTTGGGGGCAAGGCTAGGAGTGCAACCTCCTGAGACATTTTTCAACCCTGACTGCACCACAACATCACCCTGGGGAGCCTCTACCCAATTCCAAGGCCCAGCCCTGCTTCATTCCAATGCCTCTGCCACTGTGCAGATCAAGGATCAGGGGAGCTTTTGAGAATTTCCTCAGGTGATTCTGGTGCACAGTGAGGGTTGGGCCAGGGCCATAACATAATCTTGCATCCAGAAAGGATATATTTACTCCACAGAACCACCTTCTTTTATTTTGGTATTTGATTTCACTTGAGTATCTAATGCCAGACCTGTGTCTGCTGCATCTAATTTACACCAAATTAAAATGCAAAGCAGGATGTGACTTAGCAGTTTAAAGGGTAAGAAAAGATAGCACCACCCAAGAACTTAAAATAACATCTGGTGGTTTAAATTTTATCAGTGGGTGGTGTTACCCTTCCTTAACTGACAACTGCTTGCAGAAGCAGAGGACAGTTTTAACAATTGGAACCACACCAGGCCTTTCATTACTTATCTGAAAGAGACTATCAACTGAATCACTATAAAATGTGAAAGTGAATTTTTGAAAACTTCTCCATCTCCTAGAAAAATCTACTTATCATCTTTTCAGACATAAAAAAAATTGTTGCAGCTAACAATGAATAACCCTCGATAAGCCTGTCAGCCAAACACTCGAATAACAAGAAACTGGACACCCTGGTGGTTAATGTATGAGATGGACACACTTCCAGTTTCGTTGTCCACCCAAGTAAAAATCACCCTGAGCCTGAGAGTCTAAGCTTAAACCAAACTATAAAACTAAGTTCTCAAGATATCTCTATTTGGGGTATAGTCTTCCAAAATTGTAGGGGCAATAACAATACCTTGTAAGAAAATCACTCATGCAGTGAAGGTAGTGGGGAGAATGAGGGACACAGGAAGTTTTACTCACTCTTGGGGGAAGGATGACTACAAGAAAATGAACATGAGATACTTTTAAAGGTACAATCTGGAAAAAGAAAATTCTAAGAAGAAATAGAAGGAAAAGGCAAAGAGAACAAGTTTTTTTTAAAAAAAGAAAAAGCTGGGGTGGATTTTGGTAGACTACGCATAAAAGGCAAGAAAAATTCAGAAGTGCCTCTGTTAGATTGTTACTGATATTAACTGCAATGACTATTTTATTCTCCCTAGTAAAGCATATGAATAAGTAGCAATGTGAAGACTTCATCTTATTCCTTTTTGGTTTTATTTCCTACAAACTAGCACATGACCCGGTAGCTGGTAGGTTTTTTATTTATCAAATTGATAACCAGAATCCCTCTCCTTCACATATTAGCTACTGGAAAAAGATTTTTAATATATATATATTTAATATATATACTTAATATATACATATATATATATATATTTCACACATATATATATTTTCACACATATATACATATATACATATATCTATACATACAAACACACACACACAAATAAATAAAAAAATAAAAAGG